>NW_026870927.1:906267-1208356 GCF_033118175.1 Dama dama
TGTGAAAAATATGAAGAGCTTCAAAAGGTGTCAATAATAAGAGGTGCATGAAACAGTCTGAAAAATAGGAGGAGCATGAAACGATCTGAAAAATAGGAGGAGCATGAAACGGTGTTGAAAAACCTGAAGAAAAGGAAAAGGTGAGAAATATATGAAGAGCTTCAAAAGGTGTGAAAAATATGAGGAGCATGAAACAGTCTGAAAAATAGGAGGAGCATTAAACGGTGTTCAAAAACATGAAGAGCCTGAAAATGTGTGAAAAATATTAAGAGCTTCAAAAGGTGTGAAAAATATGAGGAGCATGAAGCGGTTTTCAAAAACATGAAGAGCTTGAAAAGGTGTGAAATATATGAAGATCTTCAAAAGGTGTGAAAAATAGGAGGAGCATGAAGCCGTGTTCAAAAACATGAAGAGCATGAAAAGGTGTGAAGAAAATGAAGAGTTTCAAAAGTTGACATAAATATGAGGAGAATGAAACGGTCTGAAAAATATGAGGAGCATGAAACGGTGTTGAAAAAGATGAAGAGCCTGAAAAGGTGTGAAATATATGAAGAGCTTCAAAAGGTGTCAGAAATATGAGGAGCATGAAACAGTCTGAAAAATAGAAGGAGCTTGAAATGGTGTTGAAAAACAAGAAGAGACTGAAATGGTGTGAAAAATATGAAGAGCTTCAACAGGTGTGTAAAAGATGAGGAGCATGAAACGGTCTGAAAAATAGGAGGAGCATGAAGCTTTGTTGACAAAAATGAAGAACATGAAAAGGTGTGAAAAATATGAAGAGCTTCAAAAGGTGTCAAAAATTTGGGAAGCATGAAACGGTCTGAAAAATACGAGGAGCAGAAAGCGATGTTGAAAAACATGAAGAGCCTGAAAAGGTGTTAAATAAATGAAGAGCTTCAAAACGTGTCAAAAATATGAGGAGCATGAAACGGTCTGAAAAATAGGAGGAGCATGAAACGATGTTCAAAAACATGAAGAGCCTGAAAAAGTGTGAAAAATATGAAGAGCTTCAAAAAGTGTGAAAAATATGAGGAGCATGAAACGATCTGAAAAATAGGTGGAGCAGGAAGTGGTGTTCAAAAACATGAAGAGCCTGACAGGTGTGAAAAGTATGAAGAGCTTCAACAAGTGTGAAAAATATGAAAAGCTTCAAAAAGTGTGAAAAATATGAGGAGCATGAAATGGTCTGAAAAACAGGAGAAGAATGAAGAGGTGTTAAAAAACATGAAGAGCCTGAAAAGGTGTGAAATATATGAAGAACTTCAAAAGGTTTCAAAAATATGAGGAGCATGAAACGGTCTGAAACATAGGAGGAGCATGAAGCAGTGTTCAAAAACATGAAGAGCATGAAAAGGTGTGAAGAAAATGAAGAGTTTCAAAAGTTGACATAAATATGAGGAGAATGAAACGGTCTGAAAAATATGAGGAGCATGAAACGGTGCTGAAAAAGATGAAGAGCCTGAAAAGGTGTGAAAAATATGAAGAGCTTCAAAAAGTGTCAAAAATATGAAGAGAATGAAACCGTCCGAAAAATAGGAGGAGCATGAAAAGGTGTTGAAAAACATGAAGAGGCTGAAAATATGTGTAAAATATGAAGATCTTCAAAAGGTGTGAAAAATATGAAGAGCTTCAAAAGCTGTGAAAAATATGAAGAGCTTCAAAAAGTGTCAAATATATGAGGAGCATGAAACGGTCAGAAAAATAGGAGGAGTATGAAGCGATGATGAAAAACATGAAGAGTATGAAAAGGTGTGAAATATATGAAGAGCTTCAAAAGGTGTGAAATATAGGAGGAGCATGAAGCGGTGTTCAAAAACATGAAGAGACTGAAAAGGTGTGAAATATATGAAGAGCTTCAAAAGGTGTGAAAAATATGAGGAGCATGAAGTGGTGTTCAAAAACATGAAGAGCTTGAAAAGGTGTGAAATATATGAAGAGCTTCAAAAGGTGTGAAAAATAGGAGGAGCATGAAGCGGTGTTCAAAAAAATGAAGAGCCTGAAAAGGTGTGAAATATATGAAGAGCTTCAAAAGGTGTCAGAAATATGAGGAGCATGAAACAGTCTGAAAAATAGGAGGAGCTTGAAATGGTGTTGAAAAACAGGAGAAGAATGAAGAGGTGTTTAAAAATATGAAGAGCCTGAAAAGGTGTGAAATATATGAAGAACTTCAAAAGGTTTCAAAAATATGAGGAGCATGAAACGGTCTGAAAAATAGGAGGAGCATGAAGCTTTGTTGACAAAAATGAAGAACATGAAAAGGTGTGAAAAATATGAAGAGCTTCAAAAGGTTTCAAAAATATGAGGAACATGAAACGGTCTGAAAAATAGGAGGAGCATGAAGCGGTGTTCAAAAACATGAAGAGCCTGAAAATGTGTGAAAAATATGAAGAGCTTCAAAAGGTGTGAAAAATATGAGGAACATGAAACGGTCTGAAAAATAGGAGGAGCATGAAGCGATGTTCAAAAACGTGAAGAGCCTGAAAATGTGTGAAAAATAAGAAGAGCTTTAAAAGATGTCAAAAATGAGATGAACATGAAGCGGTCTGAAAAGTAGGAGGAGCATAAAGTGGTGTTTAAAAAATGAAGAGCCTGAAAAGGTGTGAAAATTATGAATAGCTTCTAAAGGTGTCAGAAATATGAGGAGCATGAAACGGTCTGAAAAATAGGAGGAGCATGAAGTGGTGTTGAAAAACATGAAGAGCCTGAGAAGGTGTGAAATATATGAAGAGCTTCTAAAGCTATCAAAAATATAAGGAGCATGAAACAGTCTGAAAAATAGGAGGAGCATGAAGTGGTGTTGAAAAACATGAAGAGCCTGAAAAAGTGTGAAAAATATGAAGAGCTTCAAAAAGTTTGAAATACATGAGGAGCATGAAACGGTCTGAAAAATAGGAGGAGCATGAAGCGGTGTTCAAAAACATGAAAAGTCTGAAAAGTGTGAAAAATATGAAGAGCTTCAAAAGGTGTCAAAAATATGAGGAGCATGAAACAGTCTGAAAAATAGGAGGAGAATGAAGCTGTGTTGAAAAACATGAAGAGCCTGAAAAGGTGTGAAAAATATGAAGAGCTTCAAAAGGTGTAAAATATATGAGGAGCATGAAACGGTGTTCAAAAACATGAAGAGCCTGAAAAGTTGTGAAGAATATGAAGAGCTTCAAAAGGTGTAAAAAAAAATATGAGGAGCATGAAACGATCTGAAAAATAGGAGGAGCATGAAGCAGTGTTGAAAAACATGAAGAGCCTGAAAAGGTGTGAAAAATATGAAGAGCTTCAAAAGGTGTCAAAAATATGAGGAGCATGAAACGGTCTGAAACATAGGAGGAGCATGAAGCGGTGTTCAAAAACATGAAGAGCATGAAAAGATGTGAAGAAAGTGAGGAGTTTCAAAAGTTGACATAAATATGTGGAGAATGAAACGGTCTGAAAAATATGAGGAGCTTGAAACGGTCTGAAAAAGAGGAGGAGCATGAGTCGGTGTTGAAAATCATGAAGAGCCTGAAAAGGTGTGAAAAATATGAAGAGCTTCAAAAGGTGTCAAAAATATGAGGAGCATGAAACGGTCTGAAACATAGGAGGAGCATGAAGCAGTGTTCAAAAACATGAAGAGCATGAAAAGGTGTGGAGAAAGTGAAGAGTTTCAAAAGTTGACATAAATATGAGGAGAATGAAAAGGTCTGAAAAATATGAGGAGCATGAAACGGTCTGAAAAAGAGGAGGAGCATGAATCGGTGTTGAAAATCATGAAGAGCCTGAAAACGTGTGAGAAATATGAAGAGCTTCAAAAGGTGTCAAAAATATGAAGAGCTCCAAAAGGTGTCAAAAATGAGAGGAGTATGAAGCGGTCTCAAAAATAGGAGGAGCATGAAGCGGTTTTGAAACACATGAAGAGCCTGAAAAGGTGTGAAAAATATGAAGAGCTTCAAAAGGTGTCAAAAATGAGATGAGCATGAAACGGTCTGAAAAATAGGAGGAGCATGAAGCGGTTTTGAAACACATGAAGAGCCTGAAAAGGTGTGAAAAATATGAAGAGCTTCAAAAGTTGCCAAAAATGAGATGAGCATGAAAAGTTCTGAAAAATAGGACGAGCCTGAAGTGGTGTTGAAACACATGAAGAGCCTGAAAAGGTGTGAAAAATATGAAGAGCTTCAAAAGGTGTGAAATATATGTGGAGCATGAAACTCTCTGAAAAATCGTAGGAGCATGAAGTGGTGTTCAAAAATATGAACAGCCTGAAAAGGTGTGAAAAATATGAAGAGCTTCAAAATGTGTGAAAAATATGAGGAGCATGATGCGGTCTGAAAAATAGGAGGAGCATGAAGCGGTGTTCAAAAACATGAAGAGCCTGAAAAGTTGTGAATAATATGAAAAACTTCAAAAGGTGTCAAAAATATGAGGAGCATGAACCGGTCTGAAAAATAGGAGGAGCATGAAGCGGTGTTCAAAAATATGAAGAGCCTGAAAAGGTGTGAAAAATATGAAGAGCTTCAAAAGGTGTCAAAAATATGAGGAACATGAAACGGTCTGAAAAATAGGAGGAGCATGAAGCGGTGTTCAAAAACATGAAGAGCCTGAAAATGTGTGAAAAATATGAAGAGCTTCAAAAGGTGTGAAAAAATGAGGAACATGAAACGGTCTGAAAAATAGGAGGAGCATGAAGCGATGTTCAAAAACGTGAAGAGCCTGAAAAGGTGTGAAAAATAAGAAGAGCTTTAAAAGATGTCAAAAATGAGATGAACATGAAGCGGTCTGAAAAGTAGGAGGAGCATAAAGTGGTGTTTAAAAAATGAAGAGCCTGACAAGGTGTGAAAATTATGAATAGCTTCTAAAGGTGTCAGAAATATGAGGAGCATGAAACGGTCTGAAAAATAGGAGGAGCATGAAGTGGTGTTGAAAAACATGAAGAGCCTGAAAAAGTGTGAAAAATATGAAGAGCTTCAAAAGGTTTGAAATACATGAGGAGCATGAAACGGTTTGAAAAATAGGAGGAGCATGAAGCGGTGTTCAAAAACATGAAAAGTCTGAAAAGTGTGAAAAATATGAAGAGCTTCAAAAGGTGTCAAAAATATGAGAAGCATGAAACAGTCTGAAAAATAGGAGGAGAATGAAGCTGTGTTGAAAAACATGAAGAGCCTGAAAAGGTGTGAAAAATATGAAGAGCTTCAAAAGGTGTAAAATATATGAGGAGCATGAAACGGTGTTCAAAAACATGAAGAGCCTGAAAAGTTGTGAAGAATATGAAGAGCTTCAAAAGGTGTAAAAAAAAATATGAGGAGCATGAAACGGTCTGAAAAAGAGGAGGAGCATGAATCGGTGTTGAAAATCATGAAGAGCCTGAAAACGTGTGAGAAATATGAAGAGCTTCAAAAGGTGTCAAAAATAAGAAGAGCTCCAAAAGGTGTCAAAAATGAGAGGAGTATGAAGCGGTCTCAAAAATAGGAGGAGCATGAAGCGGTGTTCAAAAACATGAAGAGCCTGAAAAGGTGTGAAAAATATGAAGAGCTTCAAAAGGTGTCAAAAATGAGATGAGCATGAAACGGTCTGAAAAATAGGAGGAGCATGATGCGGTTTTGAAACACAGGAAGAGCCTGAAAAGGTGTGAAAAATATGAAGAGCTTCAAAAGGTCTCAAAAATGAGATGAGCATGAAAAGTTCTGAAAAATAGGACGAGCCTGAAGTGGTGTTGAAACACATGAAGAGCCTGAAAAGGTGTGAAAAATATGAAGAGCTTCAAAAGGTGTGAAATACATGAGGAGCATGAAACTCTCTGAAAAATCGTAGGAGCATGAAGTGGTGTTCAAAAATATGAACAGCCTGAAAAGGTGTGAAAAATATGAAGAGCTTCAAAATGTGTGAAAAATATGAGGAGCATGATGCGGTATGAAAAATAGGAGGAGCATGAAGCGGTGTTCAAAAACATGAAGAGCCTGAAAAGTTGTGAAAAATATGAAAAGCTTCAAAAGGTGTCAAAAATATGAGGAGCATGAAACGGTCTGAAAAATAGGAGGAGCATGAAGCGGTGTTCAAAAATATGAAGAGCCTGAAAAGGTGTGAAAAATATGAAGAGCTTCAAAAGGTGTCAAAAATATGAGGAACATGAAACGGTCTGAAAAATAGGAGGAGCATGAAGCGGTGTTCAAAAACATGAAGAGCCTGAAAATGTGTGAAAAATATGAAGAGCTTCAAAAGTTGTGAAAAATATGAGGAACATGAAACGGTCTGAAAAATAGGAGGAGCATGAAGCGATGTTCAAAAACGTGAAGAGCTTGAAAAGGTGTGAAAAATAAGAAGAGCTTTAAAAGATGTCAAAAATGAGATGAACATGAAGCGGTCTGAAAAGTAGGAGGAGCATAAAGTGGTGTTTAAAAAATGAAGAGCCTGAAAAGGTGTGAAAATTATGAATAGCTTCTAAAGGTGTCAGAAATATGAGGAGCATGAAACGGTCTGAAAAATAGGAGGAGCATGAAGTGGTGTTGAAAAACATGAAGAGCCTGACAAAGTGTGAAAAATATGAAGAGCTTCAAAAGGTTTGAAATACATGAGGAGCATGAAACGGTCTGAAAAATAGGAGGAGCATGAAGCGGTGTTCAAAAACATGAAAAGTCTGAAAAGTGTGAAAAATATGAAGAGCTTCAAAAGGTGTCAAAAATATGAGGAGCATGAAACAGTCTGAAAAATAGGAGGAGAATGAAGCTGTGTTGAAAAACATGAAGAGCCTGAAAAGGTGTGAAAAATATGAAGAGCTTCAAAAGGTGTAAAATATATGAGGAGCATAAAACGGTATTCAAAAACATGAAGAGCCTGAAAAGTTGTGAAGAATATGAAGAGCTTCAAAAGGTGTAAAAAAAAATATGAGGAGCAGAAACGATCTGAAAAATAGGAGGAGCATGAAGCGGTGTTGAAAAACATGAAGAGCCTGAAAAGGTGTGAAAAATATGAAGAGCTTCAAAAGATGTCAAAAATATGAGGAGCATGAAACGGTCTGAAAAATAGGAGAAGCATGAAGCAGTGTTGAAAAACATGAAGAGCCTGAAAAGGTGTGAAAAATATGAAGAGCTTCAAAAGATGTGAAAAATATGAAGCACATCAAAAGGTGTCAAAAATATGAGGAGCCTGAATAAGTGTGAAAAATAGGAGAGGCATGAAGTTGTGTTGAAAAACATGAAGAGCCTGAAAAGGTGTGAAAAATATGAAGACCTTCAAAAGGTGTCAAAAATATGAGGAGTATGAAACGGCCTGAAATTTCGGAGGAGCATGAAGCGGTGTTCAAAAATATGAAGAACCTGAAAAGGTGTGAAAAATATGAAGAGCTTCAAAAGCTGTGAATAATATGAAGAGCATGAAACGGTCTGAAAATTAGGAGGAGCATAATGCGGTGTTCAAAATCATGAAGATCCTGAAAAGGTGTGAAAAATATGAAGAGCTTCACAAGGTGTGAAATACATGAGAAGCATGAAACGGTCTGAAAAATAGGAGGAGCATGAAGCGGTGTTGAAAAATATGAAGAGCCTGAAAAGGTTTGAAAAATATGAAGAGCTTCAATAGTTGTTAAAAATAGGAGGAGCATGAAGCATTGTTCAGAAACATGAAAAGCGTGAAAATGTGTGAAAAATATGAAGAGCTTCAAAAGGTGTCAAAAATATGAGGAGCATGAAATGGTCTGAAAAATAAGAGGAGCATGAAACGCTGTTCAAAAAAATGAAGAGAATGAAATATTCTGAAAAATATGAAGAGCTTCAAAAGGTTTGAAAAATATGAGGAGCATGAAACGTTCAGAAATATAGGAGGAGCATGAAGTGGTGTTGGAAAACATGAAGAGCCTGAAAAAGTGTGAAAAAATGAAGAGTTTCCAAAAGTGTCAAAAATTTGAGGAGCATGAAACGGTCTGAAAAAAAGGAGAAGCATGAAGCGGTGTTCAAAAACATGAAGAGCCTGAAAAGGTGTGAAAATTATGAAAAGCTTCAAAAGGTGTGAAATACATGAGCAGCATGTAACGTTCTGAAAAATAGGAAGAGCATGAGGTGGTGTTGAAAAACATGAAGAGCCTGAAAAGGTGTGAAAAATATGAAGAGCTACAAAAGGTGTGAAATATAGGAGGAGCATGAAGAGGTGTTCAAAAACATGAAGAGCCTGAAAAGGTGTGAAAAATATGAAGAACTTCAAAAGGTGTCAAAAATATGAGGAGCATGAAATGGTTTGAAAATTGGAGAAACATGAAGCGAAGTTGAAAAACATGAAGAGCCTGAAAAGGTGTGAAAAATATGAAGAGCTTCAAAAGGTGTGAAATACATGAGGAGCATGAAACGGTCAGAAAAATAGGAGGAGCATGAAGAGTTGTTAAAAAACATGAACAGCCAGAAAAGGTGTGAAAAATATGAAAACCTTCAAAAGATGTCAAAAATATGATGAGCATGAAACGATCAGAAAATTAGGAGGAGCATGAAACCTTGTTCAAAAACATGAAGAGCCTGAAAAGATGTGAAAAATATGAAGAGCTTCAAAAGGTGTGAAATACATGAGGAGCATGAAATGGTCTGAAAAATAGGAGGAGCATGAAGCGGTGTTCAAAAACATGAAGATCCTGAAAAGTTGTGAAAAATGTGAAGAGCTTCAAAAGGTGTGAAAAATATGAGGAGCATGAAACGGTCTGAAAAATAGGAGGAGCATGAAGTGGTGTTGAAAAACATGAAGAGCCTGAAAAGGTGTGAAAAATATGAAGAGCTTCAAAAAGTGTCAATAATAAGAGGTGCGTGAAACAGTTTGAAATATAGGAGGAGCAAGAAACGATCTGAAAAATAGGAGGAGCATGAAGCGCTGTTGAAAAACATGAAGAGCCTGAAAAGGTGTGACAAATATAAAGAGATTCAAAAGGTGTGAAAAATATGAGGAGCATTAAACGGTCTGAAAAATAGGAGAAGCATGAAACGGTGTTAGAAACATGAAGAGCATGAAAAGGTGTGAAAAAAAGGAAAAGCTTCAAAAGGTGTCAAATATATGAGGAACATGAAACGTTTTGAAAAATAGAAGGAGCATGAAGCGGTGTGGAAAAACATGATGAGCCTGAAAAGGTGTGAAAAATATGAAGAGCTTCAAAATGTGTCATAAATATGAGGAGCATGAAACCGTCTCAAAATTAGGAGGAGCACGAAGCGGTGTTCAAAAATATGGAGAGCCTGAAAAGGTATGAGAAATATGAAGAGCCTCAAATGTGTCTAAAATATGCGGAGCATGAAATGGTCTGAAAAATAGGAGGAGCATGAAACGGTGTTCAAAAACATGAAGTGCCTGAAAAGGAGTGAAAAACATGAAGAGCTTCAAAAGGTGTTAAAAATATGAGGAAACTGAAACGGTCTCAAAAATAGGAGGAGCATGAAACGGTCTGAAAAATAGGAGGAGCATGAGGCGGTGTTGAAAAACATGAAGAGCCTGAAAAGGTGTGAAAAACATGAAGAGCTTCAAAAGGTGTGAAATGTATGAGGAGCATGAAACGGTCTGAAAAATAGGAGGAGCATGAAACGGTCGGTAAAATAGGAGGAGCATGAAGCCGTGTTCAAAAATATGAAGAGCCTGAAAAGGTGTGAAAAATATGAAGAGCTTCAAAAGGTGTCAAAAATATGAGGGGCATGATCGGTCTGAAAAACTCTAGGAACATGAAGCGGCGTTGAAAATCATGAAGAGCCTGAAAAGGTGTGAAAAATATGAAGAGCTTCAAAAGGTGTCAAAAATATGAGGAGCATGATCGGTCTGAAAAAATCTAGGAGCATGAAGCGGCGTTGAAAAACATGAAGAGCCTGAAAAGGTGTGAAAAATATGAAGAGCTTCAAAATATTTCAAAAATATGAGGGGCATGAAGGGTCTGAAAAATAGGAGGAGCATGAAGCTGTGTTCAAAAACATGAAGTGACTGAAAAGGTGTGAAAAATATGAAGAGCTTCAAAAACGTGTGAAAAATATGAGGAGCATGAAACAGTCTGAAAAATAGGAGGAGCATGATGCGGTGTTGAAAAACATGAAGAGCCTGAAAAGGTGTGAAAAATATGAAGAGCTTCAAAACGTGTGAAAAATATGAGGAGCATGAAACGGTCTGTAAAATAGGAAGAGCATTAAGCAGTGTTGAAAAACATGAAGAGCTTGAAAAGGTGTGAAAAATATGAAGAGCTTCAAAAGGTGTCAAAAATATGAGGAGCATGAAACAGTCTGAAAAATAGGTGGAGCATGATGCAGTGTTGTAAAACATGAAGAGACTGAAAAGCTGTGAAAAATATGAAGAGCTTCAAAAGGGTCAAAATATGAGGAGCTTGAAACAGTCTGAAAAAGAGGAGGAGCATGAAAAGTTGTTGAAAAACATGAAGAGCCTGAAAAGTTTTGAAAAATAGGAAGAGCTTCAAACGGTGTGAAATACATGAGGAGAATGAAACGGTCTGTAAAATAGGAGAAGCATGAAGCGGTGTTCAAAAACATGGAGAGCCTGGAACGGTGCGAACAATATGATGAGCTTCAAAAGGTGTGAAAAATATGAAGAGCTTCAAAAGGTGTGAAAAATGAGAGGAGCATGAAACGTTATGAAAAATAGAAGGAGCATGAAGTGGTGTTCTAAAACATGAAGAGGCTGAAAAGGTGTGGAAAATAGGAAGAGCTTCAAAAGGTGTCAAAAATATGAGGAGCATGAAACGGTCTGAAAAATACGAGGAGCATGAAACGGTGTTGAAAAACTTGAAGAACCTGAAAAGGTTTGAAAAATATGAAGAGCTTCAAAAGGTGTCAAAAATATGAGGAGCATGAAACGGTCTGAAAAATAGGAGAAGCATGAAACGGTGTTCAAAAACAAGAAGAGCCTGAAAAGGTGTTAAAAATATGAAGAGCTTCAAAAGGTGTCAAAAATGAGATGAGCATGAAACGGTCTGAAAAATAGGAGGAGGATGAAGTGGTGTTGAAAACATGAAGAGCATGAAAAGGTGTGAAATATATGAAGAGCTTCAAAAGGTATCAAAAATATGACGAGCATGAAACGGTCTGAAAAATAGGAGGAGGATGAAGTGGTGTTGAAAACATGAAGAGCCTGAAAAGGTGTGAAGAATATGAAGAGCTTCAAAAGGTGTCAAAAATATGAGAAGCAAGAAACGGTCTGAAAAATAGGAGGAGCATGAAGCGGTGTTGAAAAACATGAAGAGCCTCAAAAGGTGTGAAGAATATGAAGAGCTTCAAAAGGTGACAAAAATATGAGGAGCAAGAAACGGTCTGAAAAATAGGAAGAGCAAGAAACGGTTTTAACAAACATGAAGAGAGTGAAAAGGTGTGAAAAATATGAAGAGCTTCAAAAGGTATCAAAATATGAGGAGCATGAAACGGTCTTAAAAATAGGAGGAGCATGAAGCGGTGTTGAAAAACAGGAAGCGCCTGAAAAGGTGTGAAAAATATGAAGAGCTTGAAAATGTGTCAAAAATATGAGGAGAATGAAATGGTCTGAACAAGAGGAGGAGCCTTAAAAGGAGTTCAAAAACATGAAGAGCCTGAAAAGGTGTGAAAAATATGAAGAGCTTCAAAAGGTGTCAAAAATATGAAAAGCATGAAATGGTCTGAACAAGAGGAGGAGCCTGAAAAGGAGTTCAAAAACATGAAGAGCCTGAAAAGATGTGAAAAATATTAAGAGCTTCAAAAGGTGTCAAAAATATGAGGAGCATGGAACGGTCTGAAAAATAGGAGGAGCATGAAGCGGTGTTGAAAAACAGGAAGCGCGTGAAAAGGTGTAAAAAATATGAAGATCTTCACAAGGTGTCAGAAATACGAGGAGCATGAAACGGTCTCAAAAACAGGAGGAGCATGAAAGGGTGTTGAAAAACATGAACAGCATGAAAAGCTTTGAAAAATATGAAGAGCTTCACAAGGTGTCAGAAATACGAGGAGCATGAAACGGTCTGAAAAATATGAGGAGCATGAAACGGTGTGAAAAATATGAAGAGCTTCAAAAGGAGTCAATAATATGAGGAGCATGAAACGGTCTGAAAAATATGAGGAGCATGAAACGGTGTGAAAAATATGAAGAGCTTCAAAAGGTGTCAAAAATATGAGGAGCATGACATGGTCAGAAATATAGGAGGAGGATGAAGCGGATTTAAAAAACTTGAAGAGCCTGAAAAAGTGTGACAATTATGAAGCGCTTCAAAAGGTGTCAAAATTATGGGGAGCATTAAACGGTCTGAAAAATAGAAGGAGCATGAAATGGTGTTGAAAAATATGAAGAGCATTAAAAGGTGTGAAAAATATGAGGAGCTTCAAAAAGTGTGAAAAATATGAAGACCATGAAATGGTCTGAAAAATATGAGGAGCATGAAACGGTGGTCAAAAACATGAAGAGCCTGAAAAGGTGTGCAATATATGAAGAGCTTCAAAAGGTGTCAAAAATATGAGGAGCATGAAATGGTCTGAACAAGAGGAGGAGCCTGAAAAGGAGTTCAAAAACATGAAGAGCCTGAAAAGATGTGAAAAATATTAAGAGCTTCAAAAGGTGTCAAAAATATGAGGAGCATGGAACGGTCTGAAAAATAAGAGGAGCATGAAGCGGTGTTGAAAAACAGGAAGCGCCTGAAAAGGTGTGAAAAATATGAAGATCTTCACAAGGTGTCAGAAATACGAGGAGCATGAAACGGTCTCAAAAATAGGAGGAGCATGAAAGGGTGTTGAAAAACATGAACAGCATGAAAAGCTTTGAAAAATATGAAGAGCTTCACAAGGTGTCAGAAATACGAGGAGCATGAAACGGTCTGAAAAATATGAGGAGCATGAAACGGTGTTCAAAAACATGAAAACCCTGAAAAGTTGTGAAATTTATGAAGAGCTTCAAAATATGTTAAAAATTGGAGGAGCATGAAACGGTCTGAAAAATATGTGGAGCAAGAAACGGTGTGAAAAATATGAAGAGCTTCAAAAGGTGTCAAAATAATGAGGAGCATGACACGGTCAGAAATATAGGAGGAGGATGATGCGGATTTGAAAAACATGAAGAGCCTGAAAAGGTGTGACAATTATGAAGCGCTTCAAAAGGTGTCAAAATTATGGGGAGCATTAAACGGTCTGAAAAACAGGAGGAGCATGAAATGGTGTTGAAAAATATGAAGAGCATTAAAAGGTGTGAAAAATATGAAGAGCTTCAAAAGGTTTCAAAAATATGAGGAGCTTGAAATGGTCTGAAAAATAGGACGAGCATGAAATGGTGTTCAAAAACATGAAGAGCATGAAAAGGTGTGAAAATTATGAAGAGCTTCAAAAGGTGTGAAAAACATGAGGAGAATGAAACGGTCTGAAAAATAGGAGCATGAAGCAGTGTTCAAAACATGAAGAGCCTGAAAAAGTGTGAAAAATATGAAGATCTTCAAAAGTTTGAAAAATATGAAGACCCTGAAAAGGTGTCAAAAATGAGATGAGCATGAAACAGTCTGAAAAGTAGGAGGAGCATGAAGTGTTTTTCAAAAACATGAAGGGCCTGAAAACGTGTGAAAAATATGAAGAGCTTCAAAAGGTTTGAAAAATAGGAGGAGCATGAAGCGGTGTTCAAAAACATGAAGAGCCTGAAAAAGTGTGAAAAATATGAAGAGCTTATAAAATCGTCAAAAATATGAGGAGCATGAAGAGATGTTCAAAAACATGAAGAGGCTGATAAGGTGTGAAAAAAATGAAGAGCTTCAAAAGGTTTGAAAAATAGGAGGAGCATGAAGCGGTGCTCAAAAACATGAAGAGCCTGAAAATGTGTGAAAAATATGAAGAGCTTATAAAATTGTCAAAAATATGGGGAGCATGAAACGGTCTGAAAAATACGAGCAGCCTGAAACCGTCTGAAAAATAGGAGGAGCATGAAGCGGTGTTGAAAAACATGAAGAGCCAGAAAAGGTGTGAAAAATGTGAAGAGCTTCAAAAGGTGTCAAAAATATGAGGAGCATGAAACGGTCTGAAAAATAGGAGGATCATGAAGCGGTGTTGAAAAACATGAAGAGCCTGAAAAGGTGTGATAAATGTGAAGAGCTTCAAAAGGTGTCAAAAATATGAGGAGCATGAAACGGTCTGAAAAATAGGAGGAGCATGAAACGGTGACCAAAAACATGAAGAATCTGAAAACGTGTGAATAATATGAAGAGCTTCAAACGGTGTGAAAAATATCAGGAGCATGAAACGGTCTGAAAAAGATGAGGAGCATGAAGTGGTCTTCAAAAACATGTACAGCCTGAAAAGGTGAGAAAAATATGAAGAGCTTCAAAAGGTGTGAAATACATGAGTATCATGAAACGGTATAAAAAATAGGAGGAGCATGAAGCTGTGTTCAAAAACATGAGAGCCTGAAAAGGTGTGAAAATATGAAGAGCTTTAAAAGGTGTGAAAAATACGAGGAGCATGAAACGGTGTTCAAAAACATGAAGAGCCTAAAATGGTGTGAAAATTATGAAGAGCCTCAAAAGATGTCAAAAATATGAGGAGCATGATACATTCTGAAAAATAGGAGGAGCATGAAGCGATGTTGAAAAACTTGAAGAGCCTGAAAAGGTGTGAAAAATATGAAGAGCTTCAAAAGGTGTGAAAAACAGGAGGTACAGGAAGCGGGGTTCAAAAATATGAAGAGCCTGAAAAGGTGTGAAAAATATGAAGTGCTTCAAAAGGTGTCAACATTATGAGGAGCATGAAACGGTCTGAAAAATAGGAGGAGCATGAAGCGGTGTTGAAAAACATGAAGAGCCTGAAAACGTGTGAAAAATATGAAGAGCTTCAAAAGTTGTCAAAAAAGAGATGAGCATGAAACGGTCTGAAAAATAGGAGCAGCATGAAGCGGTGTTGAAAAACATGAAGAGTCTGAAAAGGTGTGAAAAATATGAAGAGCTTCAAAAGGTGTCAAAAATATGAGGAGCATGAAACGGTCTGAAAAATAGGAGGAGCATGAAGCGGTGTTGAAAAACATGAATAGCCTGAAAACGTGTGAAAAATATGAAGAGCTTCAAAATGTATGAAAATATGAAGAGCTTCAAAAGTTGTCAAAAAAGAGATGAGCATGAAACGGTCTGAAAAATAGGAGCAGCATGAAGCGGTGTTGAAAAACATGAAGAGCCTGAAAAGGTGTGAAAAATATGATGAGCTTCAAAAGGTGTCAAAAATATGAGGAGCATGAAACGGTCTGAAAAATAGGAGGAGCATGAAGCGGTGTTGAAAAACATGAAGAGCCTGAAAACGTGTGAAAAATATGAAGAGCTTCAAAAGGTATGAAAATATGAAGAGCTTCAAAAGTTGTCAAAAAAGAGATGAGCATGAAACGGTCTGAAAAATGGGAGCAGCATGAAGCGGTGTTGAAAAACATGAAGAGCCTGAAAATGTGTGAAAAACGTGAAGAGCTTCAAAAGTAGTCAAAAATATGAGGAGCATGAAACGGTCTGAAAAATATGAGGAGCATGAAGCGGTGTTAAAAAACATGAAGAGCCTGAAAAGAAGTGAAAAATGTGAAGAGCTTCAAAAGGTGTGAAAAATATGAAGTCCTTCAAAAGGTGTCAAAAATATGAAGACCTTCAAAAGATGTCAAAAATATGAGGAGCATGAAACGGTCTGAAAAATATGAGGAGCATGAAGCGGTGTTGAAAAACATGAAGAGCCTGAAAAGCTGTGAAAAATAGGAAGAGCTTCAAAAGGTGTGAAAAATGTGAAGACCTTCAAAAGATGTCAAAAATATGAGGAGCATGAAACGGTCTGAAAAATTGGAGAAGCATGAAGTGGTGTTGAAAAATATGAAGAGCCTGAAAAGGTGCGAAAAATATGAAGAGCTTCAAATGGTGTCAAAAATATAAGGAGCATTAAACGGTCTGAAATATAGGAGGAGCATGAAAAGATGTTAAAAAACATGAAGAGCTTCAAAAGGTGTGAAACATATGAGGAGCATGAAACGGTCTGAAAAATAGGAGGATCATGAAACGGTGTTCAAAAACATGAAGAGCCTGGAAAGGTGTGAAAAATATGAAGAGCTTCAAAAAGTGTCAAAAATATGAGGAGCATGAAACGGTCTGAAAAATAGGAGGAGCATGAAGTGGTGTTGAGAAACATGAAGAGCCTGAAAATGTTGTGAAACATATGAGGAGAATGAAACGGTCTGAAAAATAGGAGGAGCACGAAGTGGTGTAGAAAAACATGAAGACCCTGAAAAAGTGTGAAAAATATGAAGAGCTTCAAAAGGTGTCAAAAATATGAGGACCATGAAACGGTCTGAAAAATATGAGGAGCAAGAAACTGTTTTCACAAACATGAAGAGCCTCAAAAGGTGGGAAAAGTAGGAAGAGCTTCAAACTGTGTCAAAAATATGATGAGCATGATACGGTCTGAAAAATAGGAGGAACATGAAGTGGTGTTGAAAAACATGAAGAGCCTGAAAAAGGTGTGAAACATATGAGGAGCATGAAACGGTCTGAAAAATAGGAGGCGCATGAGACGGTGTTGAAATACATGAAAAGCCTGAAAAGGTGTGAATAATATGAAGAGCTTCAAAGGATGTCAAAAATATGAGGAGCATGAAAATGTCTGAAAAATAGGAAGAGGATGAAGCGGTGTAGAAAAACATGAAAAGCCTGAAAAGGTGTGAAAAATATGAAGAACTTCAAAAGGTGTCAAAAATATGAGGAGCATGAAACGGTCTGAAAAATAGGAGGAGCATGAAGTGGTGTTGAGAAACATGAAGAGCCTGAAAAAGTTGTGAAATATATGAGGAGAATGAAACTGTCTGAAAAATAGGAGGAGCATGAAGTGGTGTAGAAAAACATGAAGACCCTGAAAAAATGTGAAAAATATGAAGAGCTTCAAAAGGTGTCAAAAATATGAGGAGCTTGAAACGGTCTGAAATATAGGAGGAGCGTGAAAAGGTGTTAAAAAACATGAAGAGCTTCAAAAGGTGTCAAAAATATGAGGAGCAAGAAACGGTCTGAAAAATATGAGGAACATGAAACGGTTTGACAAATAGGAGGAGCATGAAACGGTGTTGAAAAACATGAAGAACCTGAAAGGTGTCGAAAATATGAAGAGCTTCAAAATGTGTCAAAAATATGAGGAGCATGAAACGGTTTGAAAAATAGGAGGAGCATGAAACGGTGTTGAAAAACATGAAGAACCTGAAAGGTGTCGAAAATATGAAGAGCTTCAAAATGTGTCAAAAATATGAGGAGCATGAAACGATCTGAATAATCGGAGGAGCATGAAAGCGTGTTGAAAAACATGAAGAGCACGGAAAGGTGTGAAAAATATGAAGAGCTTCAAAAGGTGTCAAAAATATGAGGACCATGAAACGGTCTGAAAAATAGGAGGAGCATGAAGCGGTGTTGAAAAACATGAAGAGCCTGAAAAGGTGTGAAATATATGAAGAGCTTCAAAAGGTGTAAAAAATATGAGGAGTTTGAAACGGTCTGAAAAATAAGAGGATCTGGTTTCCTCAGTGTGTATGCCCAGAAGTGGAATTGCTGGGTCATATGGCAGTTCTATTTCCAGTTTTTTAAGAAATCTCTACACCGTTTTCCATAGCGGCTGTACTAGTGTGCATTCCCACCAACAGTATAAGAGGGTTCCCTTTTCTCCACTCCCTCTCCAGCATTTATTGCTTGTAGACTTTTGGATAGCAGCCATCCTGACTGGCATGTAATGGTACCTCATTGTGGTTTTGATTTGCATTTCTCTAATAATGAGTGATGTTGAGCATCTTTTCATGTGTTTGTTATCCATCTGTATGTCTTCTTTGGAGAAATGTCTGTTTAGTTCTTTGGCTCATTTTGTATTGGGTCATTTATTTTTCTGGAATTGAGCTGCAGGATTTGCTTGTATATTTTTGAGATTAATCCTTTGTCTGTTTCTTCATTTGCTATTATTTTCTCCCAATCTGAGGGCTGTCTTTTCACCTTACTTATAGTTTCCTTTGTAGTGCAAAAGCTTTTAAGTTTCATTAGGTCCCATTTGTTTAGTTTTGCTTTTATTTCCAATATTCTGGGAGGTGGGTCATAGAGGATCTTGCTTTGATTTATGTCGGAGAGTGTTTTGCCTATCTTCTCCTCTAGGAGTTTTATAGTTTCTGGTCTTACATTGAGATCTTTAATCCATTTTGAGTTTATTTTTGTGTATGGTGTTAGAAAGTGTTCTATTTTCATTCTTTTACAAGTGGTTGACCAGTTTTCCCAGCACCACTTGTTAAAGAGGTTGTCTTTTTTCCATTGTATATCCTTGCCTCCTTTGTCAAAGATAAGGTGTCCATAGGTTCGTCTGAAAGAGACACGTGCACCCCAATGTTCATCGCAGCACTGTTTATAATAGCCAGGACATGGAAGCAACCTAGATGCCCGTCAGCAGATGAATGGATAAGAAAGCTGTGGTACATATACACCATGGAATATTACTCAGCCATTAAAAAGAATTCATTTGAATCAGTCCTAATGAGATGGATGAAGCTGGAGCCCATTATACAGAGTGAAGTAAGCCAGAAACATAAAGAACATTACAGCATACTGACACATGTATATGGAATTTAGAAAGGTGACAACGATAACCCTATATGCAGAACAGAAAAAGAGACACAGAAATACAGAACAGACTTTTAAACTTTGTGGGAGAATGTGAGGGTGGGATATTTCAAAGGAACAGCATGTATGCTATCTATGGTGAAACAGATCACCAGCCCAGGTAGGATGCACGAGACAAGTGCTCCGGCTTGGTGCACTGGGAAGACCCAGAGGAATCGGGTGGAGAGGGAGGTGGGAGGGGGAATCGGGAATGGGAATACATGTAAATCCATGGCTGATTCATATCAATGTATGACAAAACCGACTGGGAAAAAAAATAAAAATAATAAAAAAAAATTAAAAAAAATAACAATAAAAAAAAATAAGAGGAGCATGAAACGGTGTTCAAAAACATGAAGAGCCTGAAAAGTTGTGGAAATTATGAAGAGCTTCAAAAGGTCTCAAACATATGAGGAGCATAAAACGGTTTGAAAAAAAAGGAGGAGCATGAAATGGTGTTGAAAAATATGAAGAGCCTGAAAAGGTGTGAAAAATATGAAGAGCTTCAAAAGGTTTCAAAAATATGAGAGGCATGAACGGTCTGAAATATAGGGGGAGCATGAAGCGGTGTAGAAAAACATGAAGAGCCTGAAAAGGTGTGGAAATTATGAAGAGCTTCAAAAGGTGTCAAATATATGAGGAGCATAAAACGGTCTGAAAAAAGGAGGAGCATGAAATGGTGTTGAAAAACATGAAGAGCCTGAAAAGGTGTGATAAATATGAAGAGTTTCAAAAGGTGTCAAAATATGAGAAGCATGAAACGGTCTGAAAAATAGGAGGAGCATGAAGCGGTGTTGAAAAATATGAAGAGCCTGAAAAGGTGTGAAAAATCTGAAGAGCTTCAAAAGGTGTCAAATATGTGAGGAGCATGAAACGGTCTGAAAAATAGGAGGAGCATGAAGTGGTGTTGAAAACCATGAAGAGCCTGTAAGGTGTGAAAAATATGAAGAACTTCAAAAGGTGTCAAAAATATAAGGAGCATGAAACGGCCTGAAAAATAGGAGGAGCATGAAGTGGTGTTGAAAAACGTGAAGAGCCTGAAAAGGTGTGAAAAATATGAAGAACTTCAAAAGGTGTCAAAAATATTAGCAGCATGAAACGGTCTGAAAAACAGGAGGAGCATGAAACGGTGTTCAAAAACATGAAGAGCCTGGAGAAGTGTGAAAAATATGAAGAGCTTCAAAAGGCGTCAAAAATATGAGGAGCATGAAACGGTCTGAAAAAAAGTAGGAGCATGAAGTGGTGTTGAAAAACATGAAGACCCTGAAAAAGTGTGAAAAATATGAAGAGCTTCAAAAGGTGTCAAAAATATGAGGACCATGAAACGGTCTGAAAAATATGAGGAGCAAGAAACTGTTTTCAAAAACATGAACAGCCTCAAAAGGTGTGAAAAGTAGGAAGAGCTACAAACTGTGTCAAAAATATGATGAGCATGAAACGGTCTGAAAAATAGGAGGAGCATGAAGTGGTGTTGAAAAACATGAAGAGCCTGAAAAAGGTGTGAAACATATGAGGAGCATGAAACGGTCTGAAAAATAGGAGGCGCATGAGACCGTGTTGAAATACATGAAACGCCTGAAAAGGTGTGAAAAATATGAAGAGCTTCAAAGGATGTCAAAATATGAGGAGCATGAAAATGTCTGAAAAATAGGAAGAGAATGAAGCGGTGTTGAAAAACATGAAAAGCCTTTAAAGGTGTGAAAAATATAAAGAGCTTCAAAAGGTGTCAAAATGATGAGGAGCATGAAACAGTCTGAAATAAAGGAGGAGAATGAAGCAGTGTTGAAAAACATGAAAAGCCTGAAAAGGTGTGAAAAATATGAAGAACTTCAAAAGGTGTCAAAATATGAGGAGCATGAAACGGTCTGAAAAATAGGAGGAGCATGAAGTGGTGTTGAGAAACATGAAGAGTCTGAAAAAGTTGTGAAACATGTGAGGAGAATGAAACGGTCTGAAAAATAGGAGGAGCATGAAGTGGTGTAGAAAAACATGAAGACCCTGATAAATGTGAAAAATATGAAGAGCTTCAAAAGGTGTCAAAAATATGAGGAGCTTGAAACGGTCTGAAATATAGGAGGAGCGTGAAAATGTGTTAAAAAACATGAAGAGCTTAAAAAGGTGTGAAACATATGAGGAGCATGAAAAGGTCTGAAAAATAGTAGGAGCATGAAGCGGTGTTGAAAAACATGAAAAGCCTGAAAAGGTGTGAAAAATATGAAAAGCTTCAAAAGGTGACAAAAATATGAGGAGCATGAATAGCTCTGAAAAATAGGAGGAGCAAGAAGCGGTGTAGAAAATCATGAAGAGCCTGAAAAGTTGGGAAATCTATGGAGAGCTTCAAAAGGTGTCAAAAATATGAGGAGCATGAAACGGTCTCAAATAAAGGAGGAGCATGAAGTTGTGTTGAAAAATATGTAGAGCCTGAAAAGGTGTGAAAAATATGAAGAGCTTCAAAAGGTGGCAAAAATATGAGGAGCAAGAAACGGTCTGAAAAATAGGAGGAGCATTAATCGGTGTTCAAAAATATGAAGAGCCTGGAAAGCTGTGAAAAATATGAAGAGCTTCAAAAGGTGTCAAAAATATGAGGAGCAAGAAACGGACTGAAAAATAGGAGGAGCATTAATCGGTGTTCAAAAATATGAAGAGCCTGGAAAGGTGTGAAAAATATGAAGAGCTTCAAAAGGTGTCAAAAATATGAGGAGCATGAAACCGTCTGAAAAATAGGTGGAGCATGAAACCTTGTTGAAAAATATGAAGAGCCTGAAAAGGTGTGGAAATTATGAAGAGCTTCAAAAGGTGTCAAAATATGAGGAGCATGAAACGGTCTGAAAAAATGGAGGAGCATGAAACGGTGTTCAAAAACATGAGGAGCCTGAAAAATTGTGAAAAATATGAAGAGTTTCAAAAGGTGTCAAAAATATGAGGAGCATGAAACGGTCTGAAAAATATGAGGAGCATGTAACGGTGTTCAAAAACATGAAAACCCTGAAAAGGTGTGAAATATATGAAGAGCTTCAAAAGGTGTCAATAATATGAGGAGCATGAAACGGTCTGAAAAATATGAGGAGCATGAAACGGTGTTCAAAAATATGAAAACCCTGAAAAGGTGTGAAATATATGAAGAGCTTCAAAAGATGTCAAAAATAGGAGGAGCATGAAGCGGTGTAGAAAAACATGAAGAGCCTGAAAAGGTGTGAAAAATATGAAGAGCTTCAAAAGTTGTCAAAAATATGAGGAGCATGACACGGTCAGAAATATAGGAGGAGCATGAAGTGGTGTTGAAAACATGAAGAACCTGAAAAGTTGTGAAAAATATGAAGAGCTTCAAAAGGTGTCAAATATATGAGGAGCATGAAACGGTCTGAAAATTAGGAGGAGGATGAAACGGTGTTCAAAACATGAAGAGCCTGAAATGTTTTGAAAAATGTGAAGAGCTTGAAAAGGTGTCAAAAACATGAGGGGCATGAAACTGTCTGAAAAATAGGAGGAGCATGAAACGTTGTTCAAAAACATGAAGAGCCTGAAAAGGTTTGAAAAATGTGAAGAGCTTGAAAAGGTGTCAAAAATATGAGGGGCATGAAACGGTCTGAAATAGAGGATGAGCAAGAAACGGTGTTGAAAAACATGAAGAGCCTGAAAATGTGTGAAAAATATGAAGAGCTTCAAAAGATATCAAATATATGAGGAGCATGTAACGGTCTGAAAATTAGGAGGAGCATGAGGTGGTGTTCAAAAACATGAAGAGCCTGAAAAGGTGTGAAAAATATGAAGAGCTTCAAAAGGTGTCAAAAATATGAGGAGCATGAAACGGTCTGAAAAATATGAGGAGCAGAAGCAAATTTGAAAAACATGAAGAGCCTGAAAAAGTGTGATAATTATGAAGCACTTCAAAAGGTGTCAAAATTATGGGGAGCATTAAACGGTCTGAAAAATAGGAGGAGCATGAAAACTTGTTGTAAAATATGAAGAGCCTGAAAAAGTGTGAAAAATATGAAGAGCTTCAAAATGTGTGAAAAATATGAGGAGCATGAAACGGTTTAAAAAATAGGAGGAGCATGAAATGGTGTTCAAAAACATGAAGAGCATGAAAAGGTGTGAAAAATATGAAGAGCTTCAAAAGGTTACAAAAACATGAGGACCATGAAACGGTCTGAAAAATAGGAGGAGCATGAAGATGTGTTCAAAAACATGAAGAGCCTGAAAAGGTGTGAAATATATGAAGAGCTTCAAAAGGTGTAAAAAATATGAGGAGCTTGAAACGGTCTGACAAATAAGAGGATCTGGTTTCCTCAGTGTGTATGCCCAGAAGTGGGATTGCTGGGTCATATGGCAGTTCTATTTCCAGTTTTTTAAGAAATCTCCACACTGTTTTCCATAGCGGCTGTACTAGTGTGCATTCCCACCAACAGTGTAAGAGGGTTCCCTTTTCTCCACACCATCTCCAGCATTTATTGCTTGTAGACATCTGGATAGCAGCCATCCTGACTGGCATATAATGGTACCTCATTGTGGTTTTGATTTGCATTTCTCTAATAATGAGTGATGTTGAGCATCTTTTCATGTGTTTGTTATCCATCTGTATGTCTTCTTTGGAGAAATGTCTGTTTAGTTCTTTGGCTCATTTTGTATTGGGTCATTTATTTTTCTGGAATTGAGCTGCAGGATTTGCTTGTATATTTTTGAGATTAATCCTTTGTCTGTTTCTTCATTTGCTATTATTTTCTCCCAATCTGAGGGCTGTCTTTTCACCTTACTTATAGTTTCCTTTGTAGTGCAAAAGCTTTTAAGTTTCATTAGGTCCCATTTGTTTAGTTTTGCTTTTATTTCCAATATTCTGGGAGGTGGGTCATAGAGGATCTTGCTTTGATTTATGTCGGAGAGTGTTTTGCCTATCTTCTCCTCTAGGAGTTTTATAGTTTCTGGTCTTACATTTAGATCTTTAATCCATTTTGAGTTTATTTTTGTGTATGGTGTTAGAAAGTGTTCTATTTTCATTCTTTTACAAGTGGTGGACCAGTTTTCCCAGCACCACTTGTTAAAGAGGTTGTCTTTTTTCCATTGTATATCCTTGCCTCCTTTGTCAAAGATAAGGTGTCCATAGGTTCATCTGAAAGAGACACGTGCACCCCAATGTTCATCAAAGCACTATTTATAATAGCCAGGACATGAAAGCAACCTAGATGCCCGTCAGGAGATGAATGGATAAGAAAGCTGTGGTACATATACACCATGGAATATTACTCAGCCATTAAAAAATTCACTTGAATCAGTCCTAATGAGATGGATGAAGCTGGAGCCCATTATACAGAGTGAAGTAAGCCAGAAAGATAAAGAACATTAGAGCATGGTGACACATGTATATGGAATTTAGAAAGGTGATAACGATAACCCTATATGCAGAACAGAAAAATAGACACAGAAATACAGAACAGACTTTTGAACTTTGTGGGAGAATGTGAGGGTGGGATATTTCAAAAGAACAGCACGTATGCTGTCTATGGTGAAACAGATCACCAGCCCAGGTAGGATGCACGAGACAAGTGCTCCGGCTTGGTGCACTGGGAAGACGGAGAGGAATCGGGTGGAGAGGGAGGTGGGAGGGGGGATTGGGATTGGGAATACATGTAAATCCATGGCTGATTCACATCAATGTATGACAAAACCGACTGGGAAAAAAAAATAAAAATAATAAAAAAAAATTTAAAAAAAAAAACAATAAAAAAAAAATAAGAGGAGCATGAAATGGTGTTCAAAAACATGAAGAGCCTGAAAAGGTGTGGAAATTATGAAGAGCTTCAAAAGGTGTCAAATATATGATGAGCATAAAACGGTCTGAAACATAGAAGGAGCATGAAGCGGTGTTGAAAAACATGAAGAGCCTGAAAAGGTGTGAAAAATATGAAGAGCTTCAAAAAGTGTCAAAAATATGAGGACCATGAAACGGTCTGAAAAATAGGAGGAGCATGAAATGGTGTTCAAAAACATGAAGACCTGAAAAGGTGTGAAAAATATGAAGAGCTTCAAAAGGTGCCAAAAATATGAGGAGCATCAAACGGTCTGAAAAAAGGAGGAGCATGAAGCGGTGTTGAAAAACATGAAGAGACTGAAAAGTTGTGAAAAATATGAAGAGCTTCAAAAGGTGTCAAAATATGAGAAGCATGAAACGGTCTGAAAAATAGGAGGAGCATGAAAAGGTCTGAAAAATAGGAGGAGCATGAAGCGGTGTTGAAAACATGAAGAGTCTGAAAAGGTGTGAAAAATATGAAGAGCTTTAAAGGTGTCAAAAATATGAGAAGCATGAAACGGTCTGAAAAATAGGAGGAGCATGAAGCGGTGTTGAAAAACATGAAGAGCCTGAAAAGGTGTGTAAAATATGAAGAGCTTCATTATATGTGAAAAACATGAAGAGCTTCAAAAGTTGTCAAAAATGAGATGAGCATGAAACGGTCTGACAAATAGGAGGAGCAATAAGCGGTGTTGAAAAATATGAAGAGCCTGAAAAGGTGTAAAAATTATGAAGAGCTTCTAAATGTGTCAAAAATATGAAGAGCTTCAAAAGGTGTCAAAAATGAGATGAGCATTAAACGGTGTGAAAAAAAATGAGGAAAATGAAGTGGTGTTGGAAATCATGAAGAGTCTGAAAAGGTGTGAAATATATGAGGAACTTCAAAAGGTGTCAAAAATATGAGGGTCATGAAACGGTCTGAAAAATAGGAGGAGCATGAAGTGGTGTTCAAAAACATGAAGAGCCTCAAAGGTGTGAAAAATATGAAGAGTTTCAAATGGTGTTAAAAATGAGATGAGCATGAAACGGTCTGAAAAATAGGAGGAGCATGAAGCGGAGTTGAAAATCATGAAGAGCCTGAAAAGGTATGAAATACATGAAGACCTTCAAAAGGTATGAAAAATATGAAGAGCTTCAAAAGGTGTGAAAAATATGAGGAGCTTCAAAAGGTGTCAAAAATACGAGGAGCATGAAACGGTCTGAAAAATACGAGGAGCATGAAGCGTTGTTCAAAAAAGTGAAGAGCCTGAAAAGGTTAGAAAAATATGAAGAGCTTCAAAGTTGTGAAAAATATGAAGAGCTTCAAAAGGTGTCAAAAATGAGATGAGCATGAAACGGTCTGAAAAATAGGAGGAGCATGAAATGCTGTAGAAAATCATGAAGAGAATGAAAAGGTGTGAAAAATATGAAGAGCTTCAAAAGGTGTCAAAAATATGAGGAGCATGAAACGGTCTGAAAAATAGGAGGAGCATGAAGTGGTGTTCAAAAACATGAAGTGCCTGAAAAGGTGTGAAAAATTAGAAGAGCTTCAAAAGGTGTCAAAAATATGAGGAACATGAAATGGTCTGAAAAATAGAAGGAGGATGAAGCGGTGTTCAAATACATGAAGAGCTGAAAAGGTGTGAAAAATAGAAAAGCCTCAAAACGTGTGAAAAATATGAGGAGCATGAAACGGTCTGAACAATAGCAGGAGCATGAAGCGGTGTTGAAACACATGAAGAGTCTGAAAACGTGTGAAAATATGAAGAGCTTCAAAAACATGAAAAAAATGAAGCGCTTCAAAAGGTGTGACAAATATGAAGAGCTTCAAAGGTGTCAAAAATGAGATGAGCATGAAACGGTCTGAAAAATAGGAGGAGCATGAAGCGGTGTTGAAAACGATGAAGAGCCTGAAAACGTGTGAAAAATATGAAGAGATTCAAAAGGTGTGAAATACATGAGGAGGGTAAACGGTCTGAAAAATATGAGGAGCATGAAGCTGTGTTGAAAAACATGAAGAGCCTGAAAACGTGTGAAAAATATGAAGAGCTTCAAAAGGTGTGAAAAATATGACGAGCTTCAAAAGGTGTCAAAAATTACATGAGCATGAAACGGTTGAAAAATAGGAGGAGCATGAAGTGGTGTTGAAAAACATGAAGAGCCTGAAAAGGTGTGAAAAATATGGAAAGCTTCAAAAGGTGTCAAAAATATGTGGAGCATGATACGGTCTCAAAAATATGAGGAGCATGAAGCGGTGTTCAAAAACAAGAAGAGCCTGAAAAGGTGTGAAAAATATGAAGAGCTTCAAAAGGTTTCAAAAATATGAGGAGCATGAAACGGTCTGAAAAATAGGAGGAGCATGAAGCCGTGTTCAAAAACATGAAGAGCATGAAAATGTGTGAAAAATATGAGGAGCTTAAAAGGTGTGAAATACGTGAGGAGCATTAAGCGGTCTGAAAAATAGGAGGACCATGAAGTGGTGTTGAAAAACATGAAGAGCCTGAAAAGGTGTGAAAAATATGAAGAGGTTAAAAAGATGTCAAAATTATGAGGAGTATGAAACGTTCTGAAAATAGGAGAAGCATGAAGCGGTATTCAAAAACATGAAGAGCCTGAAAAGTTGTTAAAAATATGAAGAGCTTCAAAAGGTGTGAAAAATATGAGGAGCATGAAACGGTCTGAAAAATAGGAGGAGCATGAAGCGGTGTTTAAAATCATGAAGAGGCTGAAAAGTTGTGAAAAATATGAAGAGCTTCAAAAGGTGTCAAAAATATGAGGAGCATGAAACGGTCTGAAAAATAGGAGGAGCATGAAGCGGTGTTGAAAAACATGAAGAGCCTGAAAAGTTTTGAAAAATATGAAGAGCTTAAAAAGGTGTGAAAAATATGAGGTGCATGAAACGGTCTTAAAAATAGGAGGAGCATTAAGCGTTGTTGAAAAACATAAAGAGCCTGAAAAGAAGTGAAAAATATGAGGAGCTTCAAAAGGTGTGAAAAATATGAAGAGCTTCAAAAGGTGTCAAAAATATGAGGAGCATGAAACGGTCTGAAAAATAGGAAGCTTATGAAACGGTGTTCAAAAACATGAAGAGCCTGAATGGGTGTTAAAAATATGAAAAGCCTCAACTTGTCAAAATATGAGGAGGATGAAACGGTCTGAAAAATAGCAGGAGCATGAAGCGGTGTTGAAAAACATGAAGAGTCTGAAAACGTGTGAAAATATGAAGAGCTTCAAAAATATGAAAAATAAGAACAGCTTCAAAAGGTGTGAAAAATATGAAGAGCTTCAAATGGTGTCAAAAATGAGATGAGCATGAAACGGTCTGAAAAATAGGAGGAGTATGAAGCGGTGTTGAAAATCATGAAGAGCCTGAAAAGGTATGAAATATATGAAGAGCTTCAAAAGGTATGACAAATATGAAGAGCTTCAAAAGGTGTCAAAATGAGATGAGCATGAAACGGTCTGAAAAATAGGAGGAGCATGAAGCGGTGTTGAAAATCATGAAGAACCTGAAAAGGTGAGAAAAATATGAAGAGCTTCAAAAGGTGTGAAAAATATGAGGAGTATGATACGGTCGAAAAAATAGGAGGAGCATGAAGCGGTGTTGAAAATCATGAAGAACCTGAAAAGGTGAGAAAAATATGAAGAGCCTCAAAACATGTCAAAAATATGAGGAGTATGCAACGGTATGATAAATAGCAGGAGCATGAAGCGGTGTTGAAAAACATGAAGAGTCTGAAATCGTGTGAAAAATATGAAGAGCTTCAAAAATGTGAAAAATATGAAGAGCTTCAAAAGGTGTAAAAAATATGAAGAGCTTCAAAAGTGTCAAAAATTAGATGAGCATGAACAGGTCTAAAAAATAGGAGGAGCAACAAGTAGTCTTGAAAAAAATGAAGAGCCTGAAAAGGTGTGAAAAATATGAAGAGTTACAAAATGTGTGAAAAATATGAGGAGCATGATACGGTCTGAAAAATAGGAGGAGCATGAAGCAGTGTTCAAAAACATGAATAGCCTGAAAAGTTGTGTAAAGAAATGCAAAGCTTCAAAAGGTGTCAAAAATGAGAGGAGCATGAAACGGTCTGAAAGTAGGAGGAGCATGAAGCGGTGTTCAAAAATATGAAGAGCCTGAAAAGGTGTGAAATATTATATGAAGAGCTTCAAAAGGTGTCAAAAATATGAGGAGCATGAAACGGTCTGAAAAATAGGAGGAACATGAAGCGGTGTTCAAAAACATGAAAAGCCTGAAAAGGTGTGAAAAATATGAAGAGCTTCAAAAGGTGTCAAAAATTTGAGGAGCATGAAACGTTCTGAAAAATAGGACGAGCATGAAGCGGTGTTGAAAAACATGAAGAGCCTGAAAATGTGTGAAATATATGAAGAGCTTCAAAAGCTGTCAAAAAGAGGAGGAGCATGAAACGCTCTGAAAAATAGGAGGAGCATGAAGTGGTGTTGAAAAAAATGAAAAACCTGAAAAGGTGTGAAATATATGAAGAGCTTGAAAAGGTGTCAAAAATATGAGGAGAATGAAACGGTCTCAAAAATAGGAGGAGCATGAAGTGGTGTTGAAAATCATGAAGAGCCTGAAAAGGTGTGAAAAATATGAAGAGCTTTAAAAGGTGTCAAAAATATGAGAAGCATGAAAGGGTTTGAAAAAGAGGAGGAGCAAGAAGAAGTGTTCAAAAACATGAAGAGCCTGAAAAGGTGTGAAAAATATGAAGAGCTTCAAAAGGTGTCAAATATGAGGAGCATGAAACGATCTGAAAATAGGAGGAGCATGAAGCGGTGTTGAAAAACATGAAGAGCTGGAAAAGGTGTGAAAAATATGAATAGTTTCTAAAGGTTTCAAAAATATGAGGAGCATGAATGGTCTGAAAAATAGGAGGAGCATGAACTGGTGTTGAAAAACATGAAGAGCCTGAAAAGGTGGGAAAAATATGAAGAGCTTCAAAAGGTGTGAAAAATATGAGGAGCATGAAACGGTCTGAAAAATAGGAGGAGGATGAAAGGGTAATCAAAAACATGAAGAGCCTGAAAAGGTGTGAAAAATATGAAGAGCTTCAAAAGGTGTGAAATACATGAGGAGCATGAAACGGTCTGAAAAATAGATGGAGCATGAAGCGGTGTTCAAAAACATGAAGAGCCTGAAAAGGTGTGAAAAATATGAAGAGCCTCAAAAGTTGTCAAAAATATGAGGAGTATGAAACGGTATGATAACTAGCAGGAGCATGAAGCAGAGTTGAAAAACATGAAGAGTCTGAAATCGTTTGAAAATTATGAAGAGCTTCAAAAATGTTAAAAATATGAAGAGCTTCAAAGGTGTAAAAAATATGAAGAGCTTCAAAAGGTGTCAAAAATTAGATGAGCATGAAATGGTCTAAAAAATAGGAGGAGCAACAAGTAGTGTTGAAAAAAAGAAGAGCCTGAAAAGGTGTGAAAAATATGAAGAGCTATAAAAGGTGTCAAAAATATGAGAAGCATGAAAGGGTTTGAAAAAGAGGAGGAGCAAGAAGAAGTGTTCAAAAACATGAAGAGCCTGAAAAGGTGTGAAAAATATGAAGAGCTTCAAAAGGTGTCAAATATGAGGAGCATGAAACGATCTGAAAAATAGGAAGAGCATGAAGCGGTGTTGAAAAACATGAAGAGCCTGAAAAGGTGTGAAAAATATGAAGAGCTTCAAAAGTTGTCAAAAATATGAGGAGCATGAAAGGGTCTGAAAAATAGGAGGAGCATGAAACGGTGATCAAAAACATGAAGAACCTGAAAAGGTGTGAAAAATATGAAGAGCTTCAAAAGGTGTGAAATACATGAGGAGCATGAAACTTTCTAAAAAATAGGAGGAGCATGAAATGCTGTTCAAAAACATGAAGAGCCTGAAAAGGTGAGAAAAATATAAAGAGTTTCAAAAGGTGTGAAAAATATGAGGAGCATGATACGGTCGAAAAAATAGGAGGAGCATGAAGCGGAGTTCAAAAACATGAAGAGCCTGAAAAGGTGTGAAAAATATGAAGACCCTCAAAAGGTGTCAAAAATATGAGGAGTATGAAACGGTATGATAAATAGCAGGAGCATGAAGCGGAGTTGAAAAACATGAAGAGTCTGAAATCGTTTGAAAATTATGAAGAGCTTCAAAAATGTTAAAAATATGAAGAGCTTCAAAAGGTGTAAAAAATATGAAGAGCTTCAAAAGGTGTCAAAAATTAGATGAGCATGAAAAGGTCTAAAAAAAAGGAGGAGCAACAAGTAGTGTTGAAAAAAAAGAAGAGCCTGAAAAGGTGTGAAAAACATGAAGAGCTTCAAAACATGTGAAAAATATGAGGAGCATGATACGGTCTGAAAAAAAAGGAGGAGCATGAAGCGGTGTTCAAAAACAAGAAGAGCCTGAAAAGTTGTGAAAAATATGCAAAGCTTCAAAAGGTGTCAAAAATGAGAGGAGCATGAAACGGTCTGAAAAATAGGAGGAGCATGAAGTCGTGTTCAAAAATATGAAGAGCCTGAAAAGGTGTGAAAAATATGATGAGCTTCAAAAGGTGAGAAAAATATGAGGAGCACGATACGGTCTGAAAAATAGGAGGAGCGTGAAGCGGTGTTCAAAAACATGAAGAGCCTGAAAAGGTGTGAAAAATATGAAGAGCTTCAAAAGGTGTCAAAAATGAGATGAGCATGAAACGGTCTGAAAAATAGAGGTGCATGAAGCGGTGTTGAAAAACATGAAGAGCCTGAAAAGGTGTGAAAAATATGAAGAGCTTCAAAAGGTGTCAAAAATATGAGGAGCAGGAAACGGTCTGAAAAATAGGAGGAGCATGAAGCGGTGTTCAAAAACATGAAGAGCGAGAAAAGGTGTGAAAAATATGAAGAGTTGCAAAAGATGTGAAAATCATGAAGAGCTTCAAAAGGTGTCAAAATGAGATGAGCATGTAACGGTCTGAAAAAAAGGAGGAGCATGAAGCGGTGTTGAAAAACATGAAGAGTCTGAAAAGGTGTGAAAAACATGAAGAGCTTCAAAAGGTGTCAAAAATATGAGGAGCAGGAAACGGCCTGAAAAATAGGAGGAGCATGAAGCGGTGTTCAAAAACATGAAGAGCGAGAAAAGGTGTGAAAAATATGAAAAACTCCAAAAGGTGTCAAAATTGAGATGAGCATGAAACGGATGAAAAATAGGAGAAGCATGAAGTGGTGTGGAAAAACATGAAGAGCCTAAAAAGGTGTGAAAAATATGAAGAGCTTCAAAAGGTGTGAAATACATGAGGAGCATGAAACTCTCTGAAAAATAGGAGGAGCATGAAGTGCTGTTCAAAAACATGAAGAGCCTGAAAAGGTGAGAAAAATATGAAGAGCTTCAAAAGGTGTGAAAAATATGAGGAGCATGATACGGTCGAAAAAATAGGAGGAGCATGAAGCGGAGTTCAAAAACATGAAGAGCCTGAAAAGGTGTGAAAAATATGAAGAGCCTCAAAACGTGTCAAAATATGAGGAGTATGAAACGGTATGATAAATAGAAGGAGCATGAAGCGGTGTTGAAAAACATGAAGAGTCTGAAATTGTGTGAAAAATATGAAGAGCTTCAAAAAGGTGAAAAATATGAAGAGCTTCAAAAGTTGTCAAAAATTAGATGAGCATGAAACGGTCTAAAAAATAGGAGGAGTAACAAATAGTGTTGAAAAAAATGAAGAGCATGAAAAGGTGTGAGAAATATGAACGGCTTCAAAAGGTGTGAAAAATATGAGGAGCCCGAAACGGTCTGAAAAAAAGGAGGAGCATGAAGTGGTGTTGAAAAACATGAAGAGCCTGAAAAGGTGTGAAAAATATGAAGACCTTCAAAAGGTGTCAAAAATATGAGGAGCATGAAACGGTCTGAAAAATCGGAGGAGCATGAAGCTGTGTTCAAAAACATGAAGAGCCTGAAAAGGTGTGAAAAATATGAAGAGCCTCAAAACGTGTCAAAAATATGAGGAGTATGAAACGGTATGATAAATAGCAGGAGCATGAAGCGGTTTTGAAAAACATGAAGGGTCTGAAATCGTGTGAAAAATATGAAGAGCTTCAAAAATGTGAAAAATATGAAGAGCTTCAAAAGGTGTAAAAAATATGAAGTGCCTCAAAACGTGTCAAAAATTAGATGAGTATGAAAAGTTCTAAAAAATAGGAGGAGCAACAAGTAGTGTTGAAAAAATGAAGAGCCTGAAAATGTGTGAAAAATATGAAGACCTTCAAAAGGTGTCAAAAATATGAGGAGCATGAAACTTTCTGAAAAATAGGACGAGCATGAAGCAGTGATAAAAAACATGAAGAGCCTGAAAAGGTGTGAAAAATATGAAGAGTTTCTAAAGGTGTCAAAAATATGAGGAGCATGATACGGTTTGAAAAAAGGAGGAGCATGAAGCGGTGTTGAAAAACATGAAGAGCCTGAAAAGGTGTGAAAAATATGAAGAGCTTCAAAATGTTTCAAAAATATGAAGAGCATGAAACGGACCGAAAATCAGGAGGATCATGAAGCGGTGTACAAAAACATGAAGAGCCTGAAAAGGTGTGAAAAATATGAAGAGCTTCAAAAGGTGTGAAATACATGAGGAGCATGAAACGGGCTGAAAAATAAGAGAAGCATGAAGTGCTGTGGAAAAACATGAAGAGCCTGAAAAGCTGTGAAAAATATGAAGAGCTTCAAAAGGTGTGAAATACATGAGGAGCATGAAACGGGCTGAAAAATAGGAGAAGCATGAAGTGGTGTGGAAAAATATGAAGAGCCTGAAAATGTGTGAAATATATGAAGAGCTTCAAAAGCTGTCAAAAAGAGGAGGAGCATGAAACGCTCTGAAAAATAGGAGGAGCATGAAGTGGTGTTGAAAAAAATGAAAAACCTGAAAAGGTGTGAAATATATGAAGAGCTTGAAAAGGTGTCAAAAATATGAGGAGAATGAAACGGTCTGAAAAATAGGAGGAGTATGAGGAGGTGTTAAAAAACATGAAGAGCCTGAAAAGGTGTGAAAAATATGAAGAGCTTTAAAAGGTGTCAAAAATATGAGAAGCATGAAAGGGTTTGAAAAAGAGGAGGAGCCAGAAGAAGTGTTCAAAAACATGAAGAGCCTGAAAAGGTGTGAAAAATATGAAGAGCTTCAAAAGCTGTCAAATATGAGGAGCATGAAACGATCTGAAAATAGGAGGAGCATGAAGCGGTGTTGAAAAACATGAAGAGCTGGAAAAGGTGTGAAAAATATGAATAGTTTCTAAAGGTTTCAAAAATATGAGGAGCATGAATGGTCTGAAAAATAGGAGGAGCATGAACTGGTGTTGAAAAACATGAAGAGCCTGAAAAGGTGGGAAAAATATGAAGAGCTTCAAAAGGTGTGAAAAATATGAGGAGCATGAAACGGTCTGAAAAATAGGAGGAGGATGAAAGGCTAATCAAAAACATGAAGAGCCTGAAAAGGTGTGAAAAATATGAAGAGCTTCAAAAGGTGTGAAATACATGAGGAGCATGAAACGGTCTGAAAAATAGGAGGAGCATGAAGCGGTGTTCAAAAACATGAAGAGCCTGAAAAGGTGTGAAAAATATGAAGAGCCTCAAAAGTTGTCAAAAATATGAGGAGTATGAAACGGTATGATAACTAGCAGGAGCATGAAGCGGAGTTGAAAATCATGAAGAGTCTGAAATCGTTTGAAAATTATGAAGAGCTTCAAAAATGTTAAAAATATGAAGAGCTTCAAAAGGTGTAAAAAATATGAAGAGCTTCAAAATGTGTCAAAAATTAGATGAGCATGAAACGGTCTAAAAAATAGGAGGAGCAACAAGTAGTGTTGAAAAAAAAGAAGAGCCTGAAAAGGTGTGAAAAATATGAAGAACTTCAAAAGGTGTCAAAAATTAGATGAGCATGAAACGGTCTAAAAAATAGGAGGAGTAACAAATAGTGTTGAAAAAAATGAAGAGCATGAAAAGGTGTGAAAAATATGAAGAGCTTCAAAAGGTGTGGAAAATATGAGGAGCATGATACGGTTTGAAAAATAGGAGGAGCATGAAGTCGTGTTCAAAAATATGAAGAGCCTTAAAAGTTGTGAAAAATATGCAAAGCTTCAAAAGTTGTCAAAAATGAGAGGACCATGAAATGGTCTGAAAAATAGGAGGAGCATGAAGTCGAGTTCATAAATATGAAGAGCCTGAAAAGGTGTGAAAAATATGAAGAGCTTCAAAATGTGTGAAATATATGAGGAGCATGATACGGACTGAAAAATAGGAGGAGCATGAGGCGGTGTTCAAAAACATGAAGAAACTGAAAAGTTGTGAAAAATATGCAAAGCTTCGAATGGTGTCAAAAATGAGATGAGCATGAAACGGTCTGAAAAATAGGAGGAGCATGAAGTGGTGTTGAAAAACATGAAGAGCCTGAAAAGGTGTGAGAAATATGAAGAGCTTCAAAGGGTGTGAAAAATATGAAGAGCATGATACGGTCGAAAATATAGGAGGACTATGAAGCGTAGTTCAAAAACATGAAGAGCCTGAAAATGTGTGAAATATATGAAGAGCTTCAAAAGCTGTCAAAAAGATGAGGAGCATGAAACGCTCTGAAAAATAGGAGGAGCATGAAGTGGTGTTGAAAAAAATGAAGAACCTGAAAGGGTGTGAAATATATGAAGAGCTTGAAAAGGTGTCAAAAATATGAGGAGAATGAAACGGTCTGAAAAATAGGAGGAGTATGAAGAGGTGTTAAAAAACATGAAGAGCCTGAAAAGGTGTGAAAAATATGAAGAGTTTCTAAAGGTGTCAGAAATATGAGGAGCATGAAACGGTCTCAAAAATAGGAGGAGCATGAAGTGGTGTTGAAAAACATGAAGAGCCTGAAAAGGTGTGAAAAATATGAAGAGCTTTAAAAGGTGTCAAAAATATGAGAAGCATGAAAGGGTTTGAAAAAGAGGAGGAGCAAGAAGAAGTGTTCAAAAACATGAAGAGCCTGAAAAGGTGTGAAAAATATGAAGAGCTTCAAAAGGTGTCAAATATGAGGAGCATGAAACGATCTGAAAAATAGGAGGAGCATGAAATGCTGTTCAAAAACATGAAGAGCCTGAAAAGGTGTGAAAAATATGAAGAGCTTCAAAAGTTGTCAAAAATATGAGGAGCATGAAAGGGTCTGAAAAATAGGAGGAGCATGAAACGGTGATCAAAAACATGAAGAACCTGAAAAGGTGTGAAAAATATGAAGAGCTTCAAAAGGTGTGAAATACATGAGGAGTTGAAACGATCTGAAAAATAGGAGGAGCATGAAATGCTGTTCAAAAACATGAAGAGCCTGAAAAGGTGAGAAAAATATAAAGAGTTTCAAAAGGTGTGAAAAACATGAGGAGCATGATACGGTCGAAAAAATAGGAGGAGCATGAAGCGGAGTTCAAAAACATGAAGAGCCTGAAAAGGTGTGAAAAATATGAAGACCCTCAAAAGGTGTCAAAAATATGAGGAGTATGAAACGGTATGATAAATAGCAGGAGCATGAAGCGGAGTTGAAAAACATGAAGAGTCTGAAATCGTTTGAAAATTATGAAGAGCTTCAAAAATGTTAAAAATATGAAGAGCTTCATAAGGTGTAAAAAATATGAAGAGCTTCAAAAGGTGTCAAAAATTAGATGAGCATGAAAAGGTCTAAAAAATAGGAGGAGCAACAAGTAGTGTTGCACAAAAAGAAGAGCCTGAAAAGGTGTGAAAAATATGAAGAGCTTCAAAACATGTGAAAAATATGAGGAGCATGATACCGTCTGAAAAATAGGAGGAGCATGAAGCGGTGTTCAAAAACATGAAGAGCCTGAAAAGTTGTGAAAAATATGCAAAGCTTCAAAAGGTGTCAAAAATGAGAGGAGCATGAAACGGTCTGAAAAATAGGAGGAGCATGAAGTCGTGTTCAAAAATATGAAGAGCCTGAAAAGGTGTGAAAAATATGATGAGCTTCAAAAGGTGAGAAAAATATGAGGAGCACGATACGGTCTGAAAAATAGGAGGAGCGTGAAGCGGTGTTCAAAAACATGAAGAGCCTGAAAAGGTGTGAAAAATATGAAGAGCTTCAAAAGGTGTCAAAAATGAGATGAGCATGAAACGGTCTGAAAAATAGAGGTGCATGAAGCGGTGTTGAAAAACATGAAGAGCCTGAAAAGGTGTGAAAAATATGAAGAGCTTCAAAAGGTGTCAAAAATATGAGGAGCAGGAAACGGTCTGAAAAATAGGAGGAGCATGAAGCGGTGTTCAAAAACATGAAGAGCGAGAAAAGGTGTGAAAAATATGAAGAGTTGCAAAAGATGTGAAAAACATGAAGAGCTTCAAAAGGTGTCAAAATGAGATGAGCATGTAACGGTCTGAAAAAAAGGAGGAGCATGAAGCGGTGTTGAAAAACATGAAGAGTCTGAAAAGGTGTGAAAAATATGAAGAGCTTCAAAAGGTTTCAAAAATATGAGGAGCAGGAAACGGTCTGAAAAATAGGAGGAGCATGAAGCGGTGTTCAAAAACATGAAGAGCCTGAAAAGTTGTGAAAAATATGAAAAGCTTCAAAAGGTGTCAAAATTGAGATGAGCATGAAACGGATGAAAAATAGGAGAAGCATGAAGTGGTGTGGAAAAACATGAAGAGCCTAAAAAGGTGTGAAAAATATGAAGAGCTTCAAAAGGTGTGAAATACATGAGGAGCATGAAACTCTCTGAAAAATAGGAGGAGCATGAAGTGCTGTTCAAAAACATGAAGAGCCTGAAAAGGTGAGAAAAATATGAAGAGCTTCAAAAGGTGTGAAAAATATGAGGAGCATGATACGGTCGAAAAAATAGGAGGAGCATGAAGCGGAGTTCAAAAACATGAAGAGCCTGAAAAGGTGTGAAAAATATGAAGAGCCTCAAAACGTGTCAAAATATGAGGAGTATGAAACGGTATGATAAATAGAAGGAGCATGAAGCGGTGTTGAAAAACATGAAGAGTCTGAAATTGTGTGAAAAATATGAAGAGCTTTAAAAAGGTGAAAAATATGAAGAGCTTCAAAAGTTGTCAAAAATTAGATGAGCATGAAACGGTCTAAAAAATAGGAGGAGTAACAAATAGTGTTGAAAAAAATGAAGAGCATGAAAAGGTGTGAGAAATATGAACGGCTTCAAAAGGTGTGAAATATATGAGGAGCCTGAAACGGTCTGAAAAATAGGAGGAGCATGAAGCTGTGTTCAAAAACATGAAGAGCCTGAAAAGTTGTGAAAAATATGAAAGGCTTCAAACGGTGTGAAAAATATGAGGAGCATGAAATGGTCTGAAAAATTGGAGGAGCATGAAGCGGTGTTGAAAAACATGAAGAGCCTTAAAAGGTGTGAAAAAAATGAAGAGCTTCAAAAGGTGTCAAAAATATGAGGAGCATGAAACGGTCTGAAAAATATGAGCAGCATGAAGCGGTGTTGAGAAACATGAAGAGCCTGAAAAGTTGTGAAAAATATGAAGAGCTTCAAAAGATGTGAAAAACATGAAGAGCTTCAAACGGTGTCAAAATGAGATGAGCATGAAACGGTCTGAAAAATAGGAGGAGCATGAAGTCGTGTTGAAAAAAAGGAAAAGTCTGAAAAAGTGTGAAATATATGAAGAGCTTCAAAAGGTGTCAAAAATATGAGGAGAATGAAATGGTCTGAAAAATAGGAGGAGCATAAAGCGATGTTGAAAAACATGAATTGTCTGAAAACGTGTGGAAAATATGAAGAGATTCATAAATGTGAAAAATATGAAGAGCTTCAAAAGGTGTGAAAAATATGAAGAGCTTCAAAAGGTGTCAAAAAAGAGATGAGCATGAAAAGGTCTGAAAAATAGGAGGAGCATGAAGCGGTGTTGAAAATCATGAAGAGCCTGAAAACGTGTGAAAAATATGAAGACCTTCAAAATTTGTCAAAAATATGAAGAGCTTCAAAAGGTGTTAAAATGAGATGAGCATGAAACGATCTGAAAAATAGGAGGAACATGAAGTGGTGTTGAAAAAATGAAGAGCCTGGAAAGGTGTGAAATATCTGAAGAGCTTCAAAAGGTGTCAAAAATATGAGGAGCATGAAACGGTCGGCAAAATACGACGAGCATGAAGCGGTGTTGAAAAACATGAAGAGCCTGAAAAGGTGTGAAAAATATGAAGAGCTTCAAAAGGTGTGAAATATATGAGGAGAATGAAACGGTCTGAAAAATAGGAGGATCATGAAGCAGTTTTCAGAAACATGAAGAGCATGAAAAGGTGTGAAAAATATGAAGAGCTTCAAAAGGTGTGAAATATATGAGGAGAATGAAACGGTCTGAAAAATAGGAGGATCATGAAGCGGTTTTCAGAAACATGAAGAGCATGAAAAGGTGTGAAAAATAGGAAGAGTTTCAAAAGGTGTCATAAATATGAGGAGCATGAAACGGTCTGAAAAATAAGAGGAGCATGAAACGGTGATCAAAAACATGAAGAGCCTGAAAAGGTGTGAAAAATATGAAGAGCTTCAAAAGGTGTGAAATACATGAGGAGCATGAAACTCTCTGAAAATTAGGAGGAGCATGAAGCGATGCTCAAAAACATGAAGAGCCTGAAAATGTGTGAAAAATATGAAGAGCTTCAAAAGGTGTCAAAATTGAGATGAGCATGAAACGGTCTGAAAAATAGTAGGAGCATGAAGTGGTGTTGAAAAAAAAAGAAGAGACTGAAAAGGTGTGAAATATATGAAGAGCTTCAAAAGGTGTCAAAAATATGAGGACAATGAAACGGTCTGAAAAATAGGAGGAGCATGAAGCTGTGTCGAAAAACATGAAGAGCCTGAAAAGGTGTGAAAAATATGAAGAGCTTCTGAAGGTGTCAAAAATATGAGGAGCATGAAACGGTCTGAAAAATAGGAGGATCATGAAGCGGTGTTCAAAAACATGAAGAGCCTGAAAAGGTGTGAAAAATATGAAGAGCTCAAAAAGTGTCAAAAATATGATTAGCATGAAACGATCTGAAAAATAGGAGGAGCATGAAGCGGTGTTCAAAAACATGAAGAGCCTGAAAAGTTGTGAAAAATATGAAAAGCTTCAAAAGGCGTCAAAAATGAGATGAGCATTAAACGGTCTGAAAAATAGGAATAACATGAAACGGTGTTGAAAATCATGAAGAGCCTGAAAAACTGTGAAAAATATAGAGAGCTTCAAAAGGTGTCAAAAATATGAGGAGCATGAAACGGTCTGATAAATAGGAGGAGCATGAAGCTGTGTTCCAAAACATGAAGATCCTGAAAAGGTGTGAAAAATATGAAGAGCTTCAAAAGGTATGAAAAATATGAGGAGCATGAAACGGACTGAAAATAGAAGCAGCATGAAACGGTGTTGAAAAATATGAAGAGCATGAAAACGTGTGAAAAATATGAAGAGCTACAAAAGGTGTGAAAAAAATAAAGAGCTTCAAAGGTGACAAAAATGAGATGAGCATGATACGGTCTGAAATATGGGAGGAGCGTGAAGTGGTGGTGAAAAACATGAAGAGCCTGAAAAGGTGTGAAAAATATGAAGAGCTTCAAAAGGTGTGAAAAATATAAAGAGCTTCAAAGGTGACAAAAATGAGATGAGCATGAAACGGTCTGAAAAACAGGAGGATCATGAAGCGGTGTTCAAAAACATGAAGAGCCTGAAAAGGTGTGAAAAATATGAAGAGCTTCAAAAGGTGTCAAAAATATGAGGAGCATGAAACGGTCTGAAAAATAGGAGGAGCATGAAACGGTGATCAAAAACATGAAGAGCCTGAAAAGGTGTGAAAAATATGAAGAGCTTCTAAAGGTGTCAAAAATATGAGGAGCATAAACGGTCTGAAAAATAGGAGTAGCATGAAGCGGTGTTCAAAAACATGAAGAGCCTGAAAAGGTGTGAAAAATATGAAGAGCTCAAAAAGTGTCAAAAATATGAGGAGCATGAAACGATCTGAAAAATAGACGGAGCATGAAACGGTGATCAAACACATGAAGAGCCAGAAAAGGTGTGGAAAATATGAAGAGCTTCAAAAGGTGTGAAATACATGAGGAGCATGAAACTCTCTGAAAAATAGGAGGAGCCTGAAGCGGTGTTCAAAAACATGAAGAGCCTGAAAAGTTGTGAAAAATACGAAAAGCTTCAAAAGGTGTCAAAAATGAGATGAGCCTTAAACGGTCTGAAAAATAGGAATAACATGAAACGGTGTTGAAAATCATGAAGAGCCTGAAATAGTGTGAAAAATATAAAGAGCTGCAAAAGGTGTGAAAAATATAAAGAGCTTCAAAGGTGACAAATTGAGATGAGCATGAAACGGTCTGAAAAATAGGAGGAGCATGAAGTGGTGGTGAAAAACATGAAGAGCCTGAAAAGGTGTGAAAAATATGAAGAGCTTCAAAATGTTACAAAAATATGAAGAGCATGAAACGGGCTGAAAATCAGGAGGATCATGAAGCGGTGTTCAAAAACATGAAGAGCCTGAAAAGGTGTCAAAAATATGAAGAGCTTCAAAATGTGTCAAAAATATGAAGAGCATGAAACGGTCTGAAAAATAGGAGGAGCATGAAACGGTGACCAAAAACATGAAGAGCCTGAAAAGGTGTGAAAAATATGAAGAGCTTCAAAAGGTGTGAAATACATGAAGAGCATGAAACGGGCTGAAAAATAAGAGAAGCATGAAGTGCTGTGGAAAAACATGAAGAGCCTGAAAAGGTGTGAAAAATATGAAGAGCTTCAAAAGCTGTGAAATACATGAGGAGCATGAAACGGGCTGAAAAATAGGAGAAGCATGAAGTGGTGTGGAAAAATATGAAGAGCATGAACATGTGTGAAAAATATGAAAAGCTTCAAAAGGTGTCAAAAATGAGATGAGCATGAAACGGTCTGAAAAATAGGAGGATCATGAAATGGTGTTGAAAAACATGAAGAGCCTGAAAAGATGTGAAAAATATGAAAAGCTTCAAAAAGTGTCAAAAATATGAGGAGCATGAAACGGTCTGAAAAATAGGAGGAGCATGAAGCTGTGTTCAAAAATATGAAGAGCCTGAAAAGGTGTGAAAAATATGAAGAGCTTCAAAAGGTGTCAAAAATATGAGGAGCATGAAACGGTCTGAAAAATTGGAGGAGCATGAAGCTGTGTTCAAAAATATGAAGAGCCTGAAAAGGTGTGAAAAATATGAATAGCTTCAAAACGTGTCAAAAATATGAGGAGCATGAAACGGTCTGAAAAATAGAAGCAGCATGAAACGGTTTTGAAAAACATGAAGAGCCTGAAAACGTGTGAAAAATATGAAGAGCTTCAAAAGGTGTGAAAAATATGAAGAGCTTCAAACGTGACAAAAATGAGATGAGCATGAAACGGTCTGAAAAATAGGAGGAGCATGAAGTGGTGGTGAAAAACTTGAAGAGCCTGAAAAGGTGTGAAAAATATGAAGAGCTTCAAAATGTTTTAAATATATGAAGAGCATGAAACGGTCTGAAAATCAGGAGGATCATGAAGCGGTGTTCAAAAACATGAAGATCCTGAAAAGGTGTGAAAAATATGAAGAGCTCAAAAAGTGTCAAAAATATGAGGAGCATGAAATGATCTGAAAAATACGAGGAGCATGAAGCAGTGTTCAAAAACATGAAGAGCCTGAAAAGGTGTGAAAAATATGAAGAGCTTCAAAAGGTGTGAAATATATGAGGAGAATGAAACGGTCTGAAAAATAGGAGCATCATGAAGCGGTTTTCAGAAACATGAAGAGCATGAAAAGGTGTGAAAAATATGAAGAGCTTCAAAAGGTGTGAAATATATGAGGAGAATGAAACGGTCTGAAATAGGAGGATCATGAAGCGGTTTTCAGAAACATGAAGAGCATGAAAAGGTATGAAAAATAGGAGGAGTTTCAAAAGGTGTCATAAATATGAGGAGCATGAAACGGTCTGAAAAATAGGAGGAGCATGAAACGTTGATCAAAAACATGATGAGCCTGAAAAGGTGTGAAAAATATGAAGAGCTTCAAAAGGTGTGAAATACATGAGGAGCATGAAACTCTCTGAAAAATAGGAGGAGCATGAAGCGGTGTTCAAAAACATGTAGAGCCTGAAAATGTGTGAAAAATATGAAGAGCTTCAAAAGGTGTCAAAATTGAGAAGAGCATGAAACGGTCTGAAAAATAGGAGGAGCATGAAGTGGTGTTGAAAAAAAAGAAGAGACTGAAAAGGTGTGAAATATATGAAGAGCTTCAAAAGGTGTCAAAAATATGTGGAGAATGAAAGGGTCTGAAAAATAGGAGGAGCATGAAGCTGTGTCGAAAAACATGAAGAGCCTGAAAAGGTGTGAAAAATAGGAAGAGTTTCAAAAGGTGTCATAAATATGAGGAGCATGAAACGGTCTGAAAAATAGGAGGAGCATGAAACGGTGATCAAATACATGAAGAGCCTGAAAACGTGTGTAAAATATGAAGAGCTTCAAAAGCTGTGAAAGACATGAGGAGCATGAAACTCTCTGAAAAATAGGAGGAGCATGAAGCGGTGTTCAAAAACATGAAGAGCCTGAAAAGTTGTGAAAAATATGAAAAGCTTCAAAAGGTTTCAAAAATGAGATGAGCATTAAATGGTCTGAAAAATAGGAATAACATGAAACGGTGTTGAAATTCATGAAGAGCCTGAAAAACTGTGAAAAATATAAAGAGCTTCAAAAGGTGTCAAAAATATGAGGAGCATGAAACGGTCTGATAAATAGGAGGGGCATGAAGCTGTGTTCCAAAACATGAAGATCCTGAAAAGGTGTGAAAAATATGAAGAGCTTCATAAGGTGTGAAAAATATCAGGAGCATGAAACGGACTGAAAAATAGAAGCACCATGAAACGGTGTTGAAAAATATGAAGAGCCTGAAAATGTGTGAGAAATATGAAGAGCTTAAAAAGGTGTCAAAAGTATGAGGAGTATGAAACGGTCTGAAAAATAGGAGGATCATGCAACGGTGTTGAACAACATGAAGAGCCTGAAAAGGTGTGAAAAATATGAAGAGCTTCCGAAGTTGTCAAAAATATGAGGAGCATGAAACGGTCTGAAAAATAGGAGGAGCATGAAGCTGTGTTCAAAAACATGAAGAGCCTGAAAATGTGTGAAAAATATGAAGAGCTTCAAAAGGTGTGAAAAATATGAGGAGTATGAAACGGTCTGAAAAATAGGAGGAGCATGAAGTTGTGTTCAAAAACATGAAGAGCCTGAAAAAGTGTGAAAAAAATGAAGACCTTCAAAAGGTGTAAAAAATATGAGGAGCATGAAACGGTCTGAAAAATAGGAGGAGCATGAAGTGATGTTGAAAAACATGAAGAGCCTGAAAATGTGTGAAAAATATGAAGAGCTTCAAAATGTGTCAAAAATATGAGGAGCATGAAACGGTCTGAAAAAAAAGGCGGAGCATGAAGCGGTGTTCAATAACATGAAGAGACTGACGAGGTGTCAGAAATATGAAGAGCTTCAAAAGGAGTCAAAAATATGAGGAGCATGAAACGGTCTGAAAAATAGGAGGAGCAACAAGGGGTGTTGAAAAACATGAAGTGCCTGAAAAGGTGTGAAAAATATGAAGAGCTTCAAAACGTGACAAAATTATGAGGAGCATGAAATGGTCTTAAAAATATGAGGAGCCTGAAGTGGTGTGGAAAAACATGAATAGCCTGAAAATGTGTGAAATATATGAAGAGCTTAAAAATGTGTGAAATATATGAGGAGCATGAAACGGTCTGAAAAATAGGAGGAGCATGAAGCGGTGTTCAAAAACATGAAGAGCCTGAAAAGGTTTGAAAAATATGAAGAGCTTCAAAAGGTGTCAAAAATATGAGGAGCATGAAACAGTCTGAAAAATAGGAGGAGAATGAAATGCTGTTGAAAAACATGAAGAGACTGACTAGGTGTGAGAAATATGAAGAGCTTCAAAAGGTGTCAAAAATATGAGGAGCATGAAATGGTCTGAAAAATAGGAGGAGCAACAAGGGGTGTTGAAATACATGAAAAGCCTGAAAATGTGTGAAAAATATAAAGAGCTTCAAAAGATGTGAAAAATATGAAGAGCTTCAAAAGGTGTCAAAAATATGAGGAGCATGAAACTGTCTGAAAAATTGGAGGAGCATGAAGCGGTGTTGAAAAACATGAAGAGCCTGAAAAGGTGTGAGAAATATGAAGAGCTTCAACCGGTGTCAAAAATATGATTAGCATGAAACGGTCTGAAATATAGGAGGAGCATGAAGCGGTGTTGAAAAACATGAATAGCCTGAAAATGTGTGAAATATATGAAGAGCTTAAAAATGTGTCAAATATATGAGGAGCATCAAACGGTCTGAAAAATAGGAGGATGATGAAACGGTGTTGAAAAACAAGAAGAGCCTGAAACGGTGTGAAAAATATGATGAGCTTAAAAAGGTGTCAAAAATATGAGGACCATGAAACGGTCTGAAAAATAGGAGTAGAATGAAGCTGTTTTCAAAATCATGAAGAGCCTATAAATTTGTGAAAAATATGAAGAGCTTCAAAAGGTGTAAAAATTTGAAGAGCAGGAAACGGTCTGAAAAACAGGAGGAGCATGAAGTGGTGTCCAACAACATGAAGAGCCTGAAAAGGTGTGAAAAATATGAAGAACTTCAAAATGAGTCAAAAATATGAGGAGCATGAAATGGTCTGAAAAATAGGAGGAGCATGAGGCGGTGTTCAAAAACATGAAGAGCCTGAAAAGGTGTGAAAAATATGAAGAGCTTCAAAAAGTGTCAAAAATATGAGGAGCATGAAATGAGCTGAAAAATAGGAGGAGCATGAAACGGTGATCAAATACATGAAGAGCCTGTAAAGGTGTGAAAAATATGAAGAGCTTCAAAAGGTGTGTAATACATGTGGAGCATGAAACTCTCTGAAAAATAGAAGGAGCATGAAGTAGTGTACAAAAACATGAAGAGCCTGAAAAGGTGTGAAAAATATGAAGAGCTTCAAAAGGTGTGAAAAATATGAGGAGCATGATATGGTTTGAAAAATGGGATTAGCATGAAGCGCTGTTCAAAACATGAAGAGCCTGAAAAGGTGTGAAAAATATGAAGAGCTTCAAAAGGTGTGAAATATGAGGAGCATGAAACGGTCTGAAAAATAGGAGGAGCATGAAGCGGTGTTCAAAAACATGAAGAGACTGAAAAGGTGTGAAAAATATGAAGAGCTTAAAATGGTGTGAAAAATATGAGGAGCATGATATGGTTTGAAAAATAGGATTAACATGAAGCGGTGTTCAAAACCATGAAGAGCCTGAAAAGGTGTGAAAAATATGAAAAGCTTTAAAAGGTGTCCAAATGAGATGAGCATGAAACGGTCTGAAAAATAGGAGGTGCATGAAGCGTTGTTGAAAAACATGAAGAGCCTGAAAATGTGTGAGAAATATGAAGAGGTTAAAAAGGTGTCAAAAATATGAGGAGCATGAAACGGTCTGAAAAATAGGAGGAGCATGAAGCGGTGTTCAAAAACATGAAGAGCCTGAAAACGTGTGAAAAATATGAAGAGCTTCAAAAGGTGTCAAAAATATGAGGAGCATGAAACGGTCTGAAAAATAGGAGGAACATGAAGCGGTGTTCAAAACTTGAAGAGCCTGAAACGTTGTGAAAAATATGAAAAGCTTCAAGAGGTGTCAAAAATGAGATGAGCCTGAAACGGTCTGAAAAATAGGAGGAGCATGAAGCGGTGTTGAAAAAATGAAGAGCCTGAAAAGGTGTGAAAAATAAGAAGAGCATCAAAAAGTATCAAAAATATGAGGAGCATCAAACGGTCTGCAAAAACGGAGGAGCATGAAGTGGTGTTGAAAAACTTGAAGAGCCTGAGAAGGTGTGAAAAATATGAAAAGCTTCAAAAGATGTCAAAAATACGAGGAGCATGAAACGGTCTGAAATATATGAGGAGCATTAAGCGGTGTTCAAAAACATGAAGATCCTGAAAAGGTGTGAAAAATATAAAGAGCTTCAAAAGGTGTGAAATATATGAGGAGCATGAAACGGTCTGAAATATAGGAGGAGCATGAAGCGCTGTTAAAAAACAGGAAGAGCCTGAAAAGTTTTGAAAAATATGAAGAGCTTCAAAAGGTGTGAAATACATGAGGAGCATGAAACTTGCTGAAAAATAGGAGAAGCATGATGTGGTGTGGAAAAACATGAAGAGCCTGAAAAGGTGTGAAAAATATGAAAAGCTTCAAAAGGTGTCAAAAATGAGATGAGCATGAAACGGTCTGAAAAATAGGAGGTGCATGAAGCGTTTTTGAAAAACATGAAGAGCCTGAATAGGTGTGAGAAATATGAAGAGCTTAAAAAGGTGTCAAAAATATGAGGAGCATGAAACGGTCTTAAAAATACAAGGAGCATGAAGCAGTGTTGAAAAACATGAATAGACTGAAAATGTGTGAAATATATGAAGAGCTTACAAATGTGTCAAGTATATGAGGAGCATGAAACGGTCTGAAAAATAGGAGGATCATGCAACAGTGTTGAAAAACATGAAGAGCCTGAAAATGTGTGAAAAATATGAAGAGCTTCCAAAGTTGTCAAAAATATGAGGAGCATGAAACGGTCTGAAAAATAGGAGGAGCATGAAGCTGTGTTCAAAAACATGAAGAGCCTGAAAATGTGTGAAATATATAAAGAGCTTCAAAAAGTGTCAAAAATATGAGGAACATGAAACGGTCTGAATAATAGGAGGAGAATGTAATGGTGATCAAAAACATGAAGAGCCTGAAAAGGTGTGAAATATATAAAGAGCTTCAAAAAGAGTCAAATATATGAAGAGCATGAAACGGTCTGAATAATAGGAGGAGAATGTAACGGTGATCAAAAACATGAAGAGCCTGAAAAGGTGTGAAAAATATGAAGAGATTCAAAAGGGGTAAAATATGAGGAGCATGAAACGGTCTGAAAAATAGGAGGAGCATGAAGCGGTGTTCAAAAACATGAAGAGCCTGAAAAGGTGTGAAAAATATGAAGAGCTTAAAATGGTGTGAAAAATATGAGGAGCATGATATGGTTTGAAAAATAGGATTAGCATGAAGCGGTGTTCAAAACCATGAAGAGCCTGAAAAGGTGTGAAAAATATGAAAAGCTTTAAAAGGTGTCAAAAATGAGATGAGCATGAAACGGTCTGAAAAATAGGAGGTGCATGAAGCGTTGTTGAAAAACATGAAGAGCCTGAAAATGTGTGAGAAATATGAAGAGGTTAAAAAGGTGTCAAAAATATGAGGAGCATGAAACGGTCTGAAAAATAGGAGGAGCAGGAAGCGGTGTTCAAAAACATGAAGAGCCTGAAAACGTGTGAAAAATATGAAGAGCTTCAAAAGGTGTCAAAAATGAGATGAGCATGAAACGGTCTGAAAAATAGGAGGAGCATGAAGCGGTGTTCAAAAACTTGAAGAGCCTGAAACGTTGTGAAAAATATGAAAAGCTTCAAAGGTTTCAAAAATGAGATGAGCATGAAACGGTCTGAAAAATAGGAGAAGCATGAAGCGGTGTTGAAAAAATGAAGAGCCTGAAAAGATGTGAAAAATATGAAGAGCATCAAAAGGTATCAAAAATATGAGGAGCATGAAACGGTCTGCAAAAAAGGAGGAGCATGAAGTGGTGTTGAAAAACTTGAAGAGCCTGAAAAGGTGTGAAAAATATGAAAAGCTTCAAAAGATGTCAAAAATTTGAGGAGCATGAAACGGTCTGAAAAATAGGAGGAGCATGAAGTGGTGTAGAAAAACATGAAGAGCCTGAAAAGGTGTGAAAAATATGAAGAGCTTCAAAAGGTGTGAAATAAATGAGGAGCATGAAACGGGCTGAAAAATAGGAGAAGCATGAAGTGGTGTAGAAAAACATGAAAAGCCTGAAAAGGTGTGAAAAATATGAAGAGCTTCAAAAGGTGTGAAAAATATGAGGAGCATGAAACGGTCTGAAAAATAGAAGCAGCATGAAACGGTGTTGTAAAACATGAAGAGCCTGAAATGGTGTGAAAAATATGAAGAGCTTCAAAAGGTGTGAAAAATATGAAGAGCTTCAAAAGGTGTCAAAAATTTGATGAGCATGAAACGGTCTGAAAAATAGGAGGAGCATGAAGCGGTGTTGAAAAACATGAAGAGCCTGAAAAAGTGTGAAAAATATGAAGAGCTTAAAAGGTGTGAAAAATATGAGGAGCATGATATGGTTTGAAAAATAGGATTAGCAAGAAGCGGTGTTCAAAAACATGAAGAGCCTGAGAAGGTGTGAAAAGTATGAAAAGATTCAAAAGGTGTCATAAATGAGATGAGCATGAAACGGTCTGACAAATAGGAGGTGCGTGAAGCGTTGTTGAAAAACATGAAGAGCCTGAAAAGGTGTGAGAAATATGAAGAGCTTAAAAAGGTGTGAAAAATATGAAGAGCTTAAAAAGGTGTCAAAAATATGAGGAGCATGAAACGGTCTTAAAAATACAAGGAGCATGAAGCGGTGTTGAAAAACATGAATAGCCTGAAAATGTGTGAAATATATGAAGAGCTTAAAAATGTGTCAAGTATATGAGGAGCATGAAACTGTCTGAAAAATAGGAGGATCATGCAACAGAGTTGAAAAACATGAAGAGCCTGAAAATGTGTGAAAAATATGAAGAGCTTCCAAAGATGTCAAAAATATGAGGAGCATGAAACGGTCTGAAAAATAGGAGGAGCATGAAGCTGTGTTCAAAAACATGAAGAGCCTGAAAATGTGTGAAATATATAAAGAGCTTCAAAAAGTGTCAAAAATATGAGGAGCATGAAACGGTCTGAATAACAGGAGGAGAATGTAACGGTGATCAAAAACATGAAGAGCCTGAAAAGGTGTGAAAAATATGAAGAGCTTCAAAAGGTGTCAAAAATGAGATGAGCATGAAACGGTCTGAAAAATAGGAGGAGCATGAAGTGGTGTTCAAAAACATGAAGAGCCTGAGAAGTTGTGAAAAATATGAAAAGCTTCAAAAGGTGTCAAAAATGAGATGAGCATGAAACGGTCTGAAAAATAGGAGGAGCATGAAGCGGTGTTCAAAAACTTGAAGAGCCTGAAACGTTGTGAAAAATATGAAAAGCTTCAAAAGGTTTCAAAAATGAGATGAGCATGAAACGGTCTGAAAAATAGGAGGAGCATGAAGCGGTGTTGAAAAAATGAAGAGCCTGAAAAGGTGTGAAAAATATGAAGAGCATCAAAAGGTATCAAAAATATGAGGAGCATGAAACGGTCTGCAAAAAAGGAGGAGCATGAAGTGGTGTTGAAAAACTTGAAGAGCCTGAAAAGGTGTGAAAAATATGAAAAGCTTCAAAAGATGTCAAAAATATGAGGAGCATGAAACGGTCTGAAAAATAGGAGGAGCATGAAGTGGTGTAGAAAAACATGAAGAGCCTGAAAAGGTGTGAAAAATATGAAGAGCCTCAAAAGGTGTGAAATACATGAGGAGCATGAAACGGGCTGAAAAATAGGAGAAGCATGAAGTGGTGTAGAAAAACATGAAAAGCCTGAAAAGGTGTGAAAAATATGAAGAGCTTCAAAAGGTGTGAAAAATATGAGGAGCATGAAACGGTCTGAAAAATAGAAGCAGCATGAAACGGTGTTGAAAAACATGAAGAGCCTGAAATGGTGTGAAAAATATGAAGAGCTTCAAAATGTGTGAAAAATATGAAGAGCTTCAAAAGGTGTCAAAAATTTGATGAGCATGAAACGGTCTGAAAAATAGGAGGAGCATGAAGCGGTGTTGAAAAACATGAAGAGCCTGAAAAGGTGTGAAAAATATGAAGAGCTTAAAATGGTGTGAAAAATATGAGGAGCATGATATGGTTTGAAAAATAGGATTAGCATGAAGCGGTGTTCAAAAACATGAAGAGCCTGAAAAGTTGTGAAAAATATGAAGAGCCTGAAAAGGTGTGAAAAATATGAAGAGCTTAAAATGGTGTGAAAAATATGAGGAGCATGATATGGTTTGAAAAATAGGATTAGCATGAAGCGGTGTTCAAATACATGAAGAGCCTGAAAAGGTGTGAAAAATATGAAAAGCTTCAAAAGGTGTCAAAAATGAGATGAGCATGAAACGGTCTGAAAAATAGGAGGTGCATGAAGCGTTGTTGAAAAACATGAAGAGCCTGAAAATGTGTGAGAAATATGAAGAGCTTCAAAAGGTGTCAAAAGTATGAGGAGCATGAAACGGTCTTACAAATACAAGGAGCATGAAGCGGTGTTGAAAAACATGAATAGCCTGAAAAAGTGTGAAATATATGGAGAGCTTAAAAATGTGTCAAGTATATGAGGAGCATGAAACGGTCTGAAAAATAGGAGGAGCATGCAACGGTGTTGAACAACATGAAGAGCCTGAAAAGGTGTGAAAAATATGAAGAGCTTCCAAAGTTGTCAAAAATATGAGGAGCATGAAACGGTCTGAAAAATAGGAGGAGCATGAAGTGGTGTTGAAAAACATGAAGAGCCTGTAAAGGTGTGAAAAATATGAAGAGCTTCAAAAGGTGTGTAATACATGAGGAGCAGGAAACTCTCTGAAAAATAGAAGGAGCATGAAGTAGTGTTCAAAAACATGAAGAGCCTGAAAAGGTGTGAAAAATATGAAGAGCTTCAAAAGGTGTCAAAAATGAGATGAGCATGAAATGGTCTGAAAAATAGGAGGAGCAACAAGGGGTGTTGAAACACATGAAGAGCCTGAAAATGTGTGAAAAATATAAAGAGCTTCAAAAGATGTGAAAAATATGAAAAGCTATAAAAGGTGTCAAAAATATGAGGAGCATGAAACTGTCTGAAAAATAGGAGGAGCATGAAGCGGTGTTGAAAAACATGAAGAGCCTGAAAAGGTGTGAGAAATATGAAGAGCTTCAACAGGTGTCAAAAATATGATTAGCATGAAACGGTCTGAAAAATAGGAGGAGCATGAAGCGGTGTTGAAAAACATGAATAGCCTGAAAATGTGTGAAATATATTAAGAGCTTAAAAATGTGTCAAATATATGAGGAGCATCAAACGGTCTGAAAAATAGGAGGATGATGAAACGGTGTTGAAAAACAAGAAGAACCTGGAAAGGTGTGAAAAATATGAGGAGCATGAAACGGTCTGAAAAATAGGAGGAGAATGAAGCTGTTTTCAAAATCATGAAGAGCCTATAAATTTGTGAAAAATATGAAGAGCTTCAAAAGGTGTAAACATTTGAAGAGCAGGAAACGGTCTGAAAAACAGCAGGAGCATGAAGTGGTGTCCAAAAACATGAAGAGCCTGAAAAGGTGTGAAAAATATGAAGAGCTTCAAAATGTGTCAAAAATATGAGGAGCATGAAACGGTCTTAAAAATACAAGGAGCATGAAGCGGTGTTGAAAAACATGAATAGCCTGAAAATGTGTGAAATATATGAAGAGCTTAAAAATGTGTCAAGTATATGAGGAGCATGAAACTGTCTGAAAAATAGGAGGATCATGCAACAGAGTTGAAAAACATGAAGAGCCTGAAAATGTGTGAAAAATATGAAGAGCTTCCAAAGTTGTCAAAAATATGAGGAGCATGAAACGGTCTGAAAAATAGGAGGAGCATGAAGCTGTGTTCAAAAACATGAAGAGCCTGAAAATGTGTGAAATATATAAAGAGCTTCAAAAAGTGTCAAAAATATGAGGAGCATGAAACGGTCTGAATAACAGGAGGAGAATGTAACGGTGATCAAAAACATGAAGAGCCTGAAAAGGTGTGAAATATATAAAGAGCTTCAAAAAGTGTGAAAAATATGAGGAGCATGAAACAGTCTGAATAATAGGAGGAGAATGTAACGGCGATCAAAAACATGAAGAGCCTGAAAAGGTGTGAAAAATATGAAGAGCTTCAAAAGGTGTCAAAAATGAGATGAGCATGAAACGGTCTGAAAAATAGGAGGAGCATGAAGTGGTGTTCAAAAACATGAAAAGCCTGAGAAGTTGTGAAAAATATGAAAAGCTTCAAAAGGTGTCAAAAATGAGATGAGCATGAAACGGTCTGAAAAATAGGAGGAGCATGAAGCGGTGTTCAAAAACTTGAAGAGCCTGAAACGTTGTGAAAAATATGAAAAGCTTCAAAAGGTTTCAAAAATGAGATGAGCATGAAACGGTCTGAAAAATAGGAGGAGCATGAAGCGGTGTTGAAAAAATGAAGAGCCTGAAAAGGTGTGAAAAATATGAAGAGCATCAAAAGGTATCAAAAATATGAGGAGCATGAAACGGTCTGCAAAAAAGGAGGAGCATGAAGTGGTGTTGAAAAACTTGAAGAGCCTGAAAAGGTGTGAAAAATATGAAAAGCTTCAAAAGATGTCAAAAATATGAGGAGCATGAAACGGTCTGAAAAATAGGAGGAGCATGAAGTGGTGTAGAAAAACATGAAGAGCCTGAAAAGGTGTGAAAAATATGAAGAGCTTCAAAAGGTGTGAAATACATGAGGAGCATGAAACGGGCTGAAAAATAGGAGAAGCATGAAGTGGTGTAGAAAAACATGAAAAGCCTGAAAAGGTGTGAAAAATATGAAGAGCTTCAAAAGGTGTGAAAAATATGAGGAGCATGAAACGGTCTGAAAAATAGAAGCAGCATGAAACGGTGTTGAAAAACATGAAGAGCCTGAAATGGTGTGAAAAATATGAAGAACTTCAAAAGGTGTGAAAAATATGAAGAGCTTCAAAAGGTGTCAAAAATTTGATGAGCATGAAACGGTCTGAAAAATAGGAGGAGCATGAAGCGGTGTTCAAAAACATGAAGAGCCTGAAAAGATGTGAAAAATATGAAGAGCTTAAAATGGTGTGAAAAATATGAGGAGCATGATATGGTTTGAAAAATAGGATTAGCATGAAGCGGTGTTCAAATACATGAAGAGCCTGAAAAGGTGTGAAAAATATGAAAAGCTTCAAAAGGTGTCAAAAATGAGATGAGCATGAAACGGTCTGAAAAATAGGAGGTGCATGAAGCGTTGTTGAAAAACATGAAGAGCCTGAAAATGTGTGAGAAATATGAAGAGCTTCAAAAGGTGTCAAAAGTATGAGGAGCATGAAACGGTCTTACAAATACAAGGAGCATGAAGCGGTGTTGAAAAACATGAATAGCCTGAAAAAGTGTGAAATATATGGAGAGCTTAAAAATGTGTCAAGTATATGAGGAGCATGAAACGGTCTGAAAAATAGGAGGAGCATGCAACGGTGTTGAACAACATGAAGAGCTTGAAAAGGTGTGAAAAATATGAAGAGCTTCCAAAGTTGTCAAAAATATGAGGAGCATGAAACGGTCTGAAAAATAGGAGGAGCATGAAGCGGTGTTCAAAAACATGAAGACCCTGAAAAGTTGTGAAAAATATGAAGAGCTTAAAAGGTGTGAAAAAAATGAGGAGCATGATATGGTTTGAAAAATAGGATTAGCATGAAGCGGTGTTCAAAAACATGAAGAGCCTGAGAAGGTGTGAAAAATATGAAAAGATTCAAAAGGTGTCATAAATGAGATGAGCATGAAACGGTCTGACAAATAGGAGGTGGATGAAGCGTTGTTGAAAAACATGAAGAGGCTGAAAAGGTGTGAGAAATATGAAGAGCTTAAAAAGGTGTGAAAAATATGAAGAGCTTAAAAAGGTATCAAAAATATGAGGAGCATGAAACGGTCTTAAAAATACAAGGAGCATGAAGCGGTGTTGAAAAACATGAATAGCCTGAAAATGTGTGAAATATATGAAGAGCTTAAAAATGTGTCAAGTATATGAGGAGCATGAAACGGTCTGAAAAACAGGAGGATCATGCAACGGTGTTGAACAACAGGAAGAGCCTGAAAAGGTGTGAAAAATATGAAGAGCTTCCAAAGTTGTCAAAAATATGAGGAGCATGAAACGGTCTGAAAAATAGTAGGAGCATGAAGTGGTGTTCAAAAACATGAAGAGCCTGAAAAGGTGTGAAAAATATGAAGAGCTTAAAATGGTGTGAAAAATATGAGGAGCATGATATGGTTTGAAAAATGGGATTAGCATGAAGCGGTGTTCAAAAACATGAAGAGCCTGAAAAGGTGTGAAAAATATGAAGAGCTTAAAAAGGTGTGAAAAATATGAGGAGCATGATATGGTTTGAAAAATGGGATTAGCATGAAGCGGTGTTCAAAAACATGAAGAGCATGAAAAGGTGTGAAAAATATGAAGAGCTTCAAAAGGTGTGAAATATGAGGAGCATGAAACGGTCTGAAAAATAGGAGGAGCATGAAGGGGTGTTTAAAAACATGAAGAGCCTGAAAAGGTGTGAAAAATATGAAGAGCTTAAAATGGTGTGAAAAATATGAGGAGCATGATATGGTTTGAAAAATAGGATTAGCATGAAGCGGTTTTCAAAACCATGAAGAGCCTGAAAAGGTGTGAAAAATATGAAAAGCTTTAAAAGGTGTCAAAAATGAGATGAGCATGAAACGGTCTGAAAAATAGGAGGTGCATGAAGCGTTGTTGAAAAACATGAAGAGCCTGAAAATGTGTGAGAAATATGAAGAGGTTAAAAAGGTGTCAAAAATATGAGGAGCATGAAACGGTCTGAAAAATAGGAGGAGCATGAAGCGGTGTTGAAAAACATGAAGAGCCTGAAAAAGTGTGAAAAATATGAAGAGCTTAAAAGGTGTGAAAAATATGAGGAGCATGATATGGTTTGAAAAATAGGATTAGCATGTAGCTGTGTTCAAAAACATGAAGAGCCTGAGAAGGTGTGAAAAATATGAAAAGATTCAAAAGGTGTCATAAATGAGATGAGCATGAAACGGTCTGACAAATAGGAGGTGCATGAAGCGTTGTTGAAAAATATGAAGAGCCTGAAAAGGTGTGAGAAATATGAAGAGCTTAAAAAGGTGTGAAAAATATGAAGAGCTTAAAAAGGTGTCAAAAATATGAGGAGCATGAAACGGTCTTAAAAATACAAGGAGCATGAAGAGGTGTTGAAAAACATGAATAGCCTGAAAATGTGTGAAATATATGAAGAGCTTAAAAATGTGTCAAGTATATGAGGAGCATGAAACGGTCTGAAAAATAGGATGATCATGCAACAGTGTTGAAAAACATGAAGAGCCTGAAAATGTGTGAAAAATATGAAGAGCTTCCAAAGTTGTCAAAAATATGAGGAGCATGAAACGGTCTGAAAAATAGGAGGAGCATGAAGCTGTGTTCAAAAACATGAAGAGCCAGAAAAATGTGTGAAATGTATAAAGAGCTTCAAAAAGTGTCAAAAATATGAGGAACATGAAACGGTCTCAATAAGAGGAGGAGAATGTAACGGTGATCAAAAACATGAAGAGCCTGAAAAGGTGTGAAATATATAAAGAGCTTCAAAAAGTGTCAAAAATATGAGGAGCATGAAACGGTCTGAATAATAGAAGGAGAATGTAACGAGGATCAAAAACATGAAGAGCCTGAAAAGGTGTGAAATATATGAAGAGCTTCAAAAGTTGTAAAATATGAGGAGCATGAAACGGTCTGAAAAATAGGAGGAGCATGAAGCGGTGTTCAAAAACATGAAGAGCCTGAAAAGTTGTGAAAAATATGAAAAGCTTCAAAAGGTGTCAAAAATGAGATGAGCATGAAACGGTCTGAAAAATAGGAGGAGCATGAAGCGGTGTTGAAAAACTTGAAGAGCCTGAAAAGGTGTGAAAAATATGAAGATCTTCAAAAGGTGTGAAATACATGAGGAGCATGAAACGGGCTGAAAAATAGGAGAAGACTGAAGTGGTGTAGAAAAACATGAAGAGCCTGAAAAGGTGTGAAAAATATGAAGAGCTTCAAAAGGTGTCATAAATGAGATGAGCATGAAACGGTCTGACAAATAGGAGGTGCACGAAGCGGTGTTGAAAAACATGAAGAGCCTGAAAAAGTGTGAAAAATATGAAGAGCTTAAAAGGTGTGAAAAATATGAGGAGCATGATATGGTTTGAAAAATAGGATTAGCATGAAGCGGTGTTCAAAAATATGAAGAGCCTGAGAAGGTGTGAAAAATATGAAAAGATTCAAAAGGTGTCATAAATGAGATGAGCATGAAATGGTCGGAAAAATAGGAGGAGCATGAAGCGGTGCTCAAAAACATGAAGAGCCTGAAAAGGTGTGAAAAATATGAAGATCTTCAAAAGGTGTGAAATACATGAGGAGCATGAAACGGGCTGAAAAATAGGAGAAGACTGAAGTGGTGTAGAAAAACATGAAGAGCCTGAAAAGGTGTGAAAAATATGAAAAGATTCAAAAGGAGTCATAAATGAGATGAGCATGAAACGGTCTGACAAATAGGAGGTGCACGAAGCGGTGTTGAAAAACATGAAGAGCCTGAAAAAGTGTGAAAAATATGAAGAGCTTAAAAGGTGTGAAAAATATGAGGAGCATGATATGGTTTGAAAAATAGGATTAGCATGAAGCGGTGTTCAAAAATATGAAGAGCCTGAGAAGGTGTGAAAAATATGAAAAGATTCAAAAGGTGTCATAAATGAGATGAGCATGAAATGGTCTGACAAATAGGAGGTGCATGAAGCGTTGTTGAAAAACATGAAGAACCTGAAAAGGTGTGAGAAATATGAAGAGCGTAAAAAGGTGTGAAAAATATGAAGAGCTTAAAAAGGTGTCAAAAATATGAGGAGCATGAAACGGTCTTAAAAATACAAGGAGCATGAAGCGGTGTTGAAATCCATGAATAGCCTGAAAATGTGTGAAATATATGAAGAGCTTAAAAATGTGTCAAGTATATGAGGAGCATGAAACGGTCTGAAAAATAGGAGGATCATGCAACAGTGTTGAAAAACATGAAGAGCCTGAAAATGTGTGAAAAATATGAAGAGCTTCAAAAGGTTTCAAAAATGAGATGAGCATGAAACGGTCTGAAAAATAGGAGGAGCTTGAAGTGGTGTTGAAAAAATGAAGAGCCTGAAAAGGTGTGAAAAATATGAAGATCATCAAAAGTATCAAAAATATGAGGAGCATGAAACGATCTGCAAAAAAGGAGGAGCATGAAGTGGTGTTGAAAAACTTGAAGAGCCTGAAAAGGTGTGAAAAATATGAAGAGCTTCAAAAGGAGTGAAAAATATGAGGAGCATGAAACGGTCTGCAAAATAGGAGGAGCATGAAGCGGTGTTCAAAAACATGAAGAGCCTGAAAAGGTGTGAAAAATATGAAGAGCTTCAAAAGGTGTGAAATACATGAGGAGCATGAAACTTGCTGAAAAATAGGAGAAGCATGAAGCGGTGTTCAAAAACTTGAAGAGCCTGAAAAGGTGTGAAAAATATGAGGAGCATGAAACGGTCTGAAAAATAGAAGCAGCATGAAACGGTGTTGAAAAACATGAAGAGCCTGAAAAGGTGTGAAAAATATGAAGAGCTTCAAAAGGTGTGAAATAAATGAGGAGCATGAAACAGGCTGAAAAATGGGAGAAGCATGAAGTGGTGTAGAAAAACATGAAGAGCCTGAAAAGGTGTGAAAAATATGAAGAGCTTCAAAAGGTGTGAAAAATATGAGGAGCATGAAACGGTCTGAAAAATAGAAGCAGCATGAAACGGTGTTGAAAAACAGGAAGAGCCTGAAATGGTGTGAAAAATATGAGGAGCTTCAAAAGGTGTGAAAAATATGAAGAGCTTCAAAAGGTGTCAAAAATTTGATGAGCATGAAACGGTCTGAAAAATAGGAGGAGCATGAAGCGGTGTTGAAAAACATGAAGAGCCTGAAAAAGTGTGAAAAATATGAAGAGCTTCCAAAGTTGTCAAAAATATGAGGAGCATGAAACGGTCTGAAAAATAGGAGGATCATGCAACGGTGTTGAACAACATGAAGAGCCTGAAAAGGTGTGAAAAATATGAAGAGCTTCCAAAGTTGTCAAAAATATGAGGAGCATGAAACGGTCTGAAAAATAGTAGGAGCATGAAGTGGTGTTGAAAAACATGAAGAGCCTGTAAAGGTGTGAAAAATATGAAGAGCTTCAAAAGGTGTGTAATACATGAGGAGCATGAAACTCTCTGAAAAATAGAAGGAGCATGAAGTATTGTTCAAAAACATGAAGAGCCTGAAAAGGTGTGAAAAATATGAAGAGCTTAAAAAGGTGTGAAAAATATGAGGAGCATGATATGGTTTGAAAAATGTGATTAGCATGAAGCGGTGTTCAAAAACATGAAGAGCCTGAAAAGGTGTGAAAAATATGAAGAGCTTCAAAAGTTGTGAAATATGAGGAGCATGAAACGGTCTGAAAAATAGGAGGAGCATGAAGGGGTGTTCAAAAACATGAAGAGCCTGAAAAGGTGTGAAAAATATGAAGAGCTTAAAATGGTGTGAAAAATATGAGGAGCATGATATGGTTTGAAAAATAGGATTAGCATGAAGCGGTGTTCAAAACCATGAAGAGCCTGAAAAGGTGTGAAAAATATGAAAAGCTTTAAAAGGTGTCAAAAATGAGATGAGCATGAAACGGTCTGAAAAATAGGATGTGCATGAAGCGTTGTTGAAAAACATGAAGAGCCTGAAAATGTGTGAGAAATATGAAGAGGTTAAAAAGGTGTCAAAAATATGAGGAGCATGAAACGGTCTGAAAAATAGGAGGAGCATGAAGCGGTGTTGAAAAACATGAAGAGCCTGAAAAAGTGTGAAAAATATGAAGAGCTTAAAAGGTGTGAAAAATATGAGGAGCATGATATGGTTTGAAAAATAGGATTAGCATGAAGCTGTGTTCAAAAACATGAAGAGCCTGAGAAGGTGTGAAAAATATGAAAAGATTCAAAGGTGTCATAAATGAGATGAGCATGAAACGGTCTGACAAATAGGAGGTGCATGAAGCGTTGTTGAAAAATATGAAGAGCCTGAAAAGGTGTGAGAAATATGAAGAGCTTAAAAAGGTGTGAAAAATATGAAGAGCTTAAAAAGGTGTCAAAAACATGAGGAGCATGAAACGGTCTTAAAAATACAAGGAGCATGAAGCGGTGTAGAAAAACATGAATAGCCTGAAAATGTGTGAAATATATGAAGAGCTTAAAAATGTATCAAGTATATGAGGAGCATGAAACGGTCTGAAAAATAGGAGGATCATGCAACAGTGTTGAAAAACATGAAGAGCCTGAAAATGTGTGAAAAATATGAAGAGCTTCCAAAGTTGTCAAAAATATGAGGAGCATGAAACGGTCTGAAAAAGAGGAGGAGCATGAAGCTGTGTTCAAAAACATGAAGAGCCAGAAAATGTGTGAAATATATAAAGAGCTTCAAAAAGTGTCAAAAATATGAGGAACATGAAACGGTCTGAATAATAGGAGGAGAATGTAACGGTGATCAAAAACATGAAGAGCCTGAAAAGGTGTGAAATATATAAAGAGCTTCAAAAAGTGTCAAAAATATGAGGAGCAGAAACGGTCTGAATAATAGGAGGAGAATGTAACGGTGATCAAAAACATGAAGAGCCTGAAAAGGTGTGAAAAATATGAAGAGCTTCAAAAGGTGTAAAATATGAGGAGCATGAAACGGTCTGAAAAATAGGAGGAGCATGAAGCGGTGTTCAAAAACATGAAGAGCCTGAAAAGTTGTGAAAAATATGAAAAGCTTCAAAAGGTGTCAAAAATGAGATGAGCATGAAACGGTCTGAAAAATAGGAGGATCATGCAACAGTGTTGAAAAACATGAAGAGCCTGAAAATGTGTGAAAAATATGAAGAGCTTCAAAAGGTTTCAAAAATGAGATGAGCATGAAACGGTCTGAAAAATAGGAGGAGCTTGAAGTGGTGTTGAAAAAATGAAGAGCCTGAAAAGGTGTGAAAAATATGAAGATCATCAAAAGTATCAAAAATATGAGGAGCATGAAACGATCTGCAAAAAAGGAGGAGCATGAAGTGGTGTTGAAAAACTTGAAGAGCCTGAAAAGGTGTGAAAAATATGAAGAGCTTCAAAAGGAGTGAAAAATATGAGGAGCATGAAACGGTCTGCAAAATAGGAGGAGCATGAAGCGGTGTTCAAAAACATGAAGAGCCTGAAAAGGTGTGAAAAATATGAAGAGCTTCAAAAGGTGTGAAATACATGAGGAGCATGAAACTTGCTGAAAAATAGGAGAAGCATGAAGCGGTGTTCAAAAACTTGAAGAGCCTGAAAAGGTGTGAAAAATATGAGGAGCATGAAACGGTCTGAAAAATAGAAGCAGCATGAAACGGTGTTGAAAAACATGAAGAGCCTGAAAAGGTGTGAAAAATATGAAGAGCTTCAAAAGGTGTGAAATAAATGAGGAGCATGAAACAGGCTGAAAAATGGGAGAAGCATGAAGTGGTGTAGAAAAACATGAAGAGCCTGAAAAGGTGTGAAAAATATGAAGAGCTTCAAAAGGTGTGAAAAATATGAGGAGCATGAAACGGTCTGAAAAATAGAAGCAGCATGAAACGGTGTTGAAAAACAGGAAGAGCCTGAAATGGTGTGAAAAATATGAGGAGCTTCAAAAGGTGTGAAAAATATGAAGAGCTTCAAAAGGTGTCAAAAATTTGATGAGCATGAAACGGTCTGAAAAATAGGAGGAGCATGAAGCGGTGTTGAAAAACATGAAGAGCCTGAAAAAGTGTGAAAAATATGAAGAGCTTCCAAAGTTGTCAAAAATATGAGGAGCATGAAACGGTCTGAAAAATAGGAGGATCATGCAACGGTGTTGAACAACATGAAGAGCCTGAAAAGGTGTGAAAAATATGAAGAGCTTCCAAAGTTGTCAAAAATATGAGGAGCATGAAACGGTCTGAAAAATAGTAGGAGCATGAAGTGGTGTTGAAAAACATGAAGAGCCTGTAAAGGTGTGAAAAATATGAAGAGCTTCAAAAGGTGTGTAATACATGAGGAGCATGAAACTCTCTGAAAAATAGAAGGAGCATGAAGTATTGTTCAAAAACATGAAGAGCCTGAAAAGGTGTGAAAAATATGAAGAGCTTAAAAAGGTGTGAAAAATATGAGGAGCATGATATGGTTTGAAAAATGTGATTAGCATGAAGCGGTGTTCAAAAACATGAAGAGCCTGAAAAGGTGTGAAAAATATGAAGAGCTTCAAAAGTTGTGAAATATGAGGAGCATGAAACGGTCTGAAAAATAGGAGGAGCATGAAGGGGTGTTCAAAAACATGAAGAGCCTGAAAAGGTGTGAAAAATATGAAGAGCTTAAAATGGTGTGAAAAATATGAGGAGCATGATATGGTTTGAAAAATAGGATTAGCATGAAGCGGTGTTCAAAACCATGAAGAGCCTGAAAAGGTGTGAAAAATATGAAAAGCTTTAAAAGGTGTCAAAAATGAGATGAGCATGAAACGGTCTGAAAAATAGGATGTGCATGAAGCGTTGTTGAAAAACATGAAGAGCCTGAAAATGTGTGAGAAATATGAAGAGGTTAAAAAGGTGTCAAAAATATGAGGAGCATGAAACGGTCTGAAAAATAGGAGGAGCATGAAGCGGTGTTGAAAAACATGAAGAGCCTGAAAAAGTGTGAAAAATATGAAGAGCTTAAAAGGTGTGAAAAATATGAGGAGCATGATATGGTTTGAAAAATAGGATTAGCATGAAGCTGTGTTCAAAAACATGAAGAGCCTGAGAAGGTGTGAAAAATATGAAAAGATTCAAAGGTGTCATAAATGAGATGAGCATGAAACGGTCTGACAAATAGGAGGTGCATGAAGCGTTGTTGAAAAATATGAAGAGCCTGAAAAGGTGTGAGAAATATGAAGAGCTTAAAAAGGTGTGAAAAATATGAAGAGCTTAAAAAGGTGTCAAAAACATGAGGAGCATGAAACGGTCTTAAAAATACAAGGAGCATGAAGCGGTGTAGAAAAACATGAATAGCCTGAAAATGTGTGAAATATATGAAGAGCTTAAAAATGTATCAAGTATATGAGGAGCATGAAACGGTCTGAAAAATAGGAGGATCATGCAACAGTGTTGAAAAACATGAAGAGCCTGAAAATGTGTGAAAAATATGAAGAGCTTCCAAAGTTGTCAAAAATATGAGGAGCATGAAACGGTCTGAAAAAGAGGAGGAGCATGAAGCTGTGTTCAAAAACATGAAGAGCCAGAAAATGTGTGAAATATATAAAGAGCTTCAAAAAGTGTCAAAAATATGAGGAACATGAAACGGTCTGAATAATAGGAGGAGAATGTAACGGTGATCAAAAACATGAAGAGCCTGAAAAGGTGTGAAATATATAAAGAGCTTCAAAAAGTGTCAAAAATATGAGGAGCAGAAACGGTCTGAATAATAGGAGGAGAATGTAACGGTGATCAAAAACATGAAGAGCCTGAAAAGGTGTGAAAAATATGAAGAGCTTCAAAAGGTGTAAAATATGAGGAGCATGAAACGGTCTGAAAAATAGGAGGAGCATGAAGCGGTGTTCAAAAACATGAAGAGCCTGAAAAGTTGTGAAAAATATGAAAAGCTTCAAAAGGTGTCAAAAATGAGATGAGCATGAAACGGTCTGAAAAATAGGAGGATCATGCAACAGTGTTGAAAAACATGAAGAGCCTGAAAATGTGTGAAAAATATGAAGAGCTTCAAAAGGTTTCAAAAATGAGATGAGCATGAAACGGTCTGAAAAATAGGAGGAGCTTGAAGTGGTGTTGAAAAAATGAAGAGCCTGAAAAGGTGTGAAAAATATGAAGATCATCAAAAGGTATCAAAAATATGAGGAGCATGAAACGGTCTGCAAAAAAGGAGGAGCATGAAGTGGTGTTGAAAAACTTGAAGAGACTGAAAAGGTGTGAAAAATATGAAAAGCCTCAAAAGATGTCAAAAATATGAGGAGCATGAAATGGTCTGAAAAATAGGAGGAGCATGAAGCGGTGCTCAAAAACATGAAGAGCCTGAAAAGGTGTGAAAAATATGAAGAGCTTCAAAAGGTGTGAAATACATGAGGAGCATGAAACGGTCTGAAAAATAGAAGCAGCATGAAACGGTCTTGAAAAATATGAAGAGCCTGAAAAGGTGTGAAAAATATGAAGAGCTTCAAAAGGTGTGAAATAAATTAGGAGCATGAAACGGGCTGAAAAATAGGAGAAGCATGAAGTGGTGTAGAAAAACATGAAGAGCCTGAAAAGGTGTGAAAAATATGAAGAGCTTAAAAAGGTGTGAAAAATATGAGGAGCAAGAAACGGTCTGAAAAATAGAAGCAGCATGAAACGGTGTTGAAAAACATGAAGAGCCTGAAATAGTGTGAAAAATATGAAGAGCTTCAAAAGGTGTCAAAAATTTGATGAGCATGAAACGGTCTGAAAAATAGGAGGAGCATGAAGCGGTGTTGAAAAACATGAAGAGCCTGAAAAAGTGTGAAAAATATGAAGAGCTTAAAAGGTGTGAAAAATATGAGGAGCATGATATGGTTTGAAAAATAGGATTAGCATGAAGCTGTGTACAAAAACATGAAGAGCCTGAGAAGGTGTGAAAAATATGAAAAGATTCAAAAGGTGTGAAAAATATGAGGAGCATGAAACGGTCTGAAAAATAAAAGCAGCATGAAACGGTGTTGAAAAACATGAAGAGCCTGAAAAGGTGTGAAAAATATGAAGAGCTTCAAAAGGTGTGAAATAAATGAGGAGCATGAAACGGGCTGAAAAATAGGAGAAGCATGAAGTGGTGTAGAAAAACTTGAAGAACCTGAAAAGGTGTGAAAAATATGAAGAGCTTCAAAAGGTGTGAAAAATATGAGGAGCATGAAACGGTCTGAAAAATAGAAGCAACATGAAACGGTGTTGAAAAACATGAAGAGCCTGAAATGGTGTGAAAAATATGAAGAGCTTCAAAAGGTGTGAAAAATATGAAGAGCTTCAAAAGGTGTCAAAAATTTGATGAGCATGAAACGGTCTGAAAAATAGGAGGAGCATGAAGCTGTGTTCAAAAACATGAAGAGCCTGAAAATGTGTGAAATATATAAAGAGCTTCAAAAAGTGTCAAAAATATGAGGAGCATGAAACGGTCTGAATAATAGGAGGAGAATGTAACCGTGATCAAAAACATGAAGAGCCTGAAAAGGTGTGAAATATATAAAGAGCTTCAAAATGTGTCAAAAATATGAGGAGCATGAAACGGTCTGAATAATAGGAGGAGAATGTAACGGTGATCAAAAACATGAAGAGCCTGAAAAAGTGTGAGAAATATGAAGAGCATCAAAAGGTGTGAAATATGAGGAGCATGAAACGGTCAGAAAAATAGGAGGAGCATGAAGCGGTGTTCAAAAACATGAAGAGCCTGAAAAGTTGTGAAAAATATGAAAAGCTTCAAAAGGTGTCAAAAATGAGATGAGCATGAAACGGTCTGAAAAATAGGAGGAGCATGAAGCGGTGTTCAAAAACTTGAAGAGCCTGAAACGTTGTGAAAAATATGAAAAGCTTCAAAAGGTTTCAAAAATGAGATGAGCATGAAACGGTCTGAAAAATAGGAGGAGCATGAAGTGGTGTTGAAAAAATGAAGAGCCTGAAAAGGTGTGAAAAATATGAAGAGCATCAAAAGGTATCAAAAATATGAGGAGCATGAAACGGTCTGCAAAAAAGGAGGAGCATGAAGTGGTGTTGAAAAACTTGAAGAGCCTGAAAAGGTGTGAAAAATATGAAAAGCTTCAAAAGATGTCAAAAATATGAGGAGCATGAAACGGTCTGAAAAATAGGAGGAGCATGAAGTAGTGTAGAAAAACATGAAGAGCCTGAAAAGGTGTGAAAAATATGAAGAGCTTCAAAAGGTGTGAAATACATGAGGAGCATGAAACGGGGTGAAAAATAGGAGAAGCATGAAGTGTTGTAGAAAAACATGAAGAGCCTGAAAAGGTGTGAGAAATATGAAGAGCTTCAAAATGTGTGAAAAATATGACGAGCATGAAACGGTCTGAAAAATAGAAGGAGCATGAAACGGTGTTGAAAAACATGAAGAGACTGAAAAAGTCTGAAAAATATGAAGAGCTTCAAAAGGTGTGAAAAATATGAAAAGCTTCAAAAGGTGTCAAAAATGAGATGAGCATGAAACGTTCTGAAAAATAGGAGGAGCATGAACCTGTGTTCAAAAACATGAAGAGCCTGAAAAGGTGTGAAAAATATGAAGAGCTTCAAAAAGTGTCAAAAATGAGATGAGCATGAAACGGTCTGAAAAATTGGAGGTGCATGAAGAGTTGTTGAAAAACATGAAGAGCCAGAAAATGTGTGAGAAATATGAAGAGCTTAAAAAGGTGTCAAAAATATGAGGAGCATGAAACGGTCTTAAAAATACAAGGAGCATGAAGCGATGTTGAAAAACATGAATAGCCTGAAAATGTGTGAAATATATGAAGAGCTTAAAAATGTGTCAAGTATATGAGGAGCATGAAACGGTCTGAAAAATAGGAGGATCATGCAACGTTGTTGAAAAGCATGAAGAGTCTGAAAAGGTGTGAAAAATATGAAGAGCTTCCAAAGCTGTCAAAAATATGAGGAGCATGAAACGGTCTGAAATATAGGAGGAGCATGAAGGTGTGTTCAAAAACATGAAGAGCCTGAAAATGCGTGAAAAATATGAAGAGCTTCAAAAGGTGTGAAAAATATGAGGAGAATGAAACGGTCTGAAAAATAGGAGGAGCATGAAGTGGTGTTCAAAAATATGAAGAGCCTGAAAAGGTGTGAAAAAATTGAAGAAATTCAAAAGGTGTAAAAATATGAGGAGCATGAAACGGTCTGAAAATAGGAGGAGCATGAAGTGGTGTTGAAAAACATGAAGAGCCTGAAAAGGTGTAAAATATATGAAGAGCTTCAAAATGTGTCAAAAATATGAGGAGCATGAAACGGTCTGAAAAATAGGCGGAGAATGAGGCGGTGTTCAAAACATGAAGAGCCTGAAAAGGTGTGAAAAATATGAAGAACTTCAAAAGGTGTCAAAAATATGAGGAGCATGAAACGGTCTGAAAAATAGGAGGAGCATGAAACGGTGATCAAAAACATGAAGAGGCTGAAAAGGTGTGAAAAATATGAAGAGCTTCAAAAGGTGTGAAATTCATGAGGAGCATGAAACGAGCTGAAAAATAGGAGTAGCATGAAGTGGTGTGGAAAAAAGTGAAGAGCCTGTAAAGGTGTGAAAAATATGAAGAGCTTCAAAAGGTGTGTAATACATGAGGAGCATGAAAATCTCTGAAAAATAGAAGGAGCATGAAGTAGTATTCAAAAACATGAAGAGCCTGAAAAGGTGTGAAAAATATGAAGAGCTTAAAAAGGTGTGAAAAATATGAGGAGCATGATATGGTTCGAAAAATGGGATTAGCATGAAGCGGTGTTCAAAAACATGAAGAGCCTGAAAAGGTGTGAAAAATATGAAGATCTTCAAAAGGTGTCAAAAATGAGATGAGCATGAAACGGTCTGAAAAATAGGAGGAGCATGAAGCTGTGTTGAAAAACATGAAGAGCCTGAAAAGGTGTGAAAAATAAGAAGAGCTTCAAAAGATGTCAAAAATATGAGGAGCATGAAACGGTCTGAAAAATAGGATGAGCATGAAGTGGTGTGGAAAAATATGAAGAGCCTGAAAAGTTTTGAAAAATATGAAGAGCTTCAAAAGGTGTCAAAAATGAGATGAGCATGAAACGGTCTGAAAAACAGGAGGAGCATGAAGTGGTGTTGAAAAACATGAATAGCCTGAAAATGTGTGAAATATATGAAGAGCTTCCAAAGTTGTCAAAAATATGAGGAGCATGAAACGGTCTGAAAAATAGGAGGAGCATGAAGCTGTGTTCAAAAACATGAAGAGCCTGAAAATGTGTGAAACATATAAAGAGCTTCAAAAAGTGTCAAAAATATGAGGAGCATGAAACGGTCTGAATAAGAGGAGGAGAATGTAACGGTGATCAAAAACATGAAGAGCCTGAAAAGGTGTGAAATATATAAAGAGCTTCAAAAAGTGTCAAAAATATGAGGAGCATGAAACGGTCTAAATAATAGGAGGAGAATGTAACGGTGATCAAAAACATGAAGAGCCTGAAAAGGTGTGAAAAATATGAAGAGCTTCAAAAGGTGTGAAATAAATGAGGAGCATGAAACGGGCTGAAAAATAGGAGAAGTATGAGGTGGTGTAAAAAACATGAAGAGCCTGAAAAGTTGTGAAAAATATGAAGAGCTTCAAAAGGTGTGAAAAATATGAGGAGCATGAAACGGTCTGAAAAATAGAAGCAGCATGAAACGGTGTTGAAAAACATGAAGTGCCTGAAATGGTGTGAAAAATATGAAGAGCTTCAAAAGGTGTGAAAAATATGAAGAGCTTCAAAAGGTGTCAAAAATTTGATGAGCATGAAACGGTCTGAAAAATAGGAGGAGCATGAAGCGGTGTTGAAAAACATGAGGAGCCTGAAAAAGTGTGAAAAATATGAAGAGCTTAAAAGGTGTGAAAAATATGAGGAGCATGATATGGTTTGAAAAATAGGATTAGCATGAAGCGGTGTTCAAAAACATGAAGAGCCTGAGAAGGTGTGAAAAATATGATAAGATTCAAAAGGTGTCATAAATGAGATGAGCATGAAACGGTCAGACAAATAGGAGGTGGATGAAGCGTTGTTGAAAAACATGAAGAGCCTGAAAAGGTGTGAGAAATATGAAGAGCTTAAAAAGGTGTGAAAAATATGAAGAGCTTAAAAAGGTGTTAAAAATATGAGAAGCATGAAACGGTTTTAAAAATACAAGGAGCATGAAGCGGTGTTGAAAAACATGAATAGCCTGAAAATGTGTGAAATATATGAAGAGCTTAAAAATGTGTCAAGTATATGAGGAGCATGAAACGGTCTGAAAAATAGGAGGATCATGCAACAGTGTTGAAAAACATGAAGAGCCTGAAAATGTGTGAAAAATATGAAGAGCTTCCAAAGTTGTCAAAAATATTAGGAGCATGAAATGGTCTGAAAAATAGGAGGAGCATGAAGCTGTGTTCAAAAACATGAAGAGCCTGAAAATGTGTGAAATATATAAAGAGCTTCAAAAAGGGTCAAAAATATGAGGAGCATGAAACGGTCTGAATAATAGGAGGAGAATGTAACGGTGATCAAAAACATGAAGAGCCTGAAAAGGTGTGAAATATATAAAGAGCTTCAAAAAGTGTCAAAAATATGAGGAGCATGAATCGGTCTGAATAATAGGAGGAGAATGTAACGGTGATCAAAAACATGAAGAGCCTGAAAAGGTGTGAAAAATATGAAGAGATTCAAAAGGGGTAAAATATGAGGAGCATGAAACGGTCTGAAAAATAGGAGGAGCATGAAGCGGTGTTCAAAAACATGAAGAGCCTGAAAAGTTGTGAAAAATATGAAAAGCTTCAAAAGGTGTCAAAAATGAATTGAGCATGAAACGGTCTGAAAAATAAGAGGAGCATGAAGCGGTGTTCAAAAACTTGAAGAGCCTGAAAAGGTGTGAAAAATATGAAGAGCTTCAAAAGATGTGAATCATATGAAGAGCTTCAAAAGGTGTAAAAAAAGAGATAAGTAGGAAACAGTCTGAAATATACGAGAAGCATGTAGTGGTGTTGAAAAACATGAAGAGCCTGAAATGGTGTGAAATATACGAAGAGCTTTAAAAGGTGTCAAAAATATGAGGAGCATGAAACAGTCTGAAAAATAGTAGGAGCATGAAGCGGTGTTGAAAAACATGAAGAGCATGAAAAGGTGTGAAAAATATGAAGAGCTTCAAAAGGTGTGAAATACATGAGGAGGATAAAACGGTCTGAAAAAGAGGAGGAGCATGAAGCAGTGTTGAAAAATATGAAGAGCCTGAAAAGGTGTGAAATATATGAAGAGCTTCAAAAGGTGTGAAAATTATGAGGAGCACAAAACGGTCTGAAAAATAGGAGGATCATGAAGCGGTGTGGAAAAACATGAAGAGTCTGAAAAGGTGTGAAAAATATGAAGAGCTTCAAAAGGTGTGAAATGCATGAGGAGCTTGAAACGGTCTGAAAAACAAGAGGAGCATGAAGCAGTGTTGAAAAACATGAAGAGCCTGAAAACGTGTGAAAAATATGAAAGCTTCAAAAGGTGTGAAAAATATGAAGAGCTTCAAAAGGTGTCAAAAATGCGATGAGAATGAAATGGTCTAAATAACAGGAGGAACATGAAGTGGTGTGGAAAAACATGAAGAACCTAAAAGGTGTGAAATATATGAAGAGCTTCAAAAGGTGTCAAAAATATGAGGAGCATGAAACGGTCTGAAAAATAGGAGGAGCAAGAAGCGGTTTTCAAAAACACGAAAAGCCTGAAAGGGTGAGAAAAATATGAAAGCCTCAAAACCTGTCAAATATATGAGGAGCATGAAACCGTCTGAAAATGAGCAGGAGCATGAAGCGGTGTTGAAAAACATGAGGAGTCTGAAAATGCGTTAAATAATGAAGAGCTTCAAAAATATGAAAAATATGAAGTGCTTCAAAATGTGTGAAAAATATGAAGAGCTTCAAATGTTGTAAAAAGTGAGATGAGCATGAAACGGTCTGAAAAATACGAGGGGCATGAAGCGGTGTTGAAAATCATGAAGAGCCTGAAAAGGTGTGAAAAATATGAAGATCTTCAAAAGGTGTCAAAAATTTGAGGAGCATGAAACGGTTTGAAAAAGAGGAGGAGCATGAAGAGGTGTTAAAAAACATGAAGAGCGTGAAAAGGAGTGAAAAATATGAAGACCTTCAAAAGGTGTCAAAAATATGAGGAGCATGAAACGGTCTGAAATATAGGAGGAGCATGAAGAGGTGTTAAAAAACATGAAGAGCCTGAAAAGGTGTGAAAAATATGAAGAGTTTCTAAAGGTGTCAAAAATATGAGGAGCATGAAACGGTCTCAAAAATAGGAGGAGCATGAAGTGGTGTTGAAAAACATGAAGAGCCTGAAAAGGTGTGAAAAATATGAAGACCTTCAAAAGGTGTCAAATATGAGGAGCATGAAACGGTATGATAAATAGCAGGAGCATAAAGCGGAGTTGAAAAACATGAAGAGTCTGAAATCGTTTGAAAATTATGAAGAGCTTCAAAAATGTTAAAAATATGAAGAGCTTCAAAAGGTGTAAAAAATATGAAGAGCTTCAAACGGTGTCAAAAATTAGATGAGCGTGAAACGGTCTAAAAAATAGGAGGAGCAACAAGTAGTGTTGAAATAAAGGAAAAGTCTGAAAAGGTGTGAAATATATGAAGAGCTTCAAAAGGTGTCAAAAATATGAGGAGCATGAAACGTTCTGAAAAATAGGAGGAGCAACAAGTAGTGTTGAAATAAAGGAAAAGTCTGAAAAGGTGTGAAAAATATGAAGACCTTCAAAAGGTGTCAAAATTATGAGGAGCATGAAACGTTCTGAAAAATAGGAGGAGCATGAAGCGCTGTTGAAAATCATAAAGAGCCTGAAAAGTTGTGAAAAATATGAAGAGCTTCAAAAGATGTGAAAAACATGAAGAGCTTCAAAAGGTGTCAAAATGAGATGAGCATGAAACGGTCTGAAAAATAGGAGGAGCATGAAGTCGTGTTGAAATAAAGGAAAAGTCTGAAAAGGTGTGAAATATATGAAGAGCTTCAAAAGGTGTCAAAAATATGAGGAGAATGAAACGGTCTGAAAAATAGCAGGAGCATGAAGCGATGTTGAAAAACATGAATTGTCTGAAAACGTGTGGAAAATATGAAGAGCTTCATAAATGTGAAAAATATGAAGAGCTTCAAAAGGTATGAAAAATATGAAGAGCTTCAAAAGGTGTCAAAAAGAGATGAGCTTGAAAAGGTCTGAAAAATAGGAGGAGCATGAAGCGGTGTTGAAAATAATGAAGAGCCTGAAAACGTGTGAAAAATATGAAGAACTTCAAAATTTGTCAAAAATATGAAGAGCTTCAAAAGGTGTTAAAATGAGATGAGCATGAAACGATCTGAAAAATAGGAGGAGCATGAAGTGGTGTTGAAAAAATGAAGAGCCTGGAAAGGTGTGAAATATCTGAAGAGCTTCAAAAGGTGTCAAAAATATGAGGAGCATGAAACGGTCAGCAAAATACGAGGAGCATGAAGCGATGTTGAAAAACATGAATTGTCTGAAAACGTGTGAAAAATATGAAGAGCTTCAAAAGGTGTCAAAAATATGAGGAGCATGAAACGGTCTGCAAAAAAGGAGGAGCATGAATTGGTGTTGAAAAGCATGAAGAGCCTGAAAAGCTGTGAAAAATATGGAGAGCTTCAAAAGGTGTCAAAAATATGAGGAGCATGAAACAATCTGAAAAATAGGAGGAGCATGAAGCGGTGTTCAAAAATATGAAGAGCCTGAAAAGGTGTTAAAAATATGAAGAGCTTCAAAAGGTGTCAAAAATATGAGAAGTATGAAACGGTCTGAAAAATAGGAGGAACATAAAGCGGTGTTCAAAAACATGAAAAGCCTGAAAAGGTGTGAAAAATATGAAGAGCTTCAAAAGGTGTGAAAAATATGAGGAGCATGAAACGTTCTGAAAAAAGGAGGAGCATGAAGTGGTGTTAAAAAACCTGAAGAGCCTGAAAAGGTGTGAAAAATATGAAGAGCTTCAAAAGGTGTGAAAAATATGAGAAGTATGAAACGGTCTGAAAAATAGGAGGAACATAAAGCGGTGTTCAAAAACATGAAAAGCCTGAAAATGTGTGAAATATATGAAGAGCTTAAAAATGTGTCAAGTATATGAGGAGCATGAAACGGTCTGAAAAATAGGAGGAGCATGCAACGGTGTTGAACAACATGAAGAGCCTGAAAAGGTGTGAAAAATATGAAGAGCTTCCAAAGTTGTCAAATATATGAGGAGCATGAAACGGTCTGAAAAATAGGAGGAGCATGCAACGGTGTTGAACAACATGAAGAGCCTGAAAAGGTGTGAAAAATATGAAGAGCTTCCAAAGTTGTCAAATATATGAGGAGCATGAAACGGTCTGAAAAATAGGAGGAGCATGAAGTGGTGTTGAAAAACATGAAGAGCCTGAAAAGGTGTGAAATATATGAAGAGCTTCAAAAGGTGTGTAATACATGAGGAGCATGAAACTCTCTGAAAAATAGAAGGAGCATGAAGTAGTGTTCAAAAACATGAAGAGCCTGAAAAGGTGTGAAAAATATGAAGAGCTTAAAAAGGTGTGAAAAATATGAGGAGCATGATATGGTTTGAAAAATGGGATTAGCATGAAGCGGTGTTCAAAAACATGAAGAGCCTGAAAAGGTGTGAAAAATATGAAGAGCTTCAAAAGGTGTGAAATATGGGGAGCATGAAACGGTCTGAAAAATAGGAGGAGCATGAAGCGGTGTTCAAAAACATGAAGAGCCTGAAAAGGTGTGAAAAATATGAAGAGCTTAAAATGGTGTGAAAAATATGAGGAGTATGATATGGTTTGAAAAATAGGATTAGCATGAAGCAGTGTTCAAAATCATGAAAAGCCTGAAAAGGTGTGAAAAATATGAAAAGCTTCAAAAGGTGTCAAAAATGAGATGAGCATGAAACAGTCTGAAAAATAGGAGGTGCATGAAGCGTTGTTGAAAAACATGAAGAGCCTGAAAATGTGTGAGAAATATGAAGAGGTTAAAAAGGTGTCAAAAATATGAGAAGCATGAAACGGTCTTAAATATACAAGGAGCATGAAGCGGTGTTGAAAAACATGAATAGCCTGAAAATGTGTGAAATATATGAAGAGCTTAAAAATGTGTCAAGTATATGAGGAGCATGAAACGGTCTGAAAAATAGGAGGATCATGCAACGGTGTTGAAAACATGAAGAGCCTGAAAAGGTGTGAAAAATATGAAGAGCTTCCAAAGTTGTCAAAAATATGAGGAGCATGAAACGGTCTGAAAAATAGGAGGAGCATGAAGCTGTGTTCAAAAACATGAAGAGCCTGAAAATGTGTGAAAAATAAGAAGAGCTTCAAAAGGTGTGAAAAATATGAAGAATATGAAATGGTCTGAAAAATAGGAGGAGCATGAAGTAGTGTTCAAAAACATGAAGAGCCAGAAAAGGTGTGAAAAAAATGAAGACCTTCAAAAGGTGTAAAAAATATGAGGAGCATGAAACGGTCTGAAAAATAGGAGGAGCATGAAGTGGTGTTGAAAAACATGAAGAGCCTGAAAAGGTGTGAAAAATATGAAGAGCTTCAAAAAGTGTGAAAAATATGAGGAGCATGAAACGGTCTGAAAAATAGGAGGAGCATGAGGCGGTGTTAAAAAACATGAAGAGCCTGAAAAGGTGTGAAAAATATGAAGAGCTTCCAAAGTTGTCAAATATATGAGGAGCATGAAACGGTCTGAAAAATAGGAGGAGCATGCAACGGTGTTGAACAACATGAAGAGCCTGAAAAGGTGTGAAAAATATGAAGAGCTTCCAAAGTTGTCAAATATATGAGGAGCATGAAACGGTCTGAAAAAGAGGAGGAGCATGAAGTGGTGTTGAAAAACATGAAGAGCCTGAAAAGGTGTGAAATATATGAAGAGCTTCAAAAGGTGTGTAATACATGAGGAGCATGAAACTCTCTGAAAAATAGAAGGAGCATGAAGTAGTGTTCAAAAACATGAAGAGCCTGAAAAGGTGTGAAAAATATGAAGAGCTTAAAAAGGTGTGAAAAATATGAGGAGCATGATATGGTTTGAAAAATGGGATTAGCATGAAGCGGTGTTCAAAAACATGAAGAGCCTGAAAAGGTGTGAAAAATATGAAGAGCTTCAAAAGGTGTGAAATATGAGGAGCATGAAACGGTCTGAAAAATAGGAGGAGCATGAAGCGGTGTTCAAAAACATGAAGAGCCTGAAAAGGTGTGAAAAATATGAAGAGCTTAAAATGGTGTGAAAAATATGAGGAGTATGATATGGTTTGAAAAATAGGATTAGCATGAAGCAGTGTTCAAAATCATGAAAAGCCTGAAAAGGTGTGAAAAATATGAAAAGCTTCAAAAGGTGTCAAAAATGAGATGAGCATGAAACAGTCTGAAAAATAGGAGGTGCATGAAGCGTTGTTGAAAAACATGAAGAGCCTGAAAATGTGTGAGAAATATGAAGAGGTTAAAAAGGTGTCAAAAATATGAGGAGCATGAAACGGTCTTAAATATACAAGGAGCATGAAGCGGTGTTGAAAAACATGAATAGCCTGAAAATGTGTGAAATATATGAAGAGCTTAAAAATGTGTCAAGTATATGAGGAGCATGAAACGGTCTGAAAAATAGGAGGATCATGCAATGGTGTTGAAAACATGAAGAGCCTGAAAAGGTGTGAAAAATATGAAGAGCTTCCAAAGTTGTCAAAAATATGAGGAGCATGAAACGGTCTGAAAAATAGGAGGAGCATGAAGCTGTGTTCAAAAACATGAAGAGCCTGAAAATGTGTGAAAAATAAGAAGAGCTTCAAAAGGTGTGAAAAATATGAAGAATATGAAATGGTCTGAAAAATAGGAGGAGCATGAAGTAGTGTTCAAAAACATGAAGAGCCAGAAAAGGTGTGAAAAAAATGAAGACCTTCAAAAGGTGTAAAAAATATGAGGAGCATGAAACGGTCTGAAAAATAGGAGGAGCATGAAGTGGTGTTGAAAAACATGAAGAGCCTGAAAAGGTGTGAAAAATATGAAGAGCTTCAAAAAGTGTGAAAAATATGAGGAGCATGAAACGGTCTGAAAAATAGGAGGAGCATGAGGCGGTGTTAAAAAACATGAAGAGCCTGAAAAGGTGTGAAAAATATGAAGAGCTTCCAAAGTTGTCAAATATATGAGGAGCATGAAACGGTCTGAAAAATAGGAGGAGCATGCAACGGTGTTGAACAACATGAAGAGCCTGAAAAGGTGTGAAAAATATGAAGAGCTTCCAAAGTTGTCAAATATATGAGGAGCATGAAACGGTCTGAAAAATAGGAGGAGCATGAAGTGGTGTTGAAAAACATGAAGAGCCTGAAAAGGTGTGAAATATATGAAGAGCTTCAAAAGGTGTGTAATACATGAGGAGCATGAAACTCTCTGAAAAATAGAAGGAGCATGAAGTAGTGTTCAAAAACATGAAGAGCCTGAAAAGGTGTGAAAAATATGAAGAGCTTAAAAAGGTGTGAAAAATATGAGGAGCATGATATGGTTTGAAAAATGGGATTAGCATGAAGCGGTGTTCAAAAACATGAAGAGCCTGAAAAGGTGTGAAAAATATGAAGAGCTTCAAAAGGTGTGAAATATGAGGAGCATGAAACGGTCTGAAAAATAGGAGGAGCATGAAGCGGTGTTCAAAAACATGAAGAGCCTGAAAAGGTGTGAAAAATATGAAGAGCTTAAAATGGTGTGAAAAATATGAGGAGTATGATATGGTTTGAAAAATAGGATTAGCATGAAGCAGTGTTCAAAATCATGAAAAGCCTGAAAAGGTGTGAAAAATATGAAAAGCTTCAAAAGGTGTCAAAAATGAGATGAGCATGAAACAGTCTGAAAAATAGGAGGTGCATGAAGCGTTGTTGAAAAACATGAAGAGCCTGAAAATGTGTGAGAAATATGAAGAGGTTAAAAAGGTGTCAAAAATATGAGGAGCATGAAACGGTCTTAAATATACAAGGAGCATGAAGCGGTGTTGAAAAACATGAATAGCCTGAAAATGTGTGAAATATATGAAGAGCTTAAAAATGTGTCAAGTATATGAGGAGCATGAAACGGTCTGAAAAATAGGAGGATCATGCAACGGTGTTGAAAACATGAAGAGCCTGAAAAGGTGTGAAAAATATGAAGAGCTTCCAAAGTTGTCAAAAATATGAGGAGCATGAAACGGTCTGAAAAATAGGAGGAGCATGAAGCTGTGTTCAAAAACATGAAGAGCCTGAAAATGTGTGAAAAATAAGAAGAGCTTCAAAAGGTGTGAAAAATATGAAGAATATGAAATGGTCTGAAAAATAGGAGGAGCATGAAGTAGTGTTCAAAAACATGAAGAGCCAGAAAAGGTGTGAAAAAAATGAAGACCTTCAAAAGGTGTAAAAAATATGAGGAGCATGAAACGGTCTGAAAAATAGGAGGAGCATGAAGTGGTGTTGAAAAACATGAAGAGCCTGAAAAGGTGTGAAAAATATGAAGAGCTTCAAAAAGTGTGAAAAATATGAGGAGCATGAAACGGTCTGAAAAATAGGAGGAGCATGAGGCGGTGTTAAAAAACATGAAGAGCCTGAAAAGGTGTGAAAAATATGAAGAGCTTCAAAAGGTGTCAAAAATATGAGGAGAATGAAACGGTCTGAAAAATAGGAGGAGCATGAAACGCTGATCAAAACAGGAAGAGCCTGAAAAGGTGTGAAAAATATGAAGAGCTTCAAAAGGTGTGTAATACATGAGGAGCATGAAAATCTCTGAAAAATAGAAGGAGCATGAAGTAGTATTCAAAAACATGAAGAGCCTGAAAAGGTGTGAAAAATATGAAGAGCTTAAAAAGGTGTGAAAAATATGAGGAGCATGATATGGTTCGAAAAATGGGATTAGCATGAAGCGGTGTTCAAAAACATGAAGAGCCTGAAAAGGTGTGAAAAATATGAAGATCTTCAAAAGGTGTCAAAAATGAGATGAGCATGAAACGGTCTGAAAAATAGGAGGAGCATGAAGCTGTGTTGAAAAACATGAAGAGCCTGAAAAGGTGTGAAAAATAAGAAGAGCTTCAAAAGATGTCAAAAATATGAGGAGCATGAAACGGTCTGAAAAATAGGATGAGCATGAAGTGCTGTGGAAAAATATGAAGAGCCTGAAAAGTTTTGAAAAATATGAAGAGCTTCAAAAGGTGTCAAAAATGAGATGAGCATGAAACGGTCTGAAAAACAGGAGGAGCATGAAGTGGTGTTGAAAAACATGAATAGCCTGAAAATGTGTGAAATATATGAAGAGCTTCCAAAGTTGTCAAAAATATGAGGAGCATGAAACGGTCTGAAAAATAGGAGGAGCATGAAGCTGTGTTCAAAAACATGAAGAGCCTTAAATTGTGTGAAAAATATGAAGAGTTTGAAGGTGTGAAAAATATGAGGACCATGAAACCATCTGAAAAATAGGAGGAGCATGACACGGGGTTGAAAAACATGAAGATCATGAAAAGGAGTGAAAAATATGAAGAGATTCAAAAGCTGTCAAAAATATGAGGAGCCTGAAACTGTCTGAGAAATAGGAGGAGCATGAAGTGGTGTTGAAAAAGATGAAGAGCCTGAAAAGGTGTGAAAAATATGAAGAGCTTCAAAAGGTGTCAAAAATATGATGATCATGAAATGATCTGAAAAATATGAGGAACATGAAACGGTCTGAAAAAGAGGAGGAGCATGAAGTGGTGTTGAAAAACACGACGAGCCTGAAAAGGTGTGAAATATATGAAGAGCTTCAAAAGGTGTGAAATACATGAGGAGCACGAAACGGTCTGAAAAATAGGAGGAGCATGAAGCGGTGTTCAAAAACATGAAGAGCCTGAAAAGTTGTGAAAAATATGCAAAGCTTCGAATGGTGTCAAAAATGTGATGAGCATGAAACGGTCTGAAAAATAGGAGGAGCATGAAGCGGTGTTGAAAAACATGAAGTGCCTGAAAAGCTGTGAAAAATATGAAGAGTTTCAACAGGTGTGTAAAAGATGAGGAGCATGAAACGGTCTGAAAAATAGGAGGAGCTTGAAATGGTGTTGAAAAACAAGAAGAGCCTGAAATGGTGTGAAAAATATGAAGAGTTTCAACAGGTGTGTAAAAGATGAGGAGCATGAAACGGTCTGAAAAATAGGAGGAGCAGGAAGCTTTGTTGACAAAAATGAAGAACATTAAAAGGTGTGAAAAATATGAAGAGCTTCAAAAGGTGTCAAAAATTTGAGAAGCATGAAACTGTCTGAAAAATACGAGGAGCATGAAGCGATGTTGAAAAACATGAAGAGCCTGAAAAGGTGTGAAATAAATGAAGAGCTTCAAAACGTGTCAAAAATATGAGGAGCATGAAACGGTCTGAAAAATAGGAGGAGCATGAAGCGGTGTTGAAAAATATGAAGACCCTGAATAGGTGTGAAAAATATGAAGAGGTTCAAAAGGTGTCAAAAATATGAGGAGCATGAAACGGTCTGAATAAAAGGAGAAGCATGAAAAGATGTTCAAAAACATGAAGAGCCTGAAAAAGTGTGAAAAATATGAAGAGCTTCAAAAAGTGTGAAAAATATGAGGAGCATGAAATGGTCTGAAAAACAGGAGAAGAATGAAGAGGTGTTTAAAAACATGAAGAGCCTGAAAAGATGTGAAATATATGAAGAACTTCAAAAGGTTTCAAAAATATGAGGAGCATGAAACGGTCTGAAACATAGGAGGAGCATGAAGCAGTGTTCAAAAACATGAAGAGCATGAAAAGGTGTGAAGAAAATGAAGAGTTTCAAAAGTTGACATAAATATGAGGAGAATGAAACGGTCTGAAAAATATGAGGAGCATGAAACGGTGTTGAAAAAGATGAAGAGCCTGAAAAGGTGTGAAAAATATGAAGAGCTTCAAAAGCTGTGAAAAATATGAAGAGCTTCAAAAGGTGTCAAATATATGAGGAACATGAAACGGTCAGAAAAATAGGAGGAGTATGAAGCGATGTTGAAAAACATGAAGAGTCTGAAAAGGTGTGAAATATATGAAGAGCTTCAAAAGGTGTGAAATATAGGAGGAGCATGAAGCGGTGTTCAAAACATGAAGAGCCTGAAAAGGTGTGAAATATATGAAGAGCTTCAAAAGGTGTCAAAAATAAGAGGAACATGAAGCGGTATTCAAAAACATGAAGAGCTTGAAAAGGTGTGAAATATATGAAGAGCTTCAAAAAGTGTGAAATATAGGAGGAGCATGAAGCGGTGTTCAGAAGCATGAAGAGCCTTAAAAGGTGTCAAATATATGAAGAGCTTCAAAAGGTGTCAAAAACATGAGGAGCATGCAACGTTCTGAAAAATAGGAGGATCATGAAACTTTCTGAAATATATGACGAGCATGAAACAGTCTGAAAAATAGGAGGAGCAAGAAGCGGTGTTGAAATACATGAAGAGCCTGAAAAGGTCTGAAATACATGAAGAGCTTCAAAAGGTGTCAAAATATGAGTAGCATAAAACGGTCTCAAAAATATGGGGAGCATGAAGCGGTGTTGAAAATCATGAAGAGCCTGAAAAGGTGTGAATAATATGAAGAGATTCAAAAGGTGTCAAACATATGAGGAGCATGAAACTGTGTTGAAAAACAAGAAGAGCATGAAAAGGTGTGAAAAATATGAGGAGCATGAAAAGGTCTGAAAAATAGGAGGAGCATGAAATGTTGTTGAAAAACATGAAAAGGTGTGAAAAATATGAAGAGCTTCAAAAGGTGTCAGTAATAAGAGGTGCATGAAACAGTCTGAAAAATAGGAGGAGCATGAAACGATCTGAAAAATAGGATGAGCATGAAACGGTGTTGAAAAACCTGAAGAACAGGAAAAGGTGAGAAATATATGAAGAGCTTCAAAAAGTGTGAAAAATATGAGGAGCATGAAACGGTCTGAAAAATAGGGGGAGCATTAAACGGTGTTCAAAAACATGAAGAGCCTGAAAATGTGTGAAAAATATTAAGAGCTTCAAAATGTGTGAAAAATATGAGGAGCATGAAGCGGTGTTCAAAAACATGAAGAGATTGAAAAGGTGTGAAATATATGAAGATCTTCAAAAGGTGTGAAAAATAGGAGGAGCATGAAGTGGTGTTCAAAAACATGAAGAGCCTGAAAAGGTGTGAAATATATGAAGAGCTTCAAAAGGTGTCAGAAATATGAGGAGCATGAAACAGTCTGAAAAATAGGAGGAGCTTGAAATGGTGTTGAAAAACATGAAGAGCCTGAAATGGTGTGAAAAATATGAAGAGCTTCAACAGGTGTGTAAAAGATGAGGAGCATGAAACGGTCTGAAAAATAGGAGGAGCATGAAGCTTTGTTGACAAAAATGAAGAACATGAAAAGCTGTGAAAAAATATGAAGAGCTTCAAAAGGTGTCAAAAATTGAGAAGCATGAAACGGTCTGAAAAATACGAGGAGCATGAAGCGATGTTGAAAAACATGAAGAGCCTGAAAAGGTGTGAAATAAATGAAGAGCTTCAAAACGTGTCAAAAATATGAGGAGCATGAAACGGTCTGAAAATAGGAGGAGCATGAAGCGATGTTGAAAAATATGAAGACCCTGAATAGGTGTGAAAAATATGAAGAGGTTCAAAAGGTGTCAAAAATATGAGGAGCATGAAACGGTCTGAATAAAAGGAGGAGCATGAAACGATGTTCAAAAACATGAAGAGCCTGAAAAAGTGTGAAAAATATGAAGAGCTTCAAAAAGTGTGAATAATATGAGGAGCATAAACGATCTGAAAAATAGGTGGAGCAGGAAGCGGTGTTCAAAAACATGAAGAGCCTGACAGGTGTGAAAAGTATGAAGAGGTTCAAAAAGTGTGAAAAATATGAAGAGCTTCAAAAAGTGTGAAAAATATGAGGAGCATGAAATGGTCTGAAAAACAGGAGAAGAATGAAGAGGTGTTTAAAAACATGAAGAGCCTGAAAAGGTGTGAAATATATGACGAACTTCAAAAGGTTTCAAAAATATGAGGAGCATGAAACGGTCTGAAACATAGGAGGAGCATGAAGCAGTGTTCAAAAACATGAAGAGCATGAAAAGGTGTGAAGAAAATGAAGAGTTTCAAAAGTTGACATAAATATGAGGAAAATGAAACGGTCTGAAAAATATGAGGAGCATGAAACGGTGTTGAAAAAGATGAAGAGCCTGAAAAGGTGTGAAAAATATGAAGAGCTTCAAAAAGTTTCAAAAATATGAAGAGAATGAAACAGTCCGAAAAATAGGAGGAGCATGAAAAGGTGTTGAAAAACATGAAGAGGGTGAAAATATGTGTAAAATATGAAGAGCTTCAAAAGGTGTGAAAATATGAAGAGCCTGAAAAGGTGTGAAAAATACGAAGAGCTTCAAAAGGTGTCAAATATATGAGGAGCATGAAACGGTCAAAAAAATAGGAGGAGTATGAAGCGATGTTGAAAAACATGAAGAGTCTGAAAAGGTGTGAAATATATGAAGAGCTTCAAAAGGTGTGAAATATAGGAGGAGCATGAAGCGGTGTTCAAAAACATGAAGAGCCTGAAAAGGTGTGAAATATATGAAGAGCTTCAAAAGGTGTCAAAAATAAGAGGAGCATGAAGCGGTGTTCAAAAACATGAAGAGCTTGAAAAGGTGTGAAATATATGAAGAGCTTCAAAAAGTGTGAAATATAGGAGGAGCATGAAGCGGTGTTCAGAAACATGAAGAGCCTTAAAAGGTGTGAAATATATGAAGAGCTTCAAAAGGTGTCAAACATATGAGGAGCATGAAACTGTGTTGAAAAACAAGAAGAGCATGAAAAGGTGTGAAAAATATGAGGAGCATGAAGAGGTCTGAAAAATAGGAGAAGCATGAAATGTTGTTGAAAAACATGAAGAGCATGAAAAGGTGTGAAAAATATGAAGAGCTTCAAAAGGTGTCAATAATAAGAGGTGCATGAAACAGTCTGAAAAATAGGAGGAGCATGAAACGATCTGAAAAATAGGAGGAGCATGAAACGGTGTTGAAAAACCTGAGGAACAGAAAAAGGTGAGAAATATATGAAGAGCTTCAAAAGCTGTGAAAAATATGAGGAGCATGAAACGGTCTGAAAAATAGGAGGAGCATTAAACGGTGTTCAAAAACATGAAAAGCCTGAAAATGTGTGAAAAATATTAAGAGCTTCAAAAGGTGTGAAAAATATGAGGAGCATGAAGCGGTGTTCAAAAACATGAAGAGCTTGAAAAGGTGTGAAATATATGAAGATCTTCAAAAGGTGTGAAAAATAGGAGGAGCATGAAGTGGTGTTCAAAAACATGAAGAGCCTGAAAAGGTGTGAAATATATGAAGAGCTTCAAAAGGTTTCAGAAATATGAGGAGCATGAAACATTCTGAAAAATAGGAGGAGCTTGAAATGGTGTTGAAAAACATGAAGAGCCTGAAATGGTGTGAAAAATATGAAGAGCTTCAACAGGTGTGTAAAAGATGAGGAGCATGAAACGGTCGGAAAAATAGGAGGAGCATGAAGCTTTGTTGACAAAAATGAAGAACATGAAAAGGTGTGAAAAATATGAAGAACTTCAAAAGGTGTCAAAAATTGAGAAGCATGAAACGGTCTGAAAAATATGAGGAGCATGAAGCGATGTTGAAAAACATGAAGAGCCTGAAAAGGTGTGAAATAAATGAAGAGCTTCAAAACGTTTCAAAAATATGAGGAGTATGAAACGGTCTGAAAAATAGGAGGAGCATGAAGCGGTGTTGAAAAATATGAAGAACCTGAATAGGTGTGAAAAATATGAAGAGGTTCAAAGGTGTCAAAAATATGAGGAGCATGAAACGGTCTGAATAAAAGGAGGACCATGAAACGATGTTCAAAAACATGAAGAGCCTGAAAAAGTGTGAAAAATATGAAGAGCTTCAAAAAGTGTGAAAAATATGAGGAGCATAAAACGATCTGAAAAATAGGTGGAGCAGGAAGCGGTGTTCAAAAACATGAAGAGCCTGACAGGTGTGAAAAGTATGAAGAGCTTCAAAAAGTGTGAAAAATATGAAGAGCTTCAAAAAATGTGAAAAATATGAGGAGCATGAAAAGATCTGAAAAATAAGAGGAGCATGAAATGTTGTTGAAAAACATGAAGAGCATGAAAAGGTGTGAAAAATATGAAGAGCTTCAAAAGGTGTCAATAATAAGAGGTGCATGAAACAGTCTGAAAAATAGGAGGAGCATGAAACGATCTGAAAAATAGGAGGAGCATGAAGCGGTGTTGAAAAATATGAAGAGCCTGAAAAGGTTTGACAAATATAAAGAGTTTCAAAAAGTGTCAATGATATGAGGAGCATGATACGGTCTGAAAAATAGGAGCAGCATGAAACGGTGTTGAATAACATGAAGAGCATGAAAAGGTGTGAAAAAAGGAAGAGCTTTAAAAGGTGTCAAATATATGAGGAGCATGAAACGGTCTGAAAAATAGAAGTAGCATGAAGCGGTGACAAAAAAATGAAGAGCCTGAAAAGGTGTGAAAAAAATGAAGAGCTTCAAAAGGTGTCAAAAATATGAGGAGCATGAAACGGTTTTAAAAATAAGAGGAACATGAAGTGGTGTTGAAAAACATGAAGATCCTGAAAAGATGTGAAAAATATGAAGAGCTTCAAAAGGTGTGAAATATATGAGGTGCAAGAAACGGTCTGAAAAATAGGAGGAGCATGAAGCGGTGTTGAAAAACATGAAGAGCCTGAAAAGGTGTGAAAAATATGAAGAGCTTCAAAAGGTGTCAAAAATATGAGGAGCATGAAACGTTCTGAAAAATAGGAGGAGCATGAAGCAGTGTTGAAAAAAATGAAGAGACTGAAAAGATGTGAAAAATATGAACAGCTGCAAAAGGTGTAAAAATATGAGGAGCATGAAACGGTCTAAAAAATAGGAGTACCATGAACCGGTGTTGAAAAACATGAAGAGCCAGAAAAGGTGTGAAAAATATTAAGAGCTTCAAAACGTGTGAAAAATATGAAGAGCTTCAAAAGGTGTCAAAAAAGAGATGAGCATGAAACGGTCTGAAAAATAGGAGGAGAATGAAGTGGTGTTGAAAAAAATGAGGAGCCTGAAAAGGTGTGAAAAATATGAAGAGCTTCAAAAGGTGTCAAAAATGAGATCATCATGAAACGGTCTGAAAAATAGGAGGTGCATGAGGTGGTGTTGAAAAAAAAGAAGAGACTGAAAAGGTGTGAAATATATGAAGAGCTTCAATAGTTGTTAAAAATAGGAGGAGCATGAAGCATTGTTCAGAAACATGAACAGCGTGATAATGTGTGAAAAATATGAAGAGCTTCAAAAGGTGTCAAAAATATGAGAAGCATGAAATGGTCTGAAAAATAAGAGGAGCATTAAACGCTGTTCAAAAAAATGAAGAGACTGAAATGGTGTGAAAAATATGAAAAGCTTCAAAAGGTGTGAAAAATATGAGGAGCATGAAACGTTCAGAAATATAGCAGGAGTATGAAGTGGTGTTGGAAAACATGAAGAGCCTGAAAAAGTGTGAAAAAAAGAAGAGTTTCTAAAAGTGTCAAAAATATGAGGAGCATGAAACGGTCTCAAAAATAGGAGGAGCATGAAGCGGTGTTGAAAAATATGAAGAGTCTGAAAAGGTGTGAAAAATATGAAGAGCTTCAAAAGTTGTGAAAAATATAAGGAGCATGAAACGGTCTTAAAAATAGGAGGAGCATGAAGCGGTGTTGAAAAACATGAAGAGCCTGAAAAGGTGTGAAAAATATGAAGAGCTTCAAAAGGTGTCAGAAATATGAGGATCAATAAACGGTGTGAAAAATAGGAGGACCCTGTGGTGGTGTTCAAAAACATGAAAAGCCTGAAAAGGTGTGAAAAATATGAAGAGCTTCAAAAAGTGTCAAAAATATGAGGAGCATGAAACGGTCTGAAAAATAGGAGGAGCATTAAGTGGTGTTCAAAAACATGAAGAGCCTGAAAAGGTGTGAAATTTATGAAGAGCTTCAAAAGGTGTGAAATATATGAGGAGCATGTAACGTTCTGAAAAACAGGAGGAGCATGAGGCGGTGTTGAAAAACATGAAGAGCCTGAAAATGTGTGAAAAATATGAAGAGCTTCAAAATGTGTCAAAATATGAAGAGCATGAAACGGTCTGAAAAATAGGAGGAGCATGAAGCGGTGTTCAAAAACCTGAAGAGCCCTGAAAAGTTGTCAAATATATGAGGAGCATGAAACGGTCTGAAAAATAGGAGGAACATGAAGCGGTGTTCAAATTCATGAGATGCTGAAAAGGTGTGAAAACTATGAAGAGCTTCAAAAGGTGTCAAAAATATGAAGACCATGAAACTATCTGAAAAATAGGAGAAGAATGAAGCGGTGTTCAAAAACATGAAGTGCCTGAAAAGGTGTGAAGAATATGAAGAGCTTCAAAAGGTGTGAAATACATGAGGAGCATGAAACAGTCTGAAAAATAGGAGGAGCATGAAGCGGTGTTCAAAAACATGAAGAGCCTGAAAAAGTGTGAAAAATATGAAGAGCTTCAAAAGGTGTGAAATACATGAGGAGCATGAAACTCTCTGAAAAATAAAAGGAGCAAGAAGGGGTGTTCAAAAACATGAAGAGGCTGAAAAGGTGTGAAAAACATGAAGAGCTTAAAAAGGTGTGAAAATTATGAGGAGCATGAAACGGTCTGAAAAAAAAGGAGGAGCATGAAATGATGATCAAAAACATGAACAGTATGAAAAGGTGTGAAAAATATGAAGAGCTTCAAAAGGTGTGAAATACATGAGGAACATGAAACGGTCTGAAATTTAGGAGAAGCATTAAGTGGTGTGGAAAAACATGAAGAGCCTGAAAAGGTGTGAAAAATATGAAAAGCTTCAAAAGATGTGAAAAATATGAGGAGCATGATACTGCCTGAAAAATATGAGGAGCATGAAGTGGTGTTGAAGAAATGAAGAGCCTGAAAAGGTGTGAAATATATTAAGAGCATCAATAGGTGTCAAAAATATGAGGAGCATGAAACGGTCTGCAAAAAGGAGGAGCATGAAGTGGTGTTGATAAACTTGAAGAGCCTGAAAAGGTGTTAAAAATATGAAAAGCTACAAAAGGTGGGAAAAATATGAGGAGCATGAAACGGTCTGAAAAATACGAGGAGCATGAAGGGGTGTTCAAAAACATGAAGAGCCTGAAAAGGTGTGAAAAATATGAAGAGCTTCAAAAGGTGTGAAAAATATGAGCAGCATGAAACGGTCTAAAAATAGGAGGAGCATGAAGCGGTGTTCAAAAATATGAAGAGCCTGAAAAGGTCTGAAAAATATGAAGAGCTTCGAAAGGTGTCAAAAATATGAGGAGCATGAAACGGTCTGAAAAATAGGAGGAGCATGAAGCGGTGTTGAAAAACATGAAGAGCCTGAAAAGGTGTGAGAAATATGAAGAGCTTCAAAAGGTGTTAAAAATATGAGGAGCATGAAACGGTCTGAAAAAGAGGAGGAGCATGAAGCGGTGTTGAAAAACATGAAGAGCCTGAAAAGGTGTGAAAAATATGAAAAGCTTCAAAAGGTGTGAAATACATGAGGAGCATGAAAGAGCTGAAAATTAGGAGAAGCATGAAGTGGTGTGGAAAAACATGAAGAGCCTGAAAAGGTGTGAAAAATATGAAGAGCTTCAAAAGGTGTGAAATACATGAGGAGCATGAAACTCTCTGAAAAATAGGAGGAGCATGAAGCGGTGTTCAAAAATATGAAGAGCCTGAAAAGGTGTGAAAAATATGAAGAGCTTCAAAAATGTGAAAAATATGAAGAGCTTCAAAAGGTGTGAAAAATAGGAAGAGCTTCAAAAGGTGTGAAATATATGAGGAGCATGAAACGGTTTGAAAAATAGCAGGATCATGAAGCGGTGTTGAAAAACATGAAGAGTCTGAAAACGTGTGAAAATATGAAGAGCTTCAAAAATATGAAAAATATGAAGAGCTTCAAAAGGTGTGAAAAATATGAAGAGCTTCAGAAGGTGTCAAAAATATGAGGAGCATGAAACGGTCTGCAAAATAGGAGGAGCATGAAATGGTGTTCAAAAACATGAAGAGCCTGAAATCGTGTGAAAAATATGAAGAGCTTCAAAAGGTGTGAAAAATATGAGGAGCATGAAACGGTCTAAAAAATAGGAGGAGCATGAAGCGGTGTTCAAAAATATGAAGAGCCTGAAAAGGTGTGAAAAATATGAAGAGCTTCAAAAGGTGTCAAAAATATGAGGAGCATGAAACGGTCTGAAAAATAGGAGGAGCATGAAGTGGTGTTGAAAAACATGAAGAGCCTGAAAAGGTGTGAGAAATATGAAGAGCTTCAAAAGGTGTCAAAAATATGAGGAGCATGAAACGGTCTGAAAAAGAGGAGGAGCATGAAGCGATGTTGAAAAACATGAAGAGCCTGAAAAGGTGTGAAAAATATGAAAAGCTTCAAAAGGTGTGAAATACATGAGGAGCATGAAAGAGCTGAAAATTTGGAGAAGCATGAAGTGGTGTGGAAAAACATGAAGAGCCTGAAAAGGTGTGAAAAATATGAAGAGCTTCAGAAGGTGTGAAATACATGAGGAGCATGAAACTCTCTGAAAAATATAAGGAGCATGAAGTGGTGTTCAAAAACATGAAGAGCCTGAAAAGGTGTAAAAAATATGAAGAGCTTCAAAAGGTGTGAAAAATATGAGGAGCATGTTATGGTTTGAAAATAGAATTAGCATGAAGAGGTGTTCGAAAACATGAAGAGCCTGAAAAGTTGTGAAAAATATGAAAAGCTTCAAAAGGTGTCAAAAATGAGATGAGCATGAAACTGTCTGAAATATAGGAGGAGTATGAAGCGGTGTTCAAAACATGAAGAGCCCGAAAAGGTGTGATAAATATGAAGAGCTTCAAAAGGTGTCAAAAATATGAGGAGCATGAAACGGTCTGAAAAAGAGGAGGAGCATGAAGCGGCGTTGAAAAACATGAAGAGCCTGAAAAGGTGTGAAAAATATGAAAAGCTTCAAAAGGTGTGAAATACATGAGGAGCATGAAAGAGCTGAAAATTAGGAGAAGCATGAAGTGGTGTGGAAAAACATGAAGAGCCTGAAAAGGTGTGAAAAATATGAAGAGCTTCAAAAGGTGTTAAATACATGAGGAGCATGAAACTCTCTGAAAAATAGGAGGAGCATGAAGCGGTGTTCAAAAATATGAAGAGCCTGAAAAGGTGTGAAAAATATGAAGAGCTTCAAAAATATGAAAAATATGAAGAGCCTCAAAAGGTGTGAAAAATATGAAGAGCTTCAAAATATGTGAAATATATGAGGAGCATGAAACGGTCTGAAAAATAGCAGGATTATGAAGCGGTGTTGAAAAACATGAATAGTCTGAAAACGTGTGAAAATATGAAGAGCTTCAAAAATATGAAAAATATGAAAAGCTTCAAAAGGTGTGAAAAATATGAAGAGCTTCAAAAGGTGTCAAAAATATGAGGAGCATGAAACGGTCTGCAAAATAGGAGGAGCATGAAATGGTGTTCAAAACATGAAGAGCCTGAAATCGTGTGAAAAATATGAAGAGCTTCAAAAGGTGTGAAAAATATGAGGAGCATGAAACGGTCTAAAAAATAGGAGGATCATGAAGCGGTGTTCAAAAATATGAAGAGCCTGAAAAGGTGTGAAAAATATGAAGAGCTTCAAAAGGTGTCAAAAATATGAGGAGCATGAAACGGTCTGAAAAATAGGAGGAGCATGAAGCGGTGTTGAAAAACATGAAGAGCCTGAAAAGGTGTGAGAAATATGAAGAGCTTCAAAAGGTGTCAAAAATATGAGGAGCATGAAACGGTCTGAAAAAGAGGAGGAGCATGAAGCGGTGTTGAAAAACATGAAGAGCCTGAAAAGGTGTGAAAAATATGAAAAGCTTCAAAAGGTGTGAAATACATGAGGAGCATGAAAGAGCTGAAAATTAGGAGAAGCATGAAGTGGTGTGGAAAAACATGAAGAGCCTGAAAAGGTGTGAAAAATATGAAGAGCTTCAGAAGGTGTGAAATACCTGAGGAGCATGAAACTCTCTGAAAAATATAAGGAGCATGAAGTGGTGTTCAAAAACATGAAGAGCCTACAAAGGTGTAAAAAATATGAAGAGCTTCAAAAGGTGTGAAAAATATGAGGAGCATGTTATGGTTTGAAAAATAGGATTAGCATGAAGAGGTGTTCAAAAACATGAAGAGCCTGAAAAGTTGTGAAAAATATGGAAAGCTTCAAAAAGTGTCAAAAATGAGATGAGCATGAAACTGTCTGAAATATAGGAGGAGTATGAAGCGGTGTTCAAAACATGAAGAGCCCGAAAAGGTGTGAAAAATATGAAGAGCTTCAAAAGGTGTCAAAAATATGAGGAGCATGAAACGGACTGAAAAATAGGAGGAGCATGAAGCGGTTTTGAAACACATGAAGAGCCTGAAAAGGTGTGAAAAATATGAAGAGCTTCAAAAGGTGTCAAAAATGAGATGAGCATGAAAAGTTCTGAAAAATAGGACGAGCCTGAAGTGGTGTTGAAACACATGAAGAGCCTGAAAAGGTGTGAAAAATATGAAGAGCTTCAAAATGTGTGAAATACATGAGGAGCATGAAACTCTCTGAAAAATCGTAGGAGCATGAAGTGGTGTTCAAAAATATGAACAGCCTGAAAAGGTGTGAAAAATATGAAGAGCTTCAAAATGTGTGAAAAATATGAGGAGCATGATGTGGTCTGAAAAATAGGAGGAGCATGAAGCGGTGTTCAAAAACATGAAGAGCCTGAAAAGTTGTGAAAAATATGAAAAGCTTCAAAAGGTGTCAAAAATATGAGGAGCATGAAACGGTCTGAAAAATAGGAGGAGCATAAAGTGGTGTTCAAAAATATGAAGAGCCTGAAAATGTGTGAAAAATATGAAGAGCTTCAAAAGGTGTCAAAAATATGAGGAACATGAAACGGTCTGAAAAATAGGAGGAGCATGAAGCGGTGTTCAAAAACATGAAGAGCCTGAAAATGTGTGAAAAATATGAAGAGCTTCAAAAGTTGTGAAAAATATGAGGAACATGAAATGGTCTGAAAAATAGGAGGAGCATGAAGCGATGTTCAAAAACGTGAAGAGCCTGAAAAGGTGTGAAAAATAAGAAGAGCTTTAAAAGATGTCAAAAATGAGATGAACATGAAGCGGTCTGAAAAGTAGGAGGAGCATAAAGTGGTGTTTAAAAAATGAAGAGCCTGAAAAGGTGTGAAAATTATGAATAGCTTCTAAAGGTGTCAGAAATATGAGGAGCATGAAACGGTCTGAAAAATAGGAGGAGCATGAAGTGGTGTTGAAAAACATGAAGAGCCTGAAAAAGTGTGAAAAATATGAAGAGCTTCAAAAGGTTTGAAATACATGAGGAGCATGAAACGGTCTGAAAAATAGGAGGAGCATGAAGCGGTGTTCAAAAACATGAAAAGTCTGAAAAGTGTGAAAAATATGAAGAGCTTCAAAAGGTGTCAAAAATATGAGGAGCATGAAACAGTCTGAAAAATAGGAGGAGAATGAAGCTGTGTTGAAAAACATGAAGAGCCTGAAAAGGTGTGAAAAATATGAAGAGCTTCAAAAGGTGTAAAATATATGAGGAGCATGAAACGGTGTTCAAAAACATGAAGAGCCTGAAAAGTTGTGAAGAATATGAAGAGCTTCAAAAGGTGTAAAAAAAAAATATGAGGAGCAGAAACGGTCTGAAAAATAGGAGGAGCATGAAGCGGTGTTGAAAAACATGAAGAGCCTGAAAAAGTGTGAAAAATATGAAGAGCTTCAAAAGATGTCAAAAATATGAGGAGCATGAAACGGTCTGAAAAATAGGAGGAGCATGAAGCAGTGTTGAAAAACATGAAGAGCCTGAAAAGGTGTGAAAAATATGAAGAGCTTCAAAAGATGTGAAAAATATGAAGCACATCAAAAGGTGTCAAAAATATGAGGAGCCTGAATAAGTGTGAAAAATAGGAGGAGCATGAAGCGGTGTTGAAAAATATGAAGAGCCTGAAAAGGTTTGAAAAATATGAAGAGCTTCAATAGTTGTTAAAAATAGGAGGAGCATGAAGCATTGTTCAGAAACATGAAAAGCGTGAAAATGTGTGAAAAATATGAAGAGCTTCAAAAGGTGTCAAAAATATGAGGAGCATGAAATGGTCTGAAAAATAAGAGGAGCATGAAACGCTGTTCAAAAAAATGAAGAGAATGAAATATTCTGAAAAATATGAAGAGCTTCAAAAGGTTTGAAAAATATGAGGAGCATGAAACGTTCAGAAATATAGGAGGAGCATGAAGTGGTGTTGGAAAACATGAAGAGCCTGAAAAAGTGTGAAAAAATGAAGAGTTTCTAAAAGTGTCAAAAATATGAGGAGCATGAAACGGTCTGAAAAATAGGAGAAGCATGAAGCGGTGTTCAAAAACATGAAGAGCCTGAAAAGGTGTGAAAATTATGAAAAGCTTCAAAAGGTGTGAAATACATGAGCAGCATGTAAAGTTCTGAAAAATAGGAAGAGCATGAGGTGGTGTTGAAAAACATGAAGAGCCTGAAAAGGTGTGAAAAATATGAAGAGCTTCAAAATGTGCCAAAAATATGAGGAGCATGAAACGGTCTGAGAAATAGGAGGAGCATGAAACGGTTTTTAAAAACATGAAGAGCCTGAAATTGTGTCAAAAATATGAAGAGCTTCAAAAGTGTGAAATACATGAGGAGCATAAAACGATCTGAAAAATAGGAGGAGCATGAAGCGGTGTTCAAAAATCTGAAGAGCCTGAAAAGGTGTGAAATATATGAAGAGCTTCAAAAGGTGTGAAACATAGGAGGAGCATGAAGCGGTGTTCAAAAACATGGAAAGCCTGAAAAGGTGTGAAATATATGAAGAGCTTCAAAAGTTGTGAGATATATATGGAGCAAGAAACGGTCTTAAATATAGGAGGAGCATGAAGCGGTGTTGAAAAACATGAAGAGCCTGAAAAGGTGTGAAAAATATGAAGAGCTTCAAAAGGTGTCAAAAATATGAGGAGGATGAAACGGTCTGAAAAATAGGAGGAGCAGAAAGTGGTGTTGAAAAACATGAAGAGCCTGAAAAGGTGTGAAGAATATGAAGAGCTTCAAAAGGCGTCTAAAATATGAGGAGCATGAAACGGTCTCAAAAATAGGAGGAGCATGAAGCGGTGTTGAAAAATATGAAGAGTCTGAAAAGGTGTGAAAAATATGAAGAGCTTCAAAAGTTGTGAAATATATAAGGAGCATGAAACGGTCTTAAATATAGGAGGAGCATGAAGCGGTGTTGAAAAACACGAAGAGCCTGAAAAGGTGTGAAAAATATGAAGAGCTTCAAAAGGTGTCAAAAATATGAGGAGCATGAAACGGTCTGAAAAATAGGAGGAGCATTAACTGCTGTTCAAAAACATGAAGAGCCTGAAAAGGTGTGAAATTTATGAAGAGCTTCAAAAGGTGTGAAATACATGAGGACCATGTAACATTCTGAAACACAGGAGGAGCATGATGCGGTGTTGAAAAACATGAAGAGCCTGAAAAGGTGTGAAAACTATGAACAGCTTCAAAAGGTGTCAAAAATATGAAGACCATGAAACTATCTGAAAAATAAGAGGAGTATGAAGCGGTGTTCAAAAACACGAAGTGCCTGAAAAGGTGTGAAAAATATGAAGAGCTTCAAAAGGTGTGAAGTACATGAGGAGCATGAAAAGGTCTGAAAAATAGGAGGAGCATGAAGCGGTGTTCAAAAACATGAAGAGCCTGAAAAAATGTGAAAAATATGAAGACCTTCAAAAGGTTTGAAAAATATGAAGAGCTTGAAAAGGTGTGAAGTATATGAAGAGCTTCAAAAGGTGTGAACAATATAAGGAGCATGAAACGGTCTGAAAAATAAGAGGAGAATGAAGCAGTGTTGAAAAACATGAACAGCCTGAAAAGGTGTGAAAAATATGAAGAACTTCAAAAGGTGTCAAAAATATGAGAAGTATGAAACGGTCTGAAATATAGGAGGATCAAGAAGCGGTGTTCAAAAACATGAAGAGCCTGAAAAGGAGTGAAAAATATGAAGAGCTTCAAAAGGTGTGAAAAATAGGAGGAGCATGAAGCGGTGCTGAAAAACATAAAGAGCATGAAAACGTGTGAAAATTAAGAAGAGCTTCAAAAGGTGTGAAAAATATGAACAGCTTCAAAAAGTGTCAAAAATGAGATGAGGATGAAGCGGTCTGAAATATAAGAGGAGCATGAAGTGTTGTTGAATAACATGAAGAGCCTGAAAAGGTGTGAAAATATGAAGAGCTTCAAAAGGTGTGAAATACATGAGGAGCATTAAACGGTCTGAAAAATAGGAGGAGCATGAAGCAGTGTTGAAAAACATGAAGAGCCTGAAAAGGTGTGAAAAATATGAAGAGCTTCAAAAGGTATGAAATACAGGAGGAGCATTAAACGGTCTGAAAAATAGGAGGAGCATGAAGCGGTGTTAAAAAACATGAAGAGCCTGAAAAGGTGTGAAAAATATGAAGAGCTACAAAAGGTGTGAAATATAGGAGGAGCATGAAGAGGTGTTCAAAAACATGAAGAGCCTGAAAAGGGGTGAAAAATATAAAGAGCTTCAAAAGGTGTCAAAAATATGAGGAGCATGAAACGGTCTGAAAAATAGGAGGCACATGAATCGGTCTTCAAAAACATGAAGAGCCTGAAAAGGTGTGAAAAATATGAAGAACTTCAAAAGGTGTCAAAAATATGAGGAGCATGAAATGGTTTGAAAATTGGAGAAACATGAAGCGAAGATGAAAAACATGAAGAGCCTGAAAAGGTGTGAAAAATATGAAGAGCTTCAAAAGGTGTGAAATACATGAGGAGCATGAAACGGTCAGAAAAATAGGAGGAGCATGAAGAGTTGTTAAAAAACATGAAGAGCCTGAAAAGGTGTGAAAAATATGAAGAGCTTCAAAAAGTGTCAATAATAAGAGGTGCGTGAAACAGTTTGAAATATAGGAGGAGCAAGAAACGATCTGAAAAATAGGAGGAGCATGAAGCGCTGTTGAAAAACATGAAGAGCCTGAAAAGGTGTGACAAATATAAAGAGATTCAAAAGGTGTGAAAAATATGAGGAGCATTAAACGGTCTGAAAAATAGGAGGAGCATAAAGCGGTGTTCAAAATCATGAAGAGCCTGAAAAGGAGTGAATAATATGAAGAGCTTCAAAATGTGTCATAAATATGAGGAGCATGAAACCGTCTCAAAATTAGGAGGAGCACGAAGCGGTGTTCAAAAATATGGAGAGCCTGAAAAGGTATGAGAAATATGAAGAGCCTCAAATGTGTCTAAAATATGAAGAGCATGAAACGGTCTGAAAAATAGGAGGAGCATGAAACGGTGTTCAAAAACATGAAGTGCCTGAAAAGGAGTGAAAAATATGAACAGCTTCAAAAGATGTCAAAAATATGAGGAGCATGAAACGGTCTGAAAATAGGAGGAGCATGAAGCGGTGTGGAAAAACATGAAGAGCCTGAAAAGGTGTGAAAAATATGAAGAGCTTCAAAAGGTGTCAAAAATATGAGGAGCATGAACGGTCTGAAAAACACTAGGAGCATGAAGCGGCGTTGAAAAACATAAAGAGCCTGAAAAGGTGTGAAAAATATGAAGAGCTTCAAAATATTTCAAAAATATGAGGGGCATGAACGGTCTGAAAAATAGGAGGAGCATGAAACGGTGTTCAAAAACATGAAGTGCCTGTAAAGATATGGAAAATATGAAGAGCTTCAAAAGGTGTTAAAAATATGAGGAAACTGAAACGGTCTCAAAAATAGGAGGAGCATGAAACGGTCTGAAAAATAGGAGGAGCATGAGGCGGTGTTGAAAAACATGAAGAGCCTGAAAAGGTGTGAAAAACATGAAGAGCTTCAAAAGGTGTGAAAAGTATGAAGAGCATGAAACGGTCTGAAAAATAGGAGGAGCATGAAACGGTCGGTAAAATAGGAGGAGCATGAAGCGGTGTTCAAAAATATGAAGAGCCTGAAAAGGTGTGAAAAATATGAAGAGCTTCAAAAGGTGTCAAAAGTATGAGGGGCATGATCGGTCTGAAAAACTCTAGGAACATGAAGCGGCGTTGAAAATCATGAAGAGCCTGAAAAGGTGTGAAAAATATGAAGAGCTTCAAAAGGTGTCAAAAATATGAGGAGCATAAAACGGTCTGAAAAATAGGAGGAGCATGAAACGGTCTGAAAAGTAGGAGGAGCATGAAGCGGTGTTGAAAAACATGAAGAGCCTGAAAAGGTGTGAAAAATATGAAGAGCTTCAAAAGGTGTCAAAAATATGAGGAGCATGATCGGTCTGAAAAAATCTAGGAGCATGAAGCGGCGTTGAAAAACATGAAGAGCCTGAAAAGGTGTGAAAAATATGAAGAGCTTCAAAATATTTCAAAAATATGAGGGGCATGAAGGGTCTGAAAAATAGGAGGAGCATGAAGCTGTGTTCAAAAACATGAAGTGACTGAAAAGGTGTGAAAAATATGAAGAGCTTCAAAAACGTGTGAAAAATATGAGGAGCATGAAACAGTCTGAAAAATAGGAGGAGCATGATGCGGTGTTGAAAAACATGAAGAACCTGAAAAGGTGTGAAAAATATGAAGAGCTTCAAAACGTGTGAAAAATATGAGGAGCATGAAACGGTCTGTAAAATAGGAGGAGCATGAAGCAGTGTTGAAAAACATGAAGAGCTTGAAAAGGTGTGAAAAATATGAAGAGCTTCAAAAGGTGTCAAAAATATGAGGAGCATGAAACAGTCTGAAAAATAGGTGGAGCATGATGCGGTGTTGTAAAACATGAAGAGACTGAAAAGCTGTGAAAAACATGAAGAGCTTCAAAAGGGTCAAAATATGAGGAGCTTGAAACAGTCTGAAAAAGAGGAGGAGCATGAAAAGTTGTTGAAAAACATGAAGAGCCTGAAAAGTTTTGAAAAATAGGAAGAGCTTCAAACGGTGTGAAATACATGAGGAGAATGAAACGGTCTGTAAAATAGGAGAAGCATGAAGCGGTGTTCAAAAACATGGAGAGCATGGAACGGTGCGAAAAATATGATGAGCTTCAAAAGGTGTGAAAAATATGAAGAGCTTCAAAAGGTGTGAAAAATGAGAGGAGCATGAAACGTTATGAAAAATAGAAGGAGCATGAAGCGGTGTTCTAAAACACGAAGAGGCTGAAAAGGTGTGGAAAATAGGAAGAGCTTCAAAAGGTGTCAAAAATATGAGGAGCATGAAACGGTCTGAAAAATACGAGGAGCATGAAACGGTGTTGAAAAACTTGAAGAACCTGAAAAGGTTTGAAAAATATGAAGAGCTTCAAAAGGTGTCAAAAATATGAGGAGCATGAAACGGTCTGAAAAATAGGAGGAGGATGAAGTGGTGTTGAAAACATGAAGAGCATGAAAAGGTGTGAAATATATGAAGAGCTTCAAAAGGTATCAAAAATATGAGGAGCATGAAACGGTCTGAAAAATAGGAGGACCATGAAGCGGTGTTGAAAACATGAAGAGCCTGAAAAGGTGTGAAATATATGAAGAGCTTCAAAAGGTTTCAAAAATGAGATGAGCATGAAACGGTCTGAAAAATAGGAGGAGGATGAAGTGGTGTTGAAAACATGAAGAGCCTGAAAAGCTGTGAAAAATATGAAAAGCTTCAAAAGGTGTCAATATATGAGGAGCATGAAACGGTCTCAAAAATAGGAGGAGCATGAAACGGTTTGAAAAATAGGAGGAGCATGAAACGGTGTTGAAAAACATGAAGAGCCTGAAAAATTGTGAAAAATAGGAAGAGCTTCAAAAGGTGTGAAATACATGTGGAGAATGAAACGGTCTGTAAAATAGGAGAAGCATGAAGCGGTGTTCAAAAACATGAAGAGCCTGGAATGGGGCGAAAAATATGAAGAGCTTCAAAAGATTTTAAAAAAATGAGGAGCATTAAAAGTTCTGAAAAATAGGAGGAGCATGAAGGGGTGTTTAAAAACATGAAGATCCTGAAAAGGTGTGAAAAATATGAAGAGCTTCAAAAGGTGTGAAAAATACCAAGAGCTTCAAAAGGTGTCAAAAATGAGATGAGCATGAAACGGTCTGAATAAAAGGAGGAACATGAAGTGGTGTTGAAAAACATGAAGAGCCTGAAAAGGTGTGAAAAATATGAAGAGCTTCAAAAGGGTCAAAATATGAGGAGCTTGAAACAGTCTGAAAAATAGGAGGAGCATGAAACGGTGTTGAAAACGTGAAGAGCCTGAAAATGAGTGGAAAATATGAAGAGCTTCAAAAGGTATCAAAATATGAGGAGCATGAAACGGGCTGAAATATAGGATGAGCATGAAGCGGTGAAGAAAAACATGAAGAGCATGAAAACGTGTGAAAAATATGATGAGCTTCAAAGGTGTCAAAAATATGAAGAGTATGAAACGGTCTGAAAAATAGGATTAGCATGAAACGGTGTTGAAAACGTGAAGAGCCTGAAAATGAGTGGAAAATATTAAGAGCTTCAAAAGGTGTTGAATATATGAGGAGCATGAAACGGTCTGAAAAATACGAGGATCATGAAGCGGTGTTGAAAAACATGAAGAGCCTCAAAAGGTGTGAAGAATATGAAGAGCTTCAAAAGGTGTCAAAAATATGAGGAGCAAGAAACGGTCTGAAATATAGGAGGAGCAAGAAACGGTTTTAACAAACATGAAGAGAGTGAAAAGGTGTGAAAAATATGAAGAGCTTCAAAAGGTATCAAAATATGAGCAGCATGAAACGGGGTGAAATATAGGAGGAGCATGAAGCGGTGAAGAAAAACATGAAGAGCATGAAAACTTGTGAAAAATATGAAGAGCTTCAAAAGATGTCACAAATATGAGGAGCATGAAACGGTCTGAAAAATAGGAGGGGCATGAAGTGGTGTTGAAAAACATGAAGAACCTCTAAAGGTGTGAAAAATATGAAGAGCTTCAAAAGGTGTCAAAAATATGAGAAGCAAGAAACGGTCTGAAAAATAGGAGGAGCATGAAGCGGTGTTGAAAAACATGAAGAGCCTCAAAAGGTGTGAAGAATATGAAGAGCTTCAAAAGGTGACAAAAATATGAGGAGCAAGAAACGGTCTGAAAAATAGGAAGAGCAAGAAACGGTTTTAACAAACATGAAGAGAGTGAAAAGGTGTGAAAAATATGAAGAGCTTCAAAAGGTATCAAAATATGAGGAGCATGAAACGGTCTTAAAAATAGGAGGAGCATGAAGCGGTGTTGAAAAACAGGAAGCGCCTGAAAAGGTGTGAAAAATATGAAGAGCTTGAAAATGTGTCAAAAATATGAGGAAAATGAAATGGTCTGAACAAGAGGAGGAGGCTGAAAAGGAGTTCAAAAACATGAAGAGCCTGAAAAGGTGTGAAAAATATGAAGAGCTTCAAAAGGTGTCAAAAATATGAAGAGCATGAAATGGTCTGAACAAGAGGAGGAGCCTGAAAAGGAGTTCAAAAACATGAAGAGCCTGAAAAGATGTGAAAAATATTAAGAGCTTCAAAAGGTGTCAAAAATATGAGGAGCATGGAACGGTCTGAAAAATAGGAGGAGCATGAAGCGGTGTTGAAAAACAGGAAGCGCGTGAAAAGGTGTAAAAAATATGAAGATCTTCACAAGGTGTCAGAAATACGAGGAGCATGAAACGGTCTCAAAAACAGGAGGAGCATGAAAGGGTGTTGAAAAACATGAACAGCATGAAAAGCTTTGAAAAATATGAAGAGCTTCACAAGGTGTCAGAAATACGAGGAGCATGAAACGGTCTGAAAAATATGAGGAGCATGAAACGGTGTGAAAAATATGAAGAGCTTCAAAAGGAGTCAATAATATGAGGAGCATGAAACGGTCTGAAAAATATGAGGAGCATGAAACGGTGTGAAAAATATGAAGAGCTTCAAAAGGTGTCAAAAATATGAGGAGCATGACATGGTCAGAAATATAGGAGGAGGATGAAGCGGATTTAAAAAACTTGAAGAGCCTGAAAAAGTGTGACAATTATGAAGCGCTTCAAAAGGTGTCAAAATTATGGGGAGCATTAAACGGTCTGAAAAATAGGAGGAGCATGAAATGGTGTTGAAAAATATGAAGAGCATTAAAAGGTGTGAAAAATATGAGGAGCTTCAAAAAGTGTGAAAAATATGAAGACCATGAAATGGTCTGAAAAATATGAGGAGCATGAAACGGTGGTCAAAAACATGAAGAGCCTGAAAAGGTGTGCAATATATGAAGAGCTTAAAAAGGTGTCAAAAATATGAATTGCATGAAACCGTCTGAAAAATAGGAGGAGCATGAAACGGTCTGAAAAAATGGAGGAGCATGAAAGAGTGTTGAAAAACATGAAGAGCCTGAAAATGTGTGAAAAATATGAAGAGCTTCAAAAGGTGTCAAAAATATGAGGAGCATGAAACGTTGGAAAAATAGGAGGAGCATGAAGCAGTGTTGAAAAACAGGAAGCGCCTGAAAAGGTGTGAAAAATATGAAGAGCTTCACAAGGTGTCAGAAATACGAGGAGCATGAAACGGTCTCAAAAATAGGAGGAGCATGAAAGGGTGTTGGAAAACATGAACAGCATGAAAAGCTTTGAAAAATATGAAGAGCTTCACAAGGTGTCAGAAATACGAGGAGCAAAAAACTGTCTGAAAAATATGAGGAGCATGAAACCGTGTTCAAAAACATGAAAACCCTGAAAAGTTGTGAAATCTATGAAGAGCTTCAAAATATGTTAAAAATTGGAGGAGCATGAAACGGTCTGAAAAATATGAGGAGCAAGAAACGGTGTGAAAAATATGAAGAGCTTCAAAAGGTGTCAAAATAATGAGGAGCATGACACGGTCAGAAATATAGGAGGAGGATGATGCGGATTTGAAAAACATGAAGAGCCTGAAAAGGTGTGACAATTATGAAGCGCTTCAAAAGGTGTCAAAATTATGGGGAGCATTAAACGGTCTGAAAAACAGGAGGAGCATGAAATGGTGTTGAAAAACATGAAGGGCCTGAAAACGTGTGAAAAATATGAAGAGCTTCAAAAGGTTTGAAAAATAGGAGGAGCATGAAGCGGTGTTCAAAAACATGAAGAGCCTGAAAAAGTGTGAAAAATATGAAGAGCTTATAAAATCGTCAAAAATATGAGGAGCATGAAGAGATGTTCAAAAACATGAAGAGGCTGATAAGGTGTGAAAAAAATGAAGAGCTTCAAAAGGTTTGAAAAATAGGAGGAGCATGAAGCGGTGCTCAAAAACATGAAGAGCCTGAAAATGTGTGAAAAATATGAAGAGCTTATAAAATTGTCAAAAATATGGGGAGCATGAAACGGTCTGAAAAATACGAGCAGCCTGAAACCGTCTGAAAAATAGGAGGAGCATGAAGCGGTGTTGAAAAACATGAAGAGCCAGAAAAGGTGTGAAAAATGTGAAGAGCTTCAAAAGGTGTCAAAAATATGAGGAGCATGAAATGCTCTGAAATATAGGAGGATCATGAAGCGGTGTTGAAAAACATGAAGAGCCTGAAAAGGTGTGATAAATGTGAAGAGCTTCAAAAGGTGTCAAAAATATGAGGAGCATGAAACGGTGTGAAAAATAGGAGGAGCATGAAACGGTGACCAAAAACATGAAGAATCTGAAAACGTGTGAATAATATGAAGAGCTTCAAACGGTGTGAAAAATATCAGGAGCATGAAACGGTCTGAAAAAGATGAGGAGCATGAAGTGGTCTTCAAAAACATGTACAGCCTGAAAAGGTGAGGAAAATATGAAGAGCTTCAAAAGGTGTGAAATACATGAGTATCATGAAACGGTATAAAAAATAGGAGGAGCATGAAGCTGTGTTCAAAAACATGAGAGCCTGAAAAGGTGTGAAAATATGAAGAGCTTTAAAAGGTGTGAAAAATACGAGGAGCATGAAACGGTGTTCAAAAACATGAAGAGCCTAAAATGGTGTGAAAATTATGAAGAGCCTCAAAAGATGTCAAAAATATGAGGAGCATGATACATTCTGAAAAATAGGAGGAGCATGAAGCGATGTTGAAAAACTTGAAGAGCCTGAAAACGTGTAAAATATGAAGAACTTCAAAAGGTGTGAAAAATATGAAGAGCTTCAAAAGGTTTCAAAAATGAGATGAGCATGAAACGGTCTGAAAAATAGGAGGAGAATGAAACGGTGTTGAAAAACTTGAAGACCCTGAAAAGCTGTGAAAAATATGAAGAGCTTCAAAAGGTGTGAAAAATATGAAGAGCTTCCAAAGGTGTCAAAAATATGAGGAGCATGAAAAGGTCAGAAAAAGAGGAGGAACATGAGTGGAGTTGAAAAACATGAAGAGACTGAAAAGTTGTGAAAAATATGAAGAGCTTCAAAATGTGTCAAAAATATGAGGAGCTTGAAACGGTCTGAATAATAGGAGGAGCATGAAGCAGTGTTCAAAAACATGAAGAGTCTGAAAAGGTGTGAAAAATATGAAGAGCTTCAAAACGTGTGAAATACATGAGGAGCATGAAAAGGTCTGAAAAATAGGAGTAGCGTGAAGAGGTGTTCAAAAACATGAAGAGGCTGATAAGGTGTGAAAAACATGAAGAGCTTCAAAAAGTTTGAAAAATAGAAGGAGCATGAAGCGGTGTTAAAAAACATGAAGAGCCTAAAAAAGTGTGAAAAATATGAAGAGCTTATAAAATGGTCAAAAATATGAGGAGCATGAAAAGGTCTGAAAAAAGGAGGAGCATGAAACGGTGATCAAAAACATGAAGAGCCTGAAAACGTGTGAAAAATATGAAGAGCTTCAAAATGTGTGAAAAATATGAGGAGCATGAAACAGACTGAAAAAGATGAGGAGCATGAAGTCGTGTTCAAAAACATGTGCAGCCTGAAAAGCTGTGAAAAATATGAAGAGCTTCAAAAGGTGTGAAAAATAGGAGGAGCATGAAGCGGTGTTCAAAAACACGAAGAGCCTGACAAAGTGTGAAATATATAAAGAGCTTATAAAATTGTCAAAAATATGAGGAGCATGAAGAGATGTTCAAAAACATGAAGAGGCTGATAAGGTGTGAAAAACATGAAGAGCTTCAAAAGGTTTGAAAAATAGGAGGAGCATGAAGCGGTGCTCAAAAACATGAAGAGCCTGAAAAAGTGTGAAAAATATGAAGAGCTTATAAAATTGTCAAAAATATGAGGAGCATGAAGAGATGTTCAAAAACATGAAGAGGCTGATAAGGTGTGAAAAACATGAAGAGCTTCAAAAGGTTTGAAAAATAGGAGGAGCATGAAGTGGTGTTCAAAAACATGAAGGGCCTGAAAACGTGTGAAAAATATGAAGAGCTTCAAAAGGAGTCAAAAATATGCGGAGCCTGAAACGATCTGAAAAATAGGAGGAGCATGAAGCGGTGTTGAAAAACATGAAGAGCCGGAAAAGGTGTGAAAAATGTGAAGAGCTTCAAAAGGTGTCAAAAATATGAGGAGCATGAAACGCTCTGAAATATAGATGGATCATGAAGCGGTGTTGAAAAACATGAAGAGCCTGAAAAGGTGTGATAAATGTGAAGAGCTTCAAAAGGTGTCAAAAATATGAGGAGCATGAAACGGTCTGAAAAATAGGAGGAGCATGAAACGGTGATCAAAAACATGAAGAATCTGAAAACGTGTGAAAAATATGAAGAGGTTCAAACGGTGTGAAAAATATCAGGAGCATGAAACGGTCTGAAAAAGATGAGGAGCATGAAGTGGTCTTCAAAAACATGTACAGCCTGAAAAGGTGTGAAAAATATGAAGAGCTTCAAAAGGTGTGAAAAACAGGAGGTACAGGAAGCGGGGTTCAAAAATATGAAGAGCCTGAAAAGGTGTGAAAAATATGAAGTGCTTCAAAAGGTGTCAACATTATGAGGAGCATGAAACGGTCTGAAAAATAGGAGGAGCATGAAGCGGTGTTGAAAAACATGAAGAGCCTGAAAACGTGTGAAAAATATGAAGAGCTTCAAAAGGTATGAAAATATGAAGAGCTTCAAAAGTTGTCAAAAAAGAGATGAGCATGAAACGGTCTGAAAAATAGGAGCAGCATGAAGCGGTGTTGAAAAATATGAAGAGTCTGAAAAGGTGTGAAAAATATGAAGAGCTTCAAAAGGTGTCAAAAATATGAGGAGCATGAAACGGTCTGAAAAATAGGAGGAGCATGAAGCGGTGTTGAAAAACATGAATAGCCTGAAAACGTGTGAAAAATATGAAGAGCTTCAAAAGGTATGAAAATATGAAGAGCTTCAAAAGTTGTCAAAAAAGAGATGAGCATGAAACGGTCTGAAAAATAGGAGCAGCATGAAGCGGTGTTGAAAAACATGAAGAGCCTGAAAAGGTGTGAAAAATATGATGTGCTTCAAAAGGTGTCAAAAATATGAGGAGCATGAAACGGTCTGAAAAATAGGAGGAGCATGAAGCGTTGTTGAAAAACATGAAGAGCCTGAAAACGTGTGAAAAATATGAAGAGCTTCAAAAGGTATGAAAATATGAAGAGCTTCAAAAGTTGTCAAAAAAGAGATGAGCATGAAACGGTCTGAAAAATAGGAGCAGCATGAAGCGGTGTTGAAAAACACGAAGAGCCTGAAAATGTGTGAAAAACGTGAAGAGCTTCAAAAGTTGTCAAAAATATGAGGAGCATGAAACGGTCTGAAAAATATGAGGAGCATGAAGCGGTGTTAAAAAACATGAAGAGCCTGAAAAGAAGTGAAAAATGTGAAGAGCTTCAAAAGGTGTGAAAAATATGTAGTCCTTCAAAAGGTGTCAAAAATATGAAGAGCTTCAAAAGATGTCAAAAATATGAGGAGCATGAAACGGTCTGAAAAATATGAGGAGCATGAAGCGGTGTTGAAAAACATGAAGAGCCTGAAAAGCTGTGAAAAATAGGAAGAGCTTAAAAGGTCTGAAAAATATGAAGAGCTTCAAAAAATGTCAAAAATATGAGGAGCATGAAATGGTCTCAAATATAGGAGAATCATGCAGCGGTGTTGAAAACTATAAACAGCCTGAAAAAGTGTGAAAAATATGAAGAGCTTCAAAAGGTGTCAAAAATATGAGTATCATGAAATGGTCTGAAAAACAGGAGCAGCATGAAACAGTGTTCAAAAACATGAAGACATTGAAAAGGTTTGAAAAATATGAAGAGGTTCAAAGGTGTGAAATACATGAGGATCATGAAACGGTCTGAAAAATATGAGGAGCATGAAGCGGTGTTCAAAAACATGAGGAGCCTGAAAAGGTGAGAAAAATATGAAGAGCTTCAAAAGGTGTGAGAAATGTGAGGAGCATGAAGCGGTGTTCAAATACATGAAAAGCCTGAAAAGGTGTGAAAAATATGAAGAGCTTCAAAAGGTTTCAAAAATATGAGGAGCTTGAAATGGTCTGAAAAATAGGACGAGCATGAAACGGTGTTCAAAAACATGAAGAGCATGAAAAGGTGTGAAAATTTTGAAGAGCTTCAAAAGGTGTGAAAAACATGAGGAGAATGAAACGGTCTGAAAAATAGGAGGAGCATGAAGCAGTGTTCAAAACATGAAGAGCCTGAAAAAGTGTGAAAAATATGAAGATCTTCAAAAGTTTGAAAAATATGAAGACCCTGAAAAGGTGTCAAAAATGAGATGAGCATGAAACAGTCTGAAAAGTAGGAGGAGCATGAAGTGTTGTTCAAAAACATGAAGGGCCTGAAAACGTGTGAAAAATATGAAGAGCTTCAAAAGGTTTGAAAAATAGGAGGAGCATGAAGCGGTGTTCAAAAACATGAAGAGCCTGAAAAAGTGTGAAAAATATGAAGAGCTTATAAAATCGTCAAAAATATGAGGAGCATGAAGAGATGTTCAAAAACATGAAGAGGCTGATAAGGTGTGAAAAACATGAAGAGCTTCAAAAGGTTTGAAAAATAGGAGGAGCATGAAGCGGTGCTCAAAAACATGAAGAGCCTGAAAATGTGTGAAAAATATGAAGAGCTTATAAAATTGTGAAAAATATGGGGAGCATGAAACGGTCTGAAAAATACGAGCAGCCTGAAACCGTCTGAAAAATAGGAGGAGCATGAAGCGGTGTTCAAAAACATGAAGGGCCTGAAAACGTGTGAAAAATATGAAGAGCTTCAAAATGAGTCAAAAATATGCGGAGCCTGAAACGATCTGAAAAATAGGAGGAGCATGAAGCGGTGTTGAAAAACATGAAGAGCCAGAAAAGGTGTGAAAAATGTGAAGAGCTTCAAAAGGTGTCAAAAATATGAGGAGCAGGAAACGCTCTGAAATATAGGAGGATCATGAAGCGGTGTTGAAAAACATGAAGAGCCTGAAAAGGTGTGAAAAATATGAAGAGCTTTAAAAGGTGTGAAAAATACGAGGAGCATGAAACGGTGTTCAAAAACATGAAGAGCCTAAAATGGTGTGAAAATTATGAACAGCCTCAAAACGTGTCAAAAATATGAGGAGTATGAAACGGTCTGAAAAATAGGAGGAGCATGAAGCGATGTTGAAAAACTTGAAGAGCCTGAAAACGTGTAAAATATGAAGAACTTCAAAAGGTGTGAAAAATATGAAGAGCTTCAAAAGGTGTCAAAAATGAGATGAGCATGAAACGGTCTGAAAAATAGGAGGAGCATGAAACGGTGTTGAAAAACTTGAAGAGCCTGAAAACGCGTAAAATATGAAGAACTTCAAAAGGTGTGAAAAATATGAAGAGCTTCAAAAGGTGTCAAAAATGAGATGAGCATGAAACGGTCTGAAAAATAGGAGGAGCATGAAGCGGTGTTGAAAAACATGAAGAGCCAGAAAAGGTGTGAAAAATGTGAAGAGCTTCAAACGGTGTGAAAAATATGAGGAGCATGAAACAGACTGAAAAAGATGAGGAGCATGAAGTCGTGTTCAAAAACATGTGCAGCCTGAAAAGCTGTGAAAAATATGAAGAGCTTCAAAAGGTGTGAAAAATAGGAGGAGGATGAAGCGGTGTTCAGAAAAATGAAAAGCCTGAAAATGTGTGAAAAATGTGAAGAGATTCAAAAGATGTCAAAAATATGAGAAGCATGAAACGGTCTGAAAAATAGGAGGAGTAAGAAGCGTTATTGAAATACATGAAGAGCCTGAAAACGTGTGAAGAGTATGAAGAGCTCAAAAGGTGTGAAAAAAATGAAGAGCTTCAGAAGGTGTCAAAAATGAGATGAGCATGAAACGGCCTCAAAAATAGGAGGAGCAGAAAGTGGTGTTCAGAAACATGGAGAGCCTGAAAAGGTGTGAAAAATATGAACAGCTTCAAAAGGTGTGAAATACATGAGGAGCATGAAACGGTCTGAAAAATAGGAGGAGCATGAAGAGGTGTTCAAAAACCTGAAGAGCCTGAAAAGGTGTGAAAAATATGAAGAGCTTCAAAAGGTGTGAAAAACAGGAGGAACATGAAGCGGTGTTCAAAAATATGAAGAGCCTGAAAAGGTGTGAAAAATATGAAGTGCTTCAAAAGGTGTCAACAATATGAGGAGCATGAAACGGTCTGAAAAATAGGAGGAGCAAGAAGCGGTGTTGAAAAACAAGAAGAGACGGAAAAGGTGTGAAAAATATGAAGAGCTTCAAAACGTGTCAAAAATATGAGGAGCATGAAACGGTCTGAAATATAGGAGGATCATCAAGCGGTGTTAAAAAACATGAAGAGCCTGAAAATGTGTGAAAAATATGAAGAGCTTCAAAAGGTATGAAAATATGAAGAGCTTCAAAAGGTGTCAAAAAAGAGATGAGCATGAAATGGTCTGAAAAACAGGAGCAGCATGAAGCGGTGTTGAAAAACATGAAGAATCTGAAAAGGTGTGATAAATATGAAGAGCTTCAAAAGGTGTCAAAAATATGAGGAGCATGAAACGGTCTGAAATATAGGAGGATCATCAAGCGGTGTTGAAAAACATGAAGAGCCTGAAAATCTGTGAAAAATGTGAAGAGCTTCAAAAGATGTCAAAAATATGAGGAGCATGAAACGGTCTGAAAAATATGAGGAGCATGAAGCGGTGTAAAAAACATGAAGAGCCTGAAAAGAAGTGAAAAATATGAAGAGCTTCAAAAGGTGTGAAAAATATGAAGACCTTCAAAAGGTGTCAAAAATGAGATGAGCATGAAACGGTCGGAAAAATAGGAGGAGCATGAAGCGGTGTTGAAAAACATGAAGAGCCTGAAAACCTGTGAAACATAGGAAGAGCTTCAAAAGGTGTGAAAAATATGAAGAGCCTGAAAAGATGTGAAAAATATGAAGAGCTTCAAAAGGTGTCATATATATGAGGAGCATGAAACGGTCTGAAAAATTGGAGAAGCATGAAGTGGTGTTGAAAAATATGAAGAGCCTGAAAAGGTGCGAAAAATATGAAGAGCTTCAAATGGTGTCAAAAATATAAGGAGCATTAAACGGTCTGAAATATAGGAGGAGCATGAAAAGATGTTAAAAAACATGAAGAGCTTCAAAAGGTGTGAAACATATGAGGAGCATGAAACGGTCTGAAAAATAGGAGGATCATGAAACGGTGTTCAAAAACATGAAGAGCCTGAAAAGGTGTGAAAAATAGGAAGAGCTTCAAAAGGTGTGAAAAATATGAGGAGCATGATATGGTTTGAAAAATAGGATTACCATGAAGCGGTGTTCAAAAACATGAAGAGCCTGAAAAGGTGTGAAAAATATGCAAAGCTTCAAAAGGTGTCAAAAATATGAGGAGCAAGAAACGGTCTGAAAAATAGGAGGAACATGAAACGGTTTGACAAATAGGAGGAGCATGAAACGGTGTTGAAAAACATGAAGAACCTGAAAGGTGTCGAAAATATGAAGAGCTTCAAAATGTGTCAAAAATATGAGGAGCATGAAACGGTTTGAAAAATAGGAGGAGCATGAAACGGTGTTGAAAAACATGAAGAACCTGAAAGGTGTCGAAAATATGAAGAGCTTCAAAATGTGTCAAAAATATGAGGAGCATGAAACGATCTGAATAATCGGAGGAGCATGAAAGCGTGTTGAAAAACATGAAGAGCACGGAAAGGTGTGAAAAATATGAAGAGCTTCAAAAGGTGTCAAAAATATGAGGACCATGAAACGGTCTGAAAAATAGGAGGAGCATGAAGCGGTGTTGAAAAACATGAAGAGCCTGAAAAGGTGTGAAATATATGAAGAGCTTCAAAAGGTGTAAAAAATATGAGAAGTTTGAAACGGTCTGAAAAATAAGAGGATCTGGTTTCCTCAGTGTGTTTGCCCAGAAGTGGAATTGCTGGGTCATATGGCAGTTCTATTTCCAGTTTTTTAAGAAATCTCTACACCGTTTTCCATAGCGGCTGTACTAGTGTGCATTCCCACCAACAGTATAAGAGGGTTCCCTTTTCTCCACTCCCTCTCCAGCATTTATTGCTTGTAGACTTTTGGATAGCAGCCATCCTGACTGGCATGTAATGGTACCTCATTGTGGTTTTGATTTGCATTTCTCTAATAATGAGTGATGTTGAGCATCTTTTCATGTGTTTGTTATCCATCTGTATGTCTTCTTTGGAGAAATGTCTGTTTAGTTCTTTGGCTCATTTTGTATTGGGTCATTTATTTTTCTGGAATTGAGCTGCAGGATTTGCTTGTATATTTTTGAGATTAATCCTTTGTCTGTTTCTTCATTTGCTATTATTTTCTCCCAATCTGAGGGCTGTCTTTTCACCTTACTTATAGTTTCCTTTGTAGTGCAAAAGCTTTTAAGTTTCATTAGGTCCCATTTGTTTAGTTTTGCTTTTATTTCCAATATTCTGGGAGGTGGGTCATAGAGGATCTTGCTTTGATTTATGTCGGAGAGTGTTTTGCCTATCTTCTCCTCTAGGAGTTTTATAGTTTCTGGTCTTACATTTAGATCTTTAATCCATTTTGAGTTTATTTTTGTGTATGGTGTTAGAAAGTGTTCTATTTTCATTCTTTTACAAGTGGTTGACCAGTTTTCCCAGCACCACTTGTTAAAGAGGTTGTCTTTTTTCCATTGTATATCCTTGCCTCCTTTGTCAAAGATAAGGTGTCCATAGGTTCGTCTGAAAGAGACACGTGCACCCCAATGTTCATCGCAGCACTGTTTATAATAGCCAGGACATGGAAGCAACCTAGATGCCCGTCAGCAGATGAATGGATAAGAAAGCTGTGGTACATATACACCATGGAATATTACTCAGCCATTAAAAAGAATTCATTTGAATCAGTCCTAATGAGATGGATGAAGCTGGAGCCCATTATACAGAGTGAAGTAAGCCAGAAACATAAAGAACATTACAGCATACTGACACATGTATATGGAATTTAGAAAGGTGACAACGATAACCCTATATGCAGAACAGAAAAAGAGACACAGAAATACAGAACAGACTTTTAAACTTTGTGGGAGAATGTGAGGGTGGGATATTTCAAAAGAACAGCATGTATGCTATCTATGGTGAAACAGATCACCAGCCCAGGTAGGATGCACGAGACAAGTGCTCCGGCTTGGTGCACTGGGAAGACCCAGAGGAATCGGGTGGAGAGGGAGGTGGGAGGGGGAATCGGGACTGGGAATACATGTAAATCCATGGCTGATTCATATCAATGTATGACAAAACCGACTGGGAAAAAAAATAAAAATAATAAAAAAAAATTAAAAAAAATAACAATAAAAAAAAATAAGAGGAGCATGAAACGGTGTTCAAAAACATGAAGAGCCTGAAAAGGTGTGGAAATTATGAAGAGCTTCAAAAGGTGTCAAATATATGAGGAGCATAAAACGGTTTGAAAAAAAAGGAGGAGCATGAAATGGTGTTGAAAAATATGAAGAGCCTGAAAAGGTGTGAAAAATATGAAGAGCTTCAAAAGGTTTCAAAAATATGAGAGGCATGAACGGTCTGAAATATAGGGGGAGCATGAAGCGGTGTAGAAAAACATGAAGAGCCTGAAAAGGTGTGGAAATTATGAAGAGCTTCAAAAGGTGTTAAATATATGAGGAGCATAAAACGGTCTGAAAAAAGGAGGAGCATGAAATGGTGTTGAAAAACATGAAGAGCCTGAAAAGGTGTGATAAATATGAAGAGTTTCAAAACGTGTCAAAAAGATGAGGAGCATGAATCGGTCTGAAAAATAGGAGGAGCATGAAGCGGTGTTGAAAAATATGAAGAGCCTGAAAAGGTGTGAAAAATCTGAAGAGCTTCAAAAGGTGTCAAATATGTGAGGAGCATGAAACGGTCTGAAAAATAGGAGGAGCATGAAGTGGTGTTGAAAACCATGAAGAGCCTGTAAGGTGTGAAAAATATGAAGAACTTCAAAAGGTGTCAAAAATATAAGGAGCATGAAACGGCCTGAAAAATAGGAGGAGCATGAAGTGGTGTTGAAAAACGTGAAGAGCCTGAAAAGGTGTGAAAAATATGAAGAACTTCAAAAGGTGTCAAAAATATTAGCAGCATGAAACGGTCTGAAAAACAGGAGGAGCATGAAACGGTGTTCAAAAACATGAAGAGCCTGGAGAAGTGTGAAAAATATGAAGAGCTTCAAAAGGCGTCAAAAATATGAGGAGCATGAAACGGTCTGAAAAAAAGGAGGAGCATGAAGTGGTGTTGAAAAACATGAAGAGCCTGAAAAGGTGTGAATAATATGAAGAGGTTCAAAAGGTGTCAAAAATATGAGGAGCATGAAACGGTCTGAAAAATAGGAGGAGCATGAAACGGTCTGAAAAATAGGAGGAGCATGAAGTGGTGTTGAGAAACATGAAGAGCCTGAAAAAGTTGTGAAACATATGAGGAGAATGAAACGGTCTGAAAAATAGGAGTAGCATGAAGTGGTGTAGAAAAACATGAAGACCCTGAAAAAATGTGAAAAATATGAAGAGCTTCAAAAGGTGTCAAAAATATGAGGAGCTTGAAACGGTCTGAAATATAGGAGGAGCGTGAAAAGGTGTTAAAAAACATGAAGAGCTTCAAAAGGTGTCAAAAATATGAGGAGCAAGAAACGGTCTGAAAAATAGGAGGAACATGAAACGGTTTGACAAATAGGAGGAGCATGAAACGGTGTTGAAAAACATGAAGAACCTGAAAGGTGTCGAAAATATGAAGAGCTTCAAAATGTGTCAAAAATATGAGGAGCATGAAACGGTTTGAAAAATAGGAGGAGCATGAAACGGTGTTGAAAAACATGAAGAACCTGAAAGGTGTCGAAAATATGAAGAGCTTCAAAATGTGTCAAAAATATGAGGAGCATGAAACGATCTGAATAATCGGAGGAGCATGAAAGCGTGTTGAAAAACATGAAGAGCACGGAAAGGTGTGAAAAATATGAAGAGCTTCAAAAGGTGTCAAAAATATGAGGACCATGAAACGGTCTGAAAAATAGGAGGAGCATGAAGCGGTGTTGAAAAACATGAAGAGCCTGAAAAGGTGTGAAATATATGAAGAGCTTCAAAAGGTGTAAAAAATATGAGAAGTTTGAAACGGTCTGAAAAATAAGAGGATCTGGTTTCCTCAGTGTGTATGCCCAGAAGTGGAATTGCTGGGTCATATGGCAGTTCTATTTCCAGTTTTTTAAGAAATCTCTACACCGTTTTCCATAGCGGCTGTACTAGTGTGCATTCCCACCAACAGTATAAGAGGGTTCCCTTTTCTCCACTCCCTCTCCAGCATTTATTGCTTGTAGACTTTTGGATAGCAGCCATCCTGACTGGCATGTAATGGTACCTCATTGTGGTTTTGATTTGCATTTCTCTAATAATGAGTGATGTTGAGCATCTTTTCATGTGTTTGTTATCCATCTGTATGTCTTCTTTGGAGAAATGTCTGTTTAGTTCTTTGGCTCATTTTGTATTGGGTCATTTATTTTTCTGGAATTGAGCTGCAGGATTTGCTTGTATATTTTTGAGATTAATCCTTTGTCTGTTTCTTCATTTGCTATTATTTTCTCCCAATCTGAGGGCTGTCTTTTCACCTTACTTATAGTTTCCTTTGTAGTGCAAAAGCTTTTAAGTTTCATTAGGTCCCATTTGTTTAGTTTTGCTTTTATTTCCAATATTCTGGGAGGTGGGTCATAGAGGATCTTGCTTTGATTTATGTCGGAGAGTGTTTTGCCTATCTTCTCCTCTAGGAGTTTTATAGTTTCTGGTCTTACATTTAGATCTTTAATCCATTTTGAGTTTATTTTTGTGTATGGTGTTAGAAAGTGTTCTATTTTCATTCTTTTACAAGTGGTTGACCAGTTTTCCCAGCACCACTTGTTAAAGAGGTTGTCTTTTTTCCATTGTATATCCTTGCCTCCTTTGTCAAAGATAAGGTGTCCATAGGTTCGTCTGAAAGAGACACGTGCACCCCAATGTTCATCGCAGCACTGTTTATAATAGCCAGGACATGGAAGCAACCTAGATGCCCGTCAGCAGATGAATGGATAAGAAAGCTGTGGTACATATACACCATGGAATATTACTCAGCCATTAAAAAGAATTCATTTGAATCAGTCCTAATGAGATGGATGAAGCTGGAGCCCATTATACAGAGTGAAGTAAGCCAGAAACATAAAGAACATTACAGCATACTGACACATGTATATGGAATTTAGAAAGGTGACAATGATAACCCTATATGCAGAACAGAAAAATAGACACAGAAATACAGAACAGACTTTTGAACTTTGTGGGAGAATGTGAGGGTGGGATATTTCAAAAGAACAGCACGTATGCTATCTATGGTGAAACAGATCACCAGCCCAGGTAGGATGCACGAGACAAGTGCTCCGGCTTGGTGCACTGGGAAGACCCAGAGGAATCGGGTGGAGAGGGAGGTGGGAGGGGGGACTGGGATTGGGAATACATGTAAATCCGTGGCTGATTCATATCAATGTATGATAAACCGACTGGGAAAAAAAAATAAAAATAATAAAAAAAAATTTAAAAAAAAACAATAAAAAAAAAATAAGAGGAGCATGAAATGGTGTTCAAAAACATGAAGAGCCTGAAAAGGTGTGGAAATTATGAAGAGCTTCAAAAGGTGTCAAATATATGATGAGCATAAAACGGTCTGAAACATAGGAGGAGCATGAAGCGGTGTTGAAAAACATGAAGAGCCTGAAAAGGTGTGAAAAACATGAAGAGCTTCAAAAGGTGTCAAAAATATAAGGAGCATGAAACGGCCTGAAAAATAGGAGGAGCATGAAGTGGTGTTGAAAAACGTGAAGAGCCTGTAAGGTGTGAAAAATATGAAGAACTTCAAAAGGTGTCAAAAATATAAGGAGCATGAAACGGTCTGAAAAATAGGAGGAGCATGAAGTGGTGTTGAAAACCATGAAGAGCCTGTAAGGTGTGAAAAATATGAAGAACTTCAAAAGGTGTCAAAAATATAAGGAGCATGAAACGGCCTGAAAAATAGGAGGAGCATGAAGTGGTGTTGAAAAACGTGAAGAGCCTGAAAAGGTGTGAAAAATATGAAGAACTTCAAAAGGTGTCAAAAATATTAGCAGCATGAAACGGTCTGAAAAACAGGAGGAGCATGAAACGGTGTTCAAAAACATGAAGAGCCTGGAGAAGTGTGAAAAATATGAAGAGCTTCAAAAGGCGTCAAAAATATGAGGAGCATGAAACGGTCTGAAAAAAAGGAGGAGCATGAAGTGGTGTTGAAAAACATGAAGAGCCTGAAAAGGTGTGAAAAATATGAAGAGTTTCAAAAGGGGTCAAAAATATGAGAGGCATGAAACGATCTGAAAAAAAGCAGGAGCATGAAGCCGTGTTCAAAAACATGAAGAGCCTGAAAAGGTGTGAAAATTATGAAGAGCTTCAAAAGGTGTGAAACACATGAGGAGCCTGAAACGGTCTGAAAAATAGGAGGAGCATGAAGCGGTGTTTAAAAACATGAAGAGCCTGAAAAGGTGTGAAAATTATGAAGAGCTTCAAAAGGTGTGAAATACATGAGGAGCATGTAACGTTCTGAAAAATAGGAAGAGCAAGAGGCGCTGTTGAAAAACATGAACAGCCTGAAAAGGTGTGAAAAATATGAAAAGCTTCAAAATGTGTAAAAATTATGAGGAGCTTCAAACGGTCTGAAAAAGAGGAGGAGCATGAAGCGGTGTTGAAAAACAAGAAGAGCCTGAAAAGGTGTGAACAATATGAAGAGCTTCAAAAGGTGTCAAAAATATGAGGAGCATGAAACGGTCTGAAAAATAGGAGGAGCATGAAGTGGTGTTCAAAAACATGAAGAGCCTGAAAAGGTGTGAAAAATATGAAGAGCTTCAAAAGGTGTGAAATACAAGAGGAGCATGAAACGGTCTGAAAAATAGAAGGAGCAAGAAGCGGTGTTCAAAAACATGAAGAGCCTGAAAAAGTCTGAAAAATATGAAGAGCTTCAAAAGGTGTGAAATACATGAGGAGTATGAAACGGTCTGAAAAATAGGAGGAGCGTGAAGCGGTGTTCAAAAACATGAAGAGCCTGAAAACGTGTTAAAAATATGAAGAGCTTCAAATGGTTTGAAAAATATGAAGAGCTTGAAAAGGTGTGAAGAATATGAAGAGCTTAAAAAGCTGTGAAAACTATAAGGAGCATGAAACCGTCTGAAAAATAGGAGGAGTAAGAAGCATTGTTGAAATACATGAAGAACCTTAAAACGTGTGAAGAATATTAAGAGCTCCAAAGGTGTGAAAAAAATGAAGAGTTTCAGAAGGTGTCAAAAATGAGATGAGCATGAAACGGTCTCAAAAATAGGAGCATGAAGTGGTGATCAGAAACATGGAGAGGCTAAAAAGGTGTGAAAAATATGAAGAGCTTCAAAAAGTGTGAAATACATGAGGAGCATGTAATGTTCTGAAAAATAGGAGGAGCATGAGGCGGTGTTGAAAAACATGAAGAGCTTGAAAAGGTGTGAAAAATATGAAGAGCTTCAAAAGGTGTCAAAAATATGAGGAGCTTGAAACGGTCTGAAAAATAGGAGGAGCATGAAGCAGTGTTCAAATACATGAAGAGCTTGAAAACATGTGAAAAATATGAAGAGCTTCAAAACGTGTGAAATACATGAGGAGCATGAAAATGTCTGAAAAATAGGAGTAGCATGAAGAGGTGTTCAAAAACATGAAGAGGCTGATAAGGTGTGAAAAACATGAAGGGCTTCAAAAAGTTTGAAAAATAGGAGGAGCATGAAGCAGTGTTCAAATACATGAAGAGCTTGAAAAGATGTGAAAAATATGAAGAGCTTCAAAACGTGTGAAATACATGAGGAGCATGAAAATGTCTGAAAAATAGGAGTAGCATGAAGAGGTGTTCAAAAACATGAAGAGCCTGAAAAAGTGTGAAAAATATGAAGAGCTTATAAAATTGTCAAAAATATGAGGAGCATGAAACGGTCTGAAAAATAGGAGGAGCATGAAACGGTGATCAAAAACATGAAGAGCCTGAAAACGTGTGAAAAATATGAAGAGCATCAAACGGTGTGAAAAATATGAGGAGCGTGAAACAGACTGAAAAAGATGAGGAGCATGAAGTGGTGTTTAAAAACATGTGCAGCCTGAAAAGCTGTGAAAAATATGAAGAGCTTCAAAAGGTGTGAAAAATAGGAGGAGCATGAAGCGGTGTTCAGAAACATGAAAAGCCTGAAAAGGTTTGAAAAATATGAAGTGCTTCAAAAGGTGTCAACAATATGAGGAGCATGAAACGCTCTGAAAAATAGGAGGAGCAAGAAGCGGTGTTGAAAAACAAGAAGAGACGGAAAGGGTGTGAAAAATATGAAGAGCTTCAAAAGGTATGAAAATATGAAGAGCTTCAAAAGTTGTCAAAAAAGAGATGAGCATGAAACGGTCTGAAAAATAGGAGCAGCATGAAGCGGTGTTGAAAAACATGAAGAGTCTGAAAAGGTGTGAAAACTATGAAGAGCTTCAAAAGGTGTCAAAATATGAGGAGCATGAAACGGTCTGAAATATAGGAGGATCATCAAGCGGTGTTGAAAAACATGAAGAGCCTGAAAAATTGTGAAAAATATGAAGAGCTTCAAAAGGTTTGAAAAATAGGAGGAGCATGAAGCGGTGTTCAAAAACATGAAGATCCTGAAAAAGTGTGAAAAATATGAAGAGCTTATAAAATTGTCAAAAATATGAGGAGCATGAAACGGTCTGAAAAATACGAGCAGCCTGAAACCGTCTGAAAAATAGGAGAAGCATGAAGCGGTGTTCAAAAACATGAAGGGCCTGAAAACGTGTGAAAAATGTGAAGAGCTTAAAAAGGTGTCAAAATATGAGGAACATGAAACGATCTGAAAAATAGGAGGAGCATGAAACGGTGATCAAAAATATGAAGAGCCTGAAAAGTTGTGAAAAATATGAAGAGCTTCAAAAGGTGTGAAAAATATGAGGAGCATGAAACGGTCTGAAGAAGCTGAGGAGCATGAAGCGGCGTTGAAAAACATGAAGAGCCTGAACAGGTGTGAAAAATATGAAGAGCTTCAAAAGTTGTCAAAAATATGAGGAACATGAATCGGTCTGAAAAATAAGAGAAGCATGAAGTGGTGTTGAAAAACATGTAGAGCCTGAAAAGGTGTGAATATTTTGAAGAGCTTCAAAAGGTGTGAAATACATGAGGAGCATGAAACGGTCTGAAAAATAGGAGGAGCATGAAACCTTGTTCAAAAACAAGAAGAGCCTGAAATGGTGTGAAAAATACGAAGAGCTTCAAAAGGTGTCAAAAATATGACGAGCATGAAAGAGTCTGAAAAATAGGAGCAGCATGAAATGGTGTTCAAAAACATGAAGAGCCTGAAAAGGTGTGACAAATATGAAGAGCTTCAAAAAGTGTGAAAAATAGGAGGAGAATGAAGCGGTGTTCAAAAACATGAAAAGCCTGAAAAGGTGTGAAAAACATGAAAAGTTTCAAAAGGTGATAAAAATGAGATGAGCATGAAACGGTCTGAAAAATAGGAGGATCATGAAGCGGTATTGAAAATCATGAAGAGCCTGAAAAGGTGTGAAAAATATGAAGAGCTTCAAAAGGGGTCAAAAATATGAGAGGCATGAAACGATCTGAAAAAAAGCAGGAGCTTGAAGCCGTGATCAAAAAAATGAAGAGCCTGAAAAGGTGTGAAAATTATGAAGAGCTTCAAAAGGTGTGAAATACATGAGGAGCATGGAACTGTCTGAAAAATAGGAGGAGCATGAAGCGGTGTTTAAAAACATGAGGAGCCTGAAAATGTGTGAAAATTATGAAGAGCTTCAAAAGGTGTGAAATACATGAGGAGCATGTAACGTTCTGAAAAACTGGAGGAGCATGAGGCGCTGTTGAAAAACATGAAGAGCCTGAAAAGGTGTGAAAATTATGAAGATCTTCAAAAGGTGTCAAAAATATGAGGAGCATGAAACGGTCTGACAAAGAGGAGGAGCAAAAAGTGGTGTTTAAAACATGAAGGGCCTGAAAATGTGTGAACAGTATGAAGAGCTTCAAAAGGTGTCAAAAATATGAAGAGCTTCAAAAGGTGTCAAAAATGATATGAGCATGAAACGGTCTGAAAAATAGGAGGAGCATGAAGCGGTGTTCAAAAACATGAAGAGCCTGAAAAGGTGTGAAAAATATGAAGAGCTTCAAAAGGTGTGAAAATGAGAGGATCATGAAACGGTCTAAAAAATAGGAGGAGCATGAAGCAGTGTTCAAAAACATGAAGAGCCTGAAAAGGTATGAAAAATATGAAGAGCTTCAAAAAGTGTCAAAAATATGAGGAGCATGTAACAGTCTCAAAAATAGGAGGAGCATGAAGCGGTGTTAAAAATATGGAGAGCGTGAAAAGGTGTGAAAAATATGAAGAGCGTCAAAAGCTGTGAAATTTATTAGGAGCATGAAACAGTCTGAAAAATAGTAGGAGCATGAAGCGGTGTTGAAAAACATGAAGAGCCTGAAAAGGTGTGAAAAATATGAAGAGCTTCAAAAGGTGTGAAAAATATGAAGAGATTCAAAAGGTGTGAAAAATATAAGGAGCAAGAAACGGTCGGAAAAATTGGAGGGACATGAAACGGTGTTCAAAATCATGAAGAGCCTGAAAAGCTGAGAAATATATGAAGAGCTTCAAAGGGTGTCAAAATTATGAGGCGCATGAAATGGTCTGAAAAATATGAGAAGCATGAAACAGTGTTGAAAAATATGAAGAGCCTGAAAATGTGTGCAAAATATGAAGAGCTTCAAAACCTGTCAAAAATATGAGAAGCATGAAACGGTCTGAAAAATAGGAGGAGCATGAACCGGTGTTCAAAAACATGAAGAGACTGAAAAGGTGTGAAAAATATGAGGAGCTTCAAAAGGTGTGAAAAATATGAAGATCTTCAAAAGCTGTCAAAAATGAGATGAGCATGAAACGGTCTGAAAAATAGGAGGAGCATGAAGTGGTGTTGATAAACATGAAGAGCCTGAAAAGGTGTGAAATATATGAGGAGCTGGAAAAGGTGTCAAAAATATGAGGATCATGAAACGGTCTGAAAAATAGGAGGTGCATGAAGTGGTGTTGAAAAACATGAAGAGCCTGAAAAGGTTTGAAAAATATGAAGAGCTTCAAAGGTGTCAAAATTATGAGGACCATGAAACGGTCTGAAAAATAGGAGGAGTATGAAGCGGGGTTGAAAAACATGAAGAGCCTGAGAACGTGTGAAATATATGAAGAGCTTCAAAAGGTGTGAAAAATAGAAGGAGCTTCAAAAGGTGTCAAAAATATGAGGAGCATGAAACTGTCTGAAAATTAGGAGGAGCAAGAAGCAGTGTTCAAAAACATGAAGAGCCTGAAAACTTGTGAAAAATATGAAGAGCTTCAAAAGGTGTGAAATACATGAGGTGCATGAAACTCTCTGAAAATTAGGAGGAGCAAGAAGCAGTGTTCAAAATCATGAAGAGCCTGAAAAGGTGTGAAAAATATGAAGAGCTTCAAAAGGTGTGAAATAGATGAGGCACATGAAACTCTCTGAAAATTAGGAGGAGCAAGAAGCAGTGTTGAAAAACATGACGAGCCTGAAAATGTGTGAAAAATATGAAGACCTTCAAAAGGTGTGAAATACATGAGGCGCATGAAACTCTCTGAAAATTAGGAGGAGCAAGAAGCAGTGTTCAAAAACATGAAGAGCCTGAAAACTTGTGAAAAATATGAAGAGCTTCAAAAGGGGTCAAATATATGAAGAACATGAAACCGTCTGAAAAATAGGAGGAGCATGAGCTGGTGTTGAAAAACATGAAGAGCCTGAAAACATGTGAAAAATATGAAGAGCTTTAAAAGGTGTGAAAAATATGAACAGCTTCAAAAGGTGTGAAATATATGAAGAGGTTCAAAATGTGTCAAAAATATGAGGAGCATGAAACGGTCTGAAAAATAGGAGGAGCATGAAGCGGTGTTGAAAAACATGAGGAGCCTGACAAGGTGTGAAAAATATGAAGAGCTTCAGAAATGTGAAAATTATGAAGAGCTTCAAAAGATGTGAAATATATGAAGAGCATGAAACGGTCTGAAAAATAGGAGGAGCATGAAACGGTGTTCAAATACATGAAGAGCCTGAAAATGTGTGAATAAAATGAAGAGCTTCAAAAGGTGTGAAATATATGAGGAGCATGAAACTGTCTAAGAAATAGGAGGAGCATGAAGTGGTGTTGAAAAACATGAAGAGCCTGAAAACCTGTGAAAAATATGAAGAGCTTTAAAAGGTGTGAAAAATATGAACAGCTTTAAAAGGTGTGAAATATATGAAGAGCTTCAAAAGCTGTCAAAAATTACATGAGCATGAAACGGTTTGAAAAACAGGAGCATGAATTGGTATTGAAAATCATGAAGAGCCTGAAAAGGTGTGAAAAATATGCAGAGCTTCAAAAGGTGTCAAAAATATGAGGAGCATGAAACGGTCTGAAAAATAGGAGGAGCATGAAGCAGTGTTCAAAAACATGAAGTGCCTGAAAATGTGTGAAAAATTAGAAGAGCTTCAAAAGGTGTCAAAAATACGAGGAGCATGAAACGGTCTGAAAAATACGAGGAGCATGAAGCGTTGTTCAAAAAAGTGAAGAGCCTGAAAAGGTTAGAAAAATATGAAGAGCTTCAAAGTTGTGAAAAATATGAAGAGCTTCAAAAGGTATCAAAAATGAGATGAGCATGAAACGGTCTGAAATTAGGAGGAGAATGAAGTGGTGTTGAAAAAAAAGAAGAGCCTGTAAAGGTGTGAAATATATGAAGAGCTTCAAAAATGTGAAAAATAGGAAGAGCTTCAAAAGGTTTGAAAAATATGAAGAGCTTGAATAGGTGTCAAAAATTAGATGAGCATGAATCGGACTGAAAAATAGGAGGAGCATGAAATGCTGTTGAAAATCATGAAGAGAATGAAAAGGTGTGAAAAATATGAAGAGCTTCAAAAGGTGTCAAAAATATGAGGAGCATGAAACGGTCTGAAAAATAGGAGGAGCATGAAGTGGTGTTCAAAAACATGAAGAGCCTGAAAAGTTGTGAAAAATTAGAAGAGCTTCAAAAGGTGTCAAAATTATGAGGATCATGAAATGTTCTGAAAAATAGAAGGAGGATGAAGCGGTGTTCAAAAACATGAAGAGCTGAAAAGGTGTTCAAAATAGAAAAGCCTCAAAACGTGTCAAAAATATGAGGAGCGTGAAACGGTCTGAACAATAGCAGGAGCATGAAGCGGTGTTGAAACACATGAAGAGTCTGAAAACTTGTGAAAATATAAAGAGCTTCAAAAATATGAAAAATATGAAGAGCTTCAAAAGGTGTGACAAATATGAAGAGCTTCAAAAGGTGTCAAAAATGAGAAGAGCATGAAACGGTCTGAAAAATAGGAGGAGCATGAAGCGGTGTTGAAAACGATGAAGAGCCTGAAAACGTGTGAAAAATATGAAGAGATTCAAAAGGTGTGAAATACATGAGGAGGATTAAACGGTCTGAAAAATAGGAGGAGCATGAAGCTGTGTTGAAAAACATGAAGAGCCTGAAAAGGTGTGAAAAATATGAAGAGCTTCAAAAGGTTTCAAAAATATGAGGAGCATGAAACGGTCTGAAAAATACGAGGAGCAAGAAGCCGTGTTCAAAAACATGAAGAGCATGAAAAGGTGTGAAAAATATGAGGAGCTTCAAAAGGTGTGAAATATGTGAGGAGCATTAAGCGGTCTGAAAAATAGGAGGAGCATGAAGTGGTGTTGAAAAACATGAAGAGCCTGAAAAGGTGTGAAAAATATGAAGAGGTTAAAAAGATGTCAAAAATATGAGGAGTATGAAACGTTCTGAAAAATAGGAGAAGCATGAAGCGGTATTCAAAAACATGAAGAGCCTGAAAAGTTGTGAAAAATATGAAGAGCTTCAAAAGGTGTGAAAAATATGAGGAGCATGAAAGGGTCTGAAAAATAGGAGGAGCATGAAGCGGTGTTGAAAAACATGAAGAGCCTGAAAAGGTGTGAAAAATATGAAGAGCTTCAAAAGGTGTGAAAAATATGAGGTGTATGAAACGGTCTTAAAAATAGGAGGAGCATGAAGCGGTGTTGAAAAACATGAAGAGCCTGAAAAGGTGTGAAATATATGAAGAGCTTCAAAAGGTGTGAAAAATATGAAGAGCTTCAAATGGTGTCAAAATTTAGATGAGCATGAAACGGTCTGAAAAATAGGAGGAGCTTGAAGTGGTGTTGAAAAAAATGAAGAGCCTGAATAGGTGTGAATAATATGAAGAGCCTCAAAAGGTGTCAAAAATATGAGGAGTATGAAACGGTATGATAAATAGCAGGAGCATGAAGCGGTGTTCAAAAATATGAAGAGTCGGAAATCGTGTGAAAAATATGAAGAGCTTCAAAAATGTGACAAATATGAAGCTTCAAAAGGTGTGAAAAATATGAAGAGCTTCAAAAGGTGTCAAAAATGAGATGAGCATGAAACGGTCTGAAAAATAAGAGGAGCATGAAGCGGTTTTGAAAATCACGAAGATAAAGAAAAGGTGTGAAAAATATGAAGAGCGATTAAAGGTGTCAAAATGAGATGAGCATGAAACGTCTGAAAAATAGGAGGAGCATGAAGTGGTGTTGAAAAACATGAAAAGCCTGAAAATTTGTGAAAAATATGAAGAGCTTCAAAAGGTGTGAAATATATGAGAAGCATGAAACGGTCTGAAAAATAGGAAGATTATGAAACGGTGTTCTAAAACATGAAGAACCTGAATGGGTGTTAAAAATATGAAAAGCCTCAAAACCTGTCAAAAATATGAGGAGGATGAAACGGTCTGAAAAATAGCAGGAGCATGAAGCGGTGTTGAAAAACATGAAGAGTCTGAAAACGTGTGAAAATATGAAGAGCTTCAAAAATATGAAAAATAAGAACAGCTTCAAAATGTGTGAAAAATATGAAGAGTTTCAAATGGTGTTAAAAATGAGATGAGCATGAAACGGTCTGAAAAATAGGAGGAGCATGAAGCGGTGTTGAAAATCATGAAGAGCCTGAAAAGGTATGAAATACATGAAGAGCTTCAAAAGGTATGAAAAATATGAAGAGCTTCAAAAGGTGTGAAAAATATGAGGAGCTTCAAAAGGTGTCAAAAATACGAGGAGCATGAAGCGGTCTGAAAAATACGAGGAGCATGAAGCGTTGTTCAAAAAAGTGAAGAGCCTGAAAAGGTTAGAAAAATATGAAGAGCTTCAAAGTTGTGAAAAATATGAAGAGCTTCAAAAGGTGTCAAAAATGAGATGAGCATGAAACGGTCTGAAAAATAGGAGGAGCATGAAGTGGTGTTGAAAAAAAAGAAGAGCCTGTAAAGGTGTGAAATATATGAAGAGCTTCAAAAATGTGAAAAATATGAAGAGCTTCAAAAGGTTTGAAAAATATGAAGAGCTTGAAAAGGTGTCAAAAATGAGATGAGCATGAAACGGTCTGAAAAATAGGAGGAGCATGAAATGCTGTTGAAAATCATGAAGAGAATGAAAAGGTGTGAAAAATATGAAGAGCTATAAAAGGTGTCAAAAATATGAGAAGCATGAAAGGGTTTGAAAAAGAGGAGGAGCAAAAAGAAGTGTTCAAAAACATGAAGAGCCTGAAAAGGTGTGAAAAATCTGAAGAGCTTCAAAAGGTGTCAAATATGAGGAGAATGAAATGATCTGAAAAATAGGAGGAGCATGAAGCTGTGTTGAAAAACATGAAGAGCCTGAAAAGATGTGAAAAATATGAAGAGCTTCAAAAGTTGTCAAAAATATGAGGAGCATGAAAGGGTCTGAAAAATAGGAGGAGCATGAAACGGTGATCAAAAACATGAAGAACCTGAAAAGGTGTGAAAAATATGAAGAGCTTCAAAAGGTGTGAAATACATGAGGAGCATGAAACTTTCTAAAAAATAGGAGGAGCATGAAATGCTGTTCAAAAACATGAAGAGCCTGAAAAGGTGAGAAAAATATAAAGAGTTGCAAAAGGTGTGAAAAATATGAGGAGCATGATACGGTCGAAAAAATAGGAGGAGCATGAAGCGGAGTTCAAAAACATGAAGAGCCTGAAAAGGTGTGAAAAAAATGAAGACCCTCAAAAGGTGTCAAAAATATGAGGAGTATGAAACGGTATGATAAATAGCAGGAGCATGAAGCGTAATTGAAAAACATGAAGAGTCTGAAATCGTTTGAAAATTATGAAGAGCTTCAAAAATGTTAAAAATATGAAGAGCTTCAAAAGGTGTAAAAAATATGAAGAGCTTCAAAAGGTGTCAAAAATTAGATGAGCATGAAAAGGTCTAAAAAATAGGAGGAGCAACAAGTAGTGTTGAAAAAAAAGAAGAGCCTGAAAAGGTGTGAAAAATATGAAGAGCTTCAAAACATGTGAAAAATATGAGGAGCATGATACGGTCTGAAATATAGGAGGAGCATGAAGCGGTGTTCAAAAACATGAAGAGCCTGAAAAGTTGTGAAAAATATGCAAAGCTTCAAAAGGTGTCAAAAATGAGAGGAGCATGAAACGGTCTGAAAAATAGTAGGAGCATGAAGTCGTGTTCAAAAATATGAAGAGCCTGAAAAGGTGTGAAAAATATGATGAGCTTCAAAAGGTGAGAAAAATATGAGGAGCACGATACGGTCTGAAAAATAGGAGGAGCGTGAAGCGGTGTTCAAAAACATGAAGAGCCTGAAAAGGTGTGAAAAATATGAAGAGCTTCAAAAGGTGTCAAAAATGAGATGAGCATGAAACGGTCTGAAAAATAGAGGTGCATGAAGCGGTGTTGAAAAACATGAAGAGCCTGAAAAGGTGTGAAAAATATGAAGAGCTTCAAAAGGTGTCAAAAATATGAGGAGCAGGAAACGGTCTGAAAAATAGGAGGAGCATGAAGCGGTGTTCAAAAACATGAAGAGCGAGAAAAGGTGTGAAAAATATGAAGAGTTGCAAAAGATGTGAAAAACATGAAGAGCTTCAAAACGTGTCAAAATGAGATGAGCATGTAACGGTCTGAAAAAAAGGAGGAGCATGAAGCGGTGTTGAAAAACATGAAGAGTCTGAAAAGGTGTGAAAAACATGAAGAGCTTCAAACGGTGTCAAAAATATGAGGAGCAGGAAACGGCCTGAAAAATAGGTGAAGCATGAAGCGGTGTTCAAAAACATGAAGAGCGAGAAAAGGTGTGAAAAATATGAAAAGCTCCAAAAGGTGTCAAAATTGAGATGAGCATGAAACGGATGTAAAATAGGAGAAGCATGAAGTGGTGTGGAAAAACATGAAGAGCCTAAAAAGGTGTGAAAAATATGAAGAGCTTCAAAAGGTGTGAAATACATGAGGAGCATGAAACTCTCTGAAAAATAGGAGGAGCATGAAGTGCTGTTCAAAAACATGAAGAGCCTGAAAAGGTGAGAAAAATATGAAGAGCTTCAAAAGGTGTGAAAAATATGAGGAGCATGATACTGTCGAAAAAATAGGAGGAGCATGAAGCGGAGTTCAAAAACATGAAGAGCCTGAAAAGGTGTGAAAAATATGAAGAGCCTCAAAACGTGTCAAAATATGAGGAGTATGAAACGGTATGATAAATAGAAGGAGCATGAAGCGGTGTTGAAAAACATGAAGAGTCTGAAATTGTGTGAAAAATATGAAGAGCTTCAAAAAGGTGAAAAATATGAAGAGCTTCAAAAGTTGTCAAAAATTAGATGAGCATGAAACAGTCTAAAAAATAGGAGGAGTAACAAATAGTGTTGAAAAAAATGAAGAGCATGAAAAGGTGTGAGAAATATGAACGGCTTCAAAAGGTGTGAAAAATATGAGGAGCCTGAAACGGTCTGAAAAAAAGGAGGAGCATGAAGTGGTGTTGAAAAACATGAAGAGCCTGAAAAGGTGTGAAAAATATGAAGACCTTCAAAAGGTGTCAAAAATATGAGGAGCATGAAACGGTCTGAAAAATCGGAGGAGCATGAAGCGGTGTTGAAAAACATGAAGAGCCTGAAAAGGTGTGGAAAATATGAAGAGCTTCAAAAGGTGTCAAAAATATGAGGAGCATGAAACGGTTTGAAAAATAGGAGGAGCATGAAGTGCTGTTCAAAAACATGAAGAGCCTGAATAGGTGTGAAAAATATGAAGAGCTTCAAAACGTGTGAAAAATATGAGGAGCATGATACGGTAGAAAAAATAGGAGGAGCATGAAGCTGTGTTCAAAAACATGAAGAGCCTGAAAAGGTGTGAAAAATATGAAGAGCCTCAAAACGTGTCAAAAATATGAGGAGTATGAAACGGTATGATAAATAGCAGGAGCATGAAGCGGCTTTGAAAAACATGAAGGGTCTGAAATTGTGTGAAAAATATGAAGAGCTTCAAAAATGTGAAAAATATGAAGAGCTTCAAAAGGTGTAAAAAATATGAAGTGCCTCAAAATGTGTCAAAAATTAGATGAGTATGAAAAGTTCTAAAAAATAGGAGGAGCAACAAGTAGTGTTGAAAAATGAAGAGCCTGAAAATGTGTGAAAAATATGAAGACCTTCAAAAGGTGTCAAAAATATGAGGAGCATGAAACTTTCTGAAAAATAGGACGAGCATGAAGCAGTGATAAAAAACATGAAGAGCCTGAAAAGGTGTGAAAAATATGAAGAGTTTCTAAAGGTGTCAAAAATATGAGGAGCATGATACGGTTTGAAAAAAGGAGGAGCATGAAGCGGTGTTGAAAAACATGAAGAGCCTGAAAAGGTGTGAAAAATATGAAGAGCTTCAAAATGTTTCAAAAATATGAAGAGCATGAAACGGACCGAAAATCAGGAGGATCATGAAGCGGTGTACAAAAACATGAAGAGCCTGAAAAGGTGTGAAAAATATGAAGAGCTTAAAAAGGTGTCAAAAATATGAGGAGCATGAAACGGTCTGAAAAATAGGAGGAGCATGAAACGGTGATCAAAAACATGAAGAGCCTGAAAAGGTGTGAAAAATATGAAGAGCTTCAAAAGGTGTGAAATACATGAGGAGCATGAAACGGGCTGAAAAATAAGAGAAGCATGAAGTGCTGTGGAAAAACATGAAGAGCCTGAAAAGCTGTGAAAAATATGAAGAGCTTCAAAAGGTGTGAAATACATGAGGAGCATGAAACGGGCTGAAAAATAGGAGAAGCATGAAGTGGTGTGGAAAAATATGAAGAGCCTGAAAATGTGTGAAATATATGAAGAGCTTCAAAAGCTGTCAAAAAGAGGAGGAGCATGAAACGCTCTGAAAAATAGGAGGAGCATGAAGTGGTGTTGAAAAAAATGAAAAACCTGAAAAGGTGTGAAAAATATGAAGAGCTTTAAAAGGTGTCAAAAATATGAGAAGCATGAAAGGGTTTGAAAAAGAGGAGGAGCAAGAAGAAGTGTTCAAAAACATGAAGAGCCTGAAAAGGTGTGAAAAATATGAAGAGCTTCAAATGGTGTCAAATATGAGGAGCATGAAACGATCTGAAAATAGGAGGAGCATGAAGCGGTGTTGAAAAACATGAAGAGCTGGAAAAGGTGTGAAAAATATGAATAGTTTCTAAAGGTTTCAAAAATATGAGGAGCATGAATGGTCTGAAAAATTGGAGGAGCATGAACTGGTGTTGAAAAACATGAAGAGCCTGAAAAGGTGGGGAAAATATGAAGAGCTTCAAAAGGTGTGAAAAATATGAGGAGCATGAAACGGTCTGAAAAATAGGAGGAGGAAGAAAGGCTAATCAAAAACATGAAGAGCCTGAAAAGGTGTGAAAAATATGAAGAGCTTCAAGAGGTGTGAAATACATGAGGAGCATGAAACGGTCTGAAAAATAGGAGGAGCATGAAGCGGTGTTCAAAAACATGAAGAGCCTGAAAAGGTGTGAAAAATATGAAGAGCCTCAAAAGTTGTCAAAAATATGAGGAGTATGAAACGGTATGATAACTAGCAGGAGCATGAAGCAGAGTTGAAAATCATGAAGAGTCTGAAATCGTTTGAAAATTATGAAGAGCTTCAAAAATGTTAAAAATATGAAGAGCTTCAAAAGGTGTAAAAAATATGAAGAGCTTCAAAATGTGTCAAAAATTAGATGAGCATGAAACGGTCTAAAAAATAGGAGGAGCAACAAGTAGTGTTGAAAAAAAAGAAGAGCCTGAAAAGGTGTGAAAAATATGAAGAGCTTCAAAAGGTGTCAAAAATTAGATGAGCATGAAACGGTCTAAAAAATAGGAGGAGTAACAAATAGTGTTGAAAAAAATGAAGAGCATGAAAAGGTGTGAAAAATATGAAGAGCTTCAAAAGGTGTGGAAAATATGAGGAGCATGATACGGTTTGAAAAATAGGAGGAGCATGAAGTCGTGTTCAAAAATATGAAGAGCCTTAAAAGTTGTGAAAAATATGCAAAGCTTCAAAAGTTGTCAAAAATGAGAGGACCATGAAATGGTCTGAAAAATAGGAGGAGCATGAAGTCGAGTTCATAAATATGAAGAGCCTGAAAAGGTGTGAAAAATATGAAGAGCTTCAAAATGTGTGAAATATATGAGGAGCATGATACGGACTGAAAAATAGGAGGAGCATGAGGCGGTGTTCAAAAACATGAAGACCCTGAAAAGTTGTGAAAAATATGCAAAGCTTCGAATGGTGTCAAAAATGAGATGAGCATGAAACGGTCTGAAAAATAGGAGGAGCATGAAGTGGTGTTGAAAAACATGAAGAGCCTGAAAAGGTGTGAGAAATATGAAGAGCTTCAAAGGGTGTGAAAAATATGAAGAGCATGATACGGTCGAAAAAATAGGAGGACTATGAAGCGTAGTTCAAAAACATGAAGAGCCTGAAAATGTGTGAAATATATGAAGAGCTTCAAAAGCTGTCAAAAAGATGAGGAGCATGAAACGCTCTGAAAAATAGGAGGAGCATGAAGTGGTGTTGAAAAAAATGAAGAACCTGAAAGGGTGTGAAATATATGAAGAGCTTGAAAAGGTGTCAAAAATATGAGGAGAATGAAACGGTCTGAAAAATAGGAGGAGTATGAAGAGGTGTTAAAAAACATGAAGAGCCTGAAAAGGTGTGAAAAATATGAAGAGTTTCTAAAGGTGTCAGAAATATGAGGAGCATGAAACGGTCTCAAAAATAGGAGGAGCATGAAGTGGTGTTGAAAAACATGAAGAGCCTGAAAAGGTGTGAAAAATATGAAGAGCTTTAAAAGGTGTCAAAAATATGAGAAGCATGAAAGGGTTTGAAAAAGAGGAGGAGCAAGAAGAAGTGTTCAAAACATGAAGAGCCTGAAAAGGTGTGAAAAATATGAAAAGCTTCAAAAGGTGTCAAATATGAGGAGCATGAAACGATCTGAAAAATAGGAGGAGCATGAAGCGGTGTTGAAAAACATGAAGAGCCTGAAAAGGTGTGAATAATATGAAGAGCTTTAAAAGGTGTCAAAAATATGAGAAGCATGAAAGGGTTTGAAAAAGAGGAGGAGCAAGAAGAAGTGTTCAAAAACATGAAGAGCCTGAAAAGGTGTGAAAAATATGAAGAGCTTCAAAAGGTGTCAAAAATTAGATGAGCATGAAACGGTCTAAAAAATAGGAGGAGTAACAAATAGTGTTGAAAAAAATGAAGAGCATGAAAAGGTGTGAAAAATATGAAGAGCTTCAAAAGGTGTGGAAAATATGAGGAGCATGATACGGTTTGAAAAATAGGAGGAGCATGAAGTCGTGTTCAAAAATATGAAGAGCCTTAAAAGTTGTGAAAAATATGCAAAGCTTCAAAAGTTGTCAAAAATGAGAGGACCATGAAATGGTCTGAAAAATAGGAGGAGCATGAAGTCGAGTTCATAAATATGAAGAGCCTGAAAAGGTGTGAAAAATATGAAGAGCTTCAAAATGTGTGAAATATATGAGGAGCATGATACGGACTGAAAAATAGGAGGAGCATGAGGCGGTGTTCAAAAACATGAAGACCCTGAAAAGTTGTGAAAAATATGCAAAGCTTCGAATGGTGTCAAAAATGAGATGAGCATGAAACGGTCTGAAAAATAGGAGGAGCATGAAGTGGTGTTGAAAAACATGAAGAGCCTGAAAAGGTGTGAGAAATATGAAGAGCTTCAAAGGGTGTGAAAAATATGAAGAGCATGATACGGTCGAAAAAATAGGAGGACTATGAAGCGTAGTTCAAAAACATGAAGAGCCTGAAAATGTGTGAAATATATGAAGAGCTTCAAAAGCTGTCAAAAAGATGAGGAGCATGAAACGCTCTGAAAAATAGGAGGAGCATGAAGTGGTGTTGAAAAAAATGAAGAACCTGAAAGGGTGTGAAATATATGAAGAGCTTGAAAAGGTGTCAAAAATATGAGGAGAATGAAACGGTCTGAAAAATAGGAGGAGTATGAAGAGGTGTTAAAAAACATGAAGAGCCTGAAAAGGTGTGAAAAATATGAAGAGTTTCTAAAGGTGTCAGAAATATGAGGAGCATGAAACGGTCTCAAAAATAGGAGGAGCATGAAGTGGTGTTGAAAAACATGAAGAGCCTGAAAAGGTGTGAAAAATATGAAGAGCTTTAAAAGGTGTCAAAAATATGAGAAGCATGAAAGGGTTTGAAAAAGAGGAGGAGCAAGAAGAAGTGTTCAAAACATGAAGAGCCTGAAAAGGTGTGAAAAATATGAAAAGCTTCAAAAGGTGTCAAATATGAGGAGCATGAAACGATCTGAAAAATAGGAGGAGCATGAAGCGGTGTTGAAAAACATGAAGAGCCTGAAAAGGTGTGAATAATATGAAGAGCTTTAAAAGGTGTCAAAAATATGAGAAGCATGAAAGGGTTTGAAAAAGAGGAGGAGCAAGAAGAAGTGTTCAAAAACATGAAGAGCCTGAAAAGGTGTGAAAAATATGAAGAGCTTCAAAAGGTGTCAAATATGAGGAGCATGAAACGATCTGAAAAATAGGAGGAGCATGAAATGCTGTTCAAAAACATGAAGAGCCTGAAAAGGTGTGAAAAATATGAAGAGCTTCAAAAGTTGTCAAAAATATGAGGAGCATGAAAGGGTCTGAAAAATAGGAGGAGCATGAAACGGTGATCAAAAACATGAAGAACCTGAAAAGGTGTGAAAAATATGAAGAGCTTCAAAAGGTGTCAAATACATGAGGAGCATGAAACGATCTGAAAAATAGGAGGAGCATGAAATGCTGTTCAAAAACATGAAGAGCCTGAAAAGGTGAGAAAAATATAAAGAGTTTCAAAAGGTGTGAAAAAAATGAGGAGCATGATACGGTCGAAAAAATAGGAGGAGCATGAAGCGGAGTTCAAAAACATGAAGAGCCTGAAAAGGTGTGAAAAATATGAAGACTCTCAAAAGGTGTCAAAAATATGAGGAGTATGAAACGGTATGATAAATAGCAGGAGCATGAAGCGGAGTTGAAAAACATGAAGAGTCTGAAATCGTTTGAAAATTATGAAGAGCTTCAAAAATGTTAAAAATATGAAGAGCTTCAAATGGTGTAAAAAATATGAAGAGCTTCAAAAGGTGTCAAAAATTAGATGAGCATGAAAAGGTCTAAAAAATAGGAGGAGCAACAAGTAGTGTTGCACAAAAAGAAGAGCCTGAAAAGGTGTGAAAAATATGAAGAGCTTCAAAACATGTGAAAAATATGAGAAGCATGATACGGTCTGAAAAATAGGAGGAGCATGAAGCGGTGTTCAAAAACATGAAGAGCCTGAAAAGTTGTGAAAAATATGCAAAGCTTCAAAAGGTGTCAAAAATGAGAGGAGCATGAAACGGTCTGAAAAATAGGAGGAGCATGAAGTCGTGTTCAAAAATATGAAGAGCCTGAAAAGGTGTGAAAAATATGATGAGCTTCAAAAGGTGAGAAAAATATGAGGAGCACGATACGGTCTGAAAAATAGGAGGAGCGTGAAACGGTGTTCAAAAACATGAAGAGCCTGAAAAGGTGTGAAAAATATGAAGAGCTTCAAAAGGTGTCAAAAATGAGATGAGCATGAAAAGGTCTGAAAAATAGAGGTGCATGAAGCGGTGTTGAAAAACATGAAGAGCCTGAAAAGGTGTGAAAAATATGAAGAGCTTCAAAAGGTGTCAAAAATATGAGCAGCAGGAAACGGTCTGAAAAATAGGAGTAGCATGAAGCGGTGTTCAAAAACATGAAGAGCGAGAAAAGGTGTGAAAAATATGAAGAGTTGCAAAAGATGTGAAAAACATGAAGAGCTTCAAAAGGTGTCAAAATGAGATGAGCATGTAACGGTCTGAAAAAAAGGAGGAGCATGAAGCGGTGTTGAAAAACATGAAGAGTCTGAAAAGGTGTGAAAAATATGAAGAGCTTCAAAAGGTGTCAAAAATATGAGGAGCAGGAAACGGTCTGAAAAATAGGAGGAGCATGAAGCGGTGTTCAAAAACATGAAGAGCCTGAAAAGTTGTGAAAAATATGAAAAGCTTCAAAAGGTGTCAAAATTGAGATGAGCATGAAACGGATGAAAAATAGGAGAAGCATTAAGTGGTGTGGAAAAACATGAAGAGCCTAAAAGGTGTGAAAAATATGAAGAGCTTCAAAAGGTGTGAAATACATGAGGAGCATGAAACTCTCTGAAAAATAGGAGGAGCATGAAGTGCTGTTCAAAAACATGAAGAGCCTGAAAAGGTGAGAAAAATATGAAGAGCTTCAAAAGGTGTGAAAAATATGAGGAGCATGATACGGTCGAAAAAATAGGAGGAGCATGAAGTGCTGTTCAAAAACATGAAGAGCCTGAAAAGGTGTGAAAAATATGAAGAGCTTCAAAAGGTGTCAAAAATATGAGGAGCATGATTGGTCTGAAAAACTCTAGGAGCATGAAGCGGCGTTCAAAAACATGAAGAGCCTGAAAAGGTGTGAAAAATATGAAGAGCCTCAAAACGTGTCAAAATATGAGGAGTATGAAACGGTATGATAAATAGGAGGAGCATGAAGCGGTGTTGAAAAACATGAAGAGTCTGAAATTGTGTGAAAAATATGAAGAGCTTTAAAAAGGTGAAAAATATGAAGAGCTTCAAAAGTTGTCAAAAATTAGATGAGCATGAAACGGTCTAAAAAATAGGAGGAGTAACAAATAGTGTTGAAAAAAATGAAGAGCATGAAAAGGTGTGAGAAATATGAACGGCTTCAAAAGGTGTGAAAAATATGAGGAGCCTGAAACGGTCTGAAAAATAGGAGGAGCATGAAGCTGTGTTCAAAAACATGAAGAGCCTGAAAAGTTGTGAAAAATATGAAAGGCTTCAAAAGGTGTGAAAAATATGAGGAGCATGAAACGGTCTGAAAAATCGGAGGAGCATGAAGCGGTGTTGAAAAACATGAAGAGCCTGAAAATGTGTGAAAAATATGAAGAGCTTCAAAAGGTGTCAAAAATATGAGGAGCATGAAATGGTCTGAAAAATTGGAGGAGCATGAAGCGGTGTTGAAAAACATGAAGAGCCTTAAAAGGTGTGAAAAAAATGAAGAGCTTCAAAAGGTGTCAAAAATATGAGGAGCATGAAACGGTCTGAAAAATATGAGCTGCATGAAGCGGTGTTGAAAAACATGAAGAGCCTGAAAAGTTGTGAAAAATATGAAGAGCTTCAAAAGATGTGAAAAACATGAAGAGCTTCAAACGGTGTCAAAATGAGATGAGCATGAAACGGTCTGAAAAATAGGAGGATCATGAAGCGGTGTTCAAAAACATGAAGAGCCTGAAAAGTTGTGAAAAATATGAAGAGCTCAAAAAGTGTCAAAAATATGATGAGCATGAAACGATCTGAAAAATAGGAGGAGCATGAAGCGGTGTTCAAAAACATGAAGAGCCTGAAAAGTTGTGAAAAATATGAAAAGCTTCAAAAGGCGTCAAAAATGAGATGAGCATTAAACGGTCTGAAAAATAGGAATAACATGAAACGGTGTTGAAAATCATGAAGAGCCTGAAAAACTGTGAAAAATATAGAGAGCTTCAAAAGGTGTCAAAAATATGAGGAGCATGAAACGGTCTGATAATTAGGAGGAGCATGAAGCTGTGTTCCAAAACATGAAGATCCTGAAAAGGTGTGAAAAATATGAAGAGCTTCAAAAGGTATGAAAAATATGAGGAGCATGAAACGGACTGAAAAATAGAAGCAGCATGAAACGGTGTTGAAAAATATGAAGAGCATGAAAACGTGTGAAAAATATGAAGAGCTTCAAAAGGTGTGAAAAAAATAAAGAGCTTCAAAGGTGACAAAAATGAGATGAGCATGATACGGTCTGAAATATAGGAGGAGCGTGAAGTGGTGGTGAAAAACATGAAGAGCCTGAAAAGGTGTAAAAAATATGAAGAGCTTCAAAATGTTTCACAAATATGAAGAGCATGAAACGGTCTGAAAAACAGGAGGATCATGAAGCGGTGTTCAAAAACATGAAGAGCCTGAAAAGGTGTGAAAAATATGAAGAGCTTCAAAAGGTGTCAAAAATATGAGGAGCATGAAACGGTCTGAAAAATAGGAGGAGCATGAAACGGTGATCAAAAACATGAAGAGCCTGAAAAGGTGTGAAAAATATGAAGAGCTTCTAAAGGTGTCAAAATATGAGGAGCATAAACGTTCTGAAAAATAGGAGTAGCATGAAGCGCTGTTCAAAAACATGAAGAGCCTGAAGAGGTGTGAAAAATATGAAGAGCTCAAAAAGTGTCAAAAATATGAGGAGCATGAAATGATCTGAAAAATAGACGGAGCATGAAACGGTGATCAAACACATGAAGAGCCTGAAAAGGTTTGGAAAATATGAAGAGCTTCAAAAGGTGTGAAATACATGAGGAGCATGAAACTCTCTGAAAAATAGGAGGAGCATGAAGCGGTGTTCAAAAACATGAAAAGCCTGAAAAGTTGTGAAAAATATGAAAAGCTTCAAAAGGTGTCAAAAATGAGATGAGCATTAAACGGTCTGAAAAATAGGAATAACATGAAACGGTGTTGAAAATCATGAAGAGCCTGAAATAGTGTGAAAAATATAAAGAGCTGCAAAAGGTGTCAAAAATATGAGGAGCATGAAACGGTCTGATAAATAGGTGGAGCATGAAGCTGTGTTCAAAAACATGAAGAGCCTGAAAAGGTGTGAAAAATATGAAGAGCTTCAAAAGGTGTGAAAAATATGAGGAGCATGAAACGGTCTGAAAAATAGAAGCAGCATGAAACGGTGTTGAAACACATGAAGAGCCTGAAAACGTGTGAAAAATATGAAGAGCTTCAAAAGGTGTGAAAAATATAAAGAGCTTCAAAGGTGACAAATTGAGATGAGCATGAAACGGTCTGAAAAATAGGAGGAGCATGAAGTGGTGGTGAAAAACATGAAGAGCCTGAAAAGGTGTGAAAAATATGAAGAGCTTCAAAATGTTACAAAAATATGAAGAGCATGAAACGGTCTGAAAATCAGGAGGATCTTGAAGCGGTGTTCAAAAACATGAAGAGCCTGAAAAGGTGTGAAAAATATGAAGAGCTTCAAAAGGTGTCAAAAATATGAGGAGCATGAAACGGTCTGAAAAATAGGAGGAGCATGAAACGGTGACCAAAAACATGAAGAGCCTGAAAAGGTGTGAAAAATATGAAGAGCTTCAAAAGGTGTGAAATACATGAAGAGCATGAAACGGGCTGAAAAATAAGAGAAGCATGAAGTGCTGTGGAAAAACATGAAGAGCCTGAAAAGGTGTGAAAAATATGAAGAGCTTCAAAAGCTGTGAAATACATGAGGAGCATGAAACGGGCTGATAAATAGGAGAAGCATGAAGTGGTGTGGAAAAATATGAAGAGCATGAAAATGTGTGAAAAATATGAAAAGCTTCAAAAGGTGTCAAAAATGAGATGAGCATGAAACGGTCTGAAAAATAGGAGGATCATGAAATGGTGTTGAAAAACATGAAGAGCCTGAAAAGATGTGAAAAATATGAAAAGCTTCAAAAAGTGTCAAAAATATGAGGAGCATGAAACGGTCGGAAAATTGGAGGAGCATGAAGCTGTGTTCAAAAATATGAAGAGCCTGAAAAGGTGTGAAAAATATGAAGAGCTTCAAAAGGTGTCAAAAATATGAGGAGCATGAAACGGTCTGAAAAATTGGAGGAGCATGAAGCTGTGTTCAAAAATATGAAGAGCCTGAAAAGGTGTGAAAAATATGAAGAGCTTCAAAACGTGTCAAAAATATGAGGAGCATGAAACGGTCTGAAAAATAGAAGCAGCATGAAACGGTTTTGAAAAACATGAAGAGCCTGAAAACGTGTGAAAAATATGAAGAGCTTCAAAAGGTGTGAAAAATATGAAGAGCTTCAAACGTGACAAAAATGAGATGAGCATGAAACGGTCTGAAAAATAGGAGGAGCATGAAGTGGTGGTGAAAAACTTGAAGAGCCTGAAAAGGTGTGAAAAATATGAAGAGCTTCAAAATGTTTTAAATATATGAAGAGCATGAAACGGTCTGAAAATCAGGAGGATCATGAAGCGGTGTTCAAAAACATGAAGATCCTGAAAAGGTGTGAAAAATATGAAGAGCTCAAAAAGTGTCAAAAATATGAGGAGCATGAAATGATCTGAAAAATACGAGGAGCATGAAACAGTGTTCAAAAACATGAAGAGCCTGAAAAGGTGTGAAAAATATGAAGAGCTTCAAAAGGTGTGAAATATATGAGGAGAATGAAACGGTCTGAAAAATAGGAGCATCATGAAGCGGTTTTCAGAAACATGAAGAGCATGAAAAGGTGTGAAAAATATGAAGAGCTTCAAAAGGTGTGAAATATATGAGGAGGATGAAACGGTCTGAAATAGGAGGATCATGAAGCGGTTTTCAGAAACATGAAGAGCTTGAAAAGGTGTGAAAAATAGGAGGAGTTTCAAAAGGTGTCATAAATATGAGGAGCATGAAACGGTCTGAAAAATAGGAGGAGCATGAAACGTTGATCAAAAACATGATGAGCCTGAAAAGGTGTGAAAAATATGAAGAGCTTCAAAAGGTGTGAAATACATGAGGAGCATGAAACTCTCTGGAAAATAGGAGGAGCATGAAGCGGTGTTCAAAAACATGTAGAGACTGAAAATGTGTGAAAAATATGAAGAGCTTCAAAAGGTGTCAAAATTGAGAAGAGCATGAAACGGTCTGAAAAATAGGAGGAGCATGAAGTGGTGTTGAAAAAAAAGAAGAGACTGAAAAGGTGTGAAATATATGAAGAGCTTCAAAAGGTGTCAAAAATATGTGGAGAATGAAACGGTCTGAAAAATAGGAGGAGCATGAAGCTGTGTCGAAAAACATGAAGAGCCTGAAAAGGTGTGAAAAATAGGAAGAGTTTCAAAAGGTGTCATAAATATGAGGAGCATGAAACGGTCTGAAAAATAGGAGGAGCATGAAACGGTGATCAAATACATGAAGAGCCTGAAAAGGTGTGTAAAATATGAAGAGCTTCAAAAGCTGTGAAATACATGAGGAGCATGAAACTCTCTGAAAAATAGGAGGAGCATGAAGCGGTGTTCAAAAATATGAAGAACCTGAAAAGTTGTGAAAAATATGAAAAGCTTCAAAAGGTTTCAAAAATGAGATGAGCATTAAATGGTCTGAAAAATAGGAATAACATGAAACGGTGTTGAAATTCATGAAGAGCCTGAAAAACTGTGAAAAATATAAAGAGCTTCAAAAGGTGTCAAAAATATGAGGAGCATGAAACGGTCTGATAAATAGGAGGGGCATGAAGCTGTCTTCTAAAACATGAAGATCCTGAAAAGGTGTGAAAAATATGAAGAGCTTCATAAGGTGTGAAAAATATGAGGAGCATGAAACGGACTGAAAAATAGAAGCAGCATGAAACGGTGTTGAAAAATATGAAGAGCCTGAAAACGTATGAAAAATATGAAGAGCTTCAAAAGGTGTGAAAAATATAAAGAGCTTCAAAGGTGACAAAAATGAGATGAGCATGATACGGTCTGAAAAACAGGACGATCATGAAGCGGTGTTCAAAAACATGAAGAGCCTGAAAAGGTGTGAAAAATATGCAGAGCTTCAAAAGGTGTCAAAAATATGAGGAGCATGAAACGGTCTGAAAAATAGGAGGAGCATGAAACGGTGATCAAAAACATGAAGAGCCTGAAAAGGTGTGAAAAATATGAAGAGCTTCAAAAGGTGTGAAATACATGAGGAGCATGAAACGGGCTGAAAAATAAGAGAAGCATGAAGTGCTGTGGAAAAACATGAAGAGCCTGAAAAGCTGTGAAAAATACGAAGAGCTTCAAAAGGTGTGAAATACATGAGGAGCATGAAATGGGCTGAAAAATAGGAGAAGCATGAAGTGGTGTTTAAAAATATGAAGAGCCTGAAAAGGTGTGAATAATATGAAGAGCTTCAAAAGGTGTGAAATATGAGGAGCATGAAACGGTCTGAAAAATAGGAGGAGCATGAAGCGGTGTTCAAAAACATGAAGAGCCTGAAAAGATGTGAAAAATATGAAGAGCTTAAAATGGTGTGAAAAATATGAGGAACATGATATGGTTTGAAATATAGGATTAGCATGAAGCGGTGTTCAAAAACATGAAGAGCCTGAAAAGGTGTGAAAAATATGAAAAGCTTCAAAAGGTGTCAAAAATGAGATGAGCATGAAACGGTCTGAAAAATAGGAGGTGCATGAAGCGTTGTTGAAAAACATGAAGAGCCTGAAAATGTGTGAGAAATATGAAGAGCTTAAAAAGGTGTCAAAAGTATGAGGAGCATGAAACGGTCTTGCAAATACAAGGAGCATGAAGCGGTGTTGAAAAACATGAATAGCCTGAAAATGTGTGAAATATATGAAGAGCTTAAAAATGTGTCAAGTATATGAGGAGCATGAAACGGTCTGAAAAATAGGAGGATCATGCAACGGTGTTGAACAACATGAAGAGCCTGAAAAAGTGTGAAAAATATGAAGAGCTTCCGAAGTTGTCAAAAATATGAGGAGCATGAAACGGTCTGAAAAATAGGAGGAGCATGAAGCTGTGTTCAAAAACATGAAGAGCCTGAAAATGTGTGAAAAATATGAAGAGCTTCAAAAGTTGTGAAAAATATGAGGAGTATGAAACGGTCTGAAAAATAGGAGGAGCATGAAGTTGTGTTCAAAAACATGAAGAGCCTGAAAAAGTGTGAAAAAAATGAAGACCTTCAAAAGGTGTAAAAAATATGAGGAGCATGAAACGGTCTGAAAAATAGGAGGAGCATGAAGTGGTGTTGAAAAACATGAAGAGCCTGAAAATGTGTGAAAAATATGAAGAGCTTCAAAATGTGTCAAAAATATGAGGAGCATGAAGCGGTCTGAAAAAAAAGGCGGAGCATGAAGCGGTGTTCAATAACATGAAGAGACTGATGAGGTGTCAGAAATATGAAGAGCTTCAAAAGGTGTCAAAAATATGAGGAGCATGAAACGGTCTGAAAAATAGGAGGAGCAACAAGGGGTGTTGAAAAACATGAAGAGCCTGAAAAGGTGTGAAAAATATGAAGAGCTTCAAAACGTGACAAAATTATGAGGAGCATGAAATGGTCTTAAAAATACGAGGAGCCTGAAGTGGTGTTGAAAAACATGAATAGCCTGAAAATGTGTGAAATATATGAAGAGCTTAAAAATGTGTGAAATATATGAGGAGCATGAAACGGTCTGAAAAATAGGAGGAGCATGAAGCGGTGTTCAAAAACATGAAGAGCCTGAAAAGGTTTGAAAAATATGAAGAGCTTCAAAAGGTGTCAAAAATATGAGGAGCATGAAACAGTCTGAAAAATAGGAGGAGAATGAAATGCTGTTGAAAAACATGAAGAGACTGACTAGGTGTGAGAAATATGAAGAGCTTCAAAAGGTGTCAAAAATATGAGGAGCATGAAATGGTCTGAAAAATAGGAGGAGCAACAAGGGGTGTTGAAATACATGAAGAGCCTGAAAATGTGTGAAAAATATAAAGAGCTTCAAAAGATGTGAAAAATATGAAGAGCTTCAAAAGGTGTCAAAAATATGAGGAGCATGAAACTGTCTGAAAAATTGGAGGAGCATGAAGCGGTGTTGAAAAACATGAAGAGCCTGAAAAGGTGTGAGAAATATGAAGAGCTTCAACCGGTGTCAAAAATATGATTAGCATGAAACGGTCTGAAATATAGGAGGAGCATGAAGCGGTGTTGAAAAACATGAATAGCCTGAAAATGTGTGAAATATATGAAGAGCTTAAAAATGTGTCAAATATATGAGGAGCATCAAACGGTCTGAAAAATAGGAGGATGATGAAACGGTGTTGAAAAACAAGAAGAGCCTGAAAATGTGTGAAAAATATGAAGAGCTTAAAAAGGTGTCAAAAATATGAGGAGCATGAAACGGTCTGAAAAATAGGAGGAGAATGAAGCTGTTTTCAAAATCATGAAGAGCCTATAAATTTGTGAAAAATATGAAGAGCTTCAAAAGGTGTAAAAATTTGAAGAGCAGGAAACGGTCTGAAAAACAGGAGGAGCATGAAGTGGTGTCCAACAACATGAAGAGCCTGAAAAGGTGTGAAAAATATGAAGAGCTTCAAAATGTGTCAAAAATATGAGGAGCATGAAATGGTCTGAAAAATAGGAGGAGCATGATGCGGTGTTCAAAAACATGAAGAGCGTGAAAAGGTGTGAAAAATATGAAGAGCTTAAAAAGCTGTCAAAAATATGAGGAGCATGAAACGGTCTGAAAAATAGGAGGAGAATGAAGCTGTTTTCAAAATCATGAAGAGCCTGAAAAGGTGTGAAAAATATGAAGAGCTTCAAAAAGTGTCAAAAATATGAGGAGCATGAAACGGTCTGAAAACAGGAGGAGCATGAAGTGGTGTCCAACAACATGAAGAGCCTGAAAGGGTGTGAAAAATATGAAGAGCTTCAAAATGTGTCAAAAATATGAGGAGCATGAAATGGTCTGAAAAATAGGAGGAGCATGAGGCCATGTTCAAAAACATGAAGAGCCTGAAAAGGTGTGAAAAATATGAAGAGCTTCAAAAAGTGTCAAAAATATGAGGAGCATGAAACGGTCTGAAAAATAGGAGGAGCATGAAACGGTGATCAAATATATGAAGAGCCTGAAAAGGTGTGAAAAATATGAAGAGCTTCAAAAGGTGTGAAATTCATGAGGAGCATGAAATGAGCTGTAAAATAGCAGAAGCATGAAGTGGTGTGGAAAACATGAAGAGCCTGTAAAGGTGTGAAAAATATGAAGAGCTTCAAAAGGTGTGTAATACATTTGGAGCATGAAACTCTCTGAAAAATAGAAGGAGCATGAAGTAGTGTTCAAAAACATGAAGAGACTGAAAAGGTGTGAAAAATATGAAGAGCTTTAAAAGGTGTGAAAAATATGAGGAGCATGACATGGTTTGAAAAATAGGATTAGCATGAAGCGGTGTTCAAAAACATGAAGAGCCTGAAAAGGTGTGAAAAATAAGAAAAGCTTCAAAAGGTGACAAAAATGAGATGAGCATGAAACGTTCTGAAAAATAGGAGGTGCATGAAGCGTTGTTGAAAACCATGAAGAGCCTGAAAAGGTGTGAGAAATATGAAGAGCTTCAAAATGTGTCAAAAAAATGAGGAGCATGAAACGGTCTGAAAAATAGGAGGAACATGAAGCGGTGTTGAAAAAATGAAGAGCCTGAAAAAGTGTGAAAAATATAAAGAGCATCAAAAGGTATCAAAAATATGAGGAGCATCAAACGGTCTGCAAAAACGGAGGAGCATGAAGTGGTGTTGAAAAACTTGAAGAGCCTGAGAAGGTGTGAAAAACATGAAAAGCTTCAAAAGATGTCAAAAATACGAGGAGCATGAAACGGTCTGAAAAATATGAGGACCATGAAGCGGTGTTCAAAAACATGAAGATCCTGAAAAGGTGTGAAAAATATAAAGAGCTTCAAAAGGTGTGAAATATATGAGGAGCATGAAACGGTCTGAAATATAGGAGGAGCATGAAGCGCTGTTCAAAAACAGGAAGAGCCTGAAAAGTTTTGAAAAATATGAAGAGCTTCAAAAGGTGTGAAATACATGAGGAGCATGAAACTTGCTAAAAATAGGAGAAGCATGATGTGGTGTGGAATAACATGAAGAGCCTGAAATGGTGTGAAAAATATGAAAAGCTTCAAAAGGTGTCAAAAATGAGATGAGCATGAAACGGTCTGAAAAATAGGAGGTGCATGAAGCGTTGTTGAAAAACATGAAGAGCCTGAAAAGGTGTGAGAAATATGAAGAGCTTAAAAAGGTGTCAAAAATATGAGGAGCATGAAACGGTCTTAAAAATACAAGGAGCATGAAGCAGTGTTGAAAAACATGAATAGCCTGAAAATGTGTGAAATATATGAAGAGCTTAAAAGTGTGTCAAGTATATGAGGAGCATGAAACGGTCTGAAAAATAGGAGGATCATGCAACAGTGTTGAAAAATATGAAGAGCCTGAAAATGTGTGAAAAATATGAAGAGCTTCCAAAGTTGTCAAAAATATGAGGAGCATGAAACGGTCTGAAAAATAGGAGGAGCATGAAGCTGTGTTCAAAAACATGAAGAGCCTGAATATGTGTGAAATATATAAAGAGCTTCAAAAAGTGTCAAAAATATGAGGAACATGAAACGGTCTGAATAATAGGAGGAGAATGTAACGGTGATCAAAAACATGAAGAGCCTGAAAAGGTGTGAAATATATAAAGAGCTTCAAAAATTGTCAAAAATATGAGGAGCATGAAACGGTCTGAATAATAGGAGGAGAATGTAACGGTGATCAAAAACATGAAGAGCCTGAAACGTTGTGAAAAATATGAAAAGCTTCAAAATGTTTCAAAAATGAGATGAGCATGAAACGGTCTGAAAAATAGGAGGAGCATGAAGTGGTGTTGAAAAAATGAAGAGCCTGAAAAGGTGTGAAAAATATGAAGATCATCAAAAGGTATCAAAAATATGAGGAGCATGAAACGGTCTGCAAAAAACGAGGAGCATGAAGTGGTGTTGAAAAACTTGAAGAGCCTGAAAAGGTGTGAAAAATATGAAAAGCTTCAAAAGATGTCAAAAATATGAGGAGCATGAAACGGTCTGAAAAATAGGAGGAGCATGAAGCAGTGTTCAAAAACATGAAGAGCCTGAAAAGGTGTGAAAAATATGAAGAGCTTCAAAAGGTGTGAAATACATGAGGAGCATGAAACGGGCTGAAAAATAGGAGAAGCATGAAGTGGTGTAGAAAAACATGAAGAGCCTGAAAAGGTGTGAAAAATATGAAGAGCTTCAAAAGGTGTGAAAAATATGAGGAGCATGAAACGGTCTGAAAAATAGAAGCAGCATGAAACGGTGTTGAAAAACATGAAGAGCCTGAAAAGGTGTGAAAAATATGAAGAGCTTCAAAAGGTGTGAAATAAATGAGGAGCATGAAACGGGCTGAAAAATAGGAGAAACATAAAGTGGTGTAGAAAAACATGAAGAGCCTGAAAAGGTGTGAAAAATATGAAGAGCTTCAAAAGGTGTGAAAAATATGGGGAGCATGAAACGGTCTGAAAAATAGAAGCAGCATGAAACGGTGTTGAAAAACATGAAGAGCCTGAAATGGTGTGAAAAATATGAAGAGCTTCAAAAGGTGTGAAAAATATGAAGAGTTTCAAAAGGTGTCAAAAATTTGATGAGCATGAAACGGTCTGAAAAATAGGAGGAGCATGAAGCGGTGTTGAAAAACATGAAGAGCCTGAAAAAGTGTGAAAAATATGAAGAGCTTAAAAGGTGTGAAAAATATGAGGAGCATGATATGGTTTGAAAAATAGGATTAGCATGAAGCGGTGTTCAAAAACATGAAGAGCCTGAGAACGTGTGAAAAATATGAAAAGATTCAAAAGGTGTCATAAATGAGATGAGCATGAAACGGTCTGACAAATAGGAGGTGGATGAAGCTTTGTTGAAAAACATGAAGAGTCTGAAAAGGTGTGAGAAATATGAAGAGCTTAAAAAGGTGTGAAAAATATGAAGAGCTTAAAAAGGTGTCAAAAATATGAGGAGCATGAAACGGTCTTAAAAATACAAGGAGCATGAAGCAGTGTTGAAAAACATGAATAGCCTGAAAATGTGTGAAATATATGAAGAGCTTAAAAATGTGTCAAGTATATGAGGAGCATGAAACGGTCTGAAAAATAGGAGGATCATGCAACAGTGTTGAAAAACATGAAGAGCCTGAAAATGTGTGAAAAATATGAAGAGCTTCAAAAGGTTTCAAAAATGAGATGAGCATGAAACAGTCTGAAAAATAGGAGGAGCTTGAAGTGGTGTTGAAAAAATGAAGAGCCTGAAAAGGTGTGAAAAATATGAAGATCATCAAAAGGTATCAAAAATATGAGGAGCATGAAACGGTCTGCAAAAAAGGAGGAGCATGAAGTGGTGTTGAAAAACTTGAAGAGCCTGAGAAGGTGTGAAAAATATGAAGAGCTTCAAAAGGTGTCAAAAATATGAGGAGCATGAAACGGTCTGAAAAATAGGAGGAGCATGAAGTGGTGTAGAAAAACATGAAGAGCCTGAAAAGGTGTGAAAAATATGAAGAGCTTCAAAAGGTGTGAAATACATGAGGAGCATGATATGGTTTGAAAAATAGGATTAGCATGAAGCGGTGTTCAAATACATGAAGAGCCTGAAAAGGTGTGAAAAATATGAAAAGCTTCAAAAGGTGTCAAAAATGAGATGAGCATGAAACGGTCTGAAAAATAGGAGGTGCATGAAGCGTTGTTGAAAAACATGAAGAGCCTGAAAATGTGTGAGAAATATGAAGAGCTTCAAAAGGTGTCAAAAGTATGAGGAGCATGAAACGGTCTTACAAATACAAGGAGCATGAAGCGGTGTTGAAAAACATGAATAGCCTGAAAATGTGTGAAATATATGGAGAGCTTAAAAATGTGTCAAGTATATGAGGAGCATGAAACGGTCTGAAAAATAGGAGGAGCATGCAACGGTGTTGAACAACATGAAGAGCCTGAAAAGGTGTGAAAAATATGAAGAGCTTCCAAAGTTGTCAAAAATATGAGGAGCATGAAACGGTCTGAAAAATAGGAGGAGCATGAAGTGGTGTTGAAAAACATGAAGAGCCTGTAAAGGTGTGAAAAATATGAAGAGCTTCAAAAGGTGTGTAATACATGAGGAGCAGGAAACTCTCTGAAAAATAGAAGGAGCATGAAGTAGTGTTCAAAAACATGAAGAGCCTGAAAAGGTGTGAAAAATATGAAGAGCTTCAAAAGGTGTCAAAAATGAGATGAGCATGAAATGGTCTGAAAAATAGGAGGAGCAACAAGGGGTGTTGAAATACATGAAGAGCCTGAAAATGTGTGAAAAATATAAAGAGCTTCAAAAGATGTGAAAAATATGAAAAGCTATAAAAGGTGTCAAAAATATGAGGAGCATGAAACTGTCTGAAAAATAGGAGGAGCATGAAGCGGTGTTGAAAAACATGAAGAGCCTGAAAAGGTGTGAGAAATATGAAGAGCTTCAACAGGTGTCAAAAATATGATTAGCATGAAATGGTCTGAAAAATAGGAGGAGCATGAAGCGGTGTTGAAAAACATGAATAGCCTGAAAATGTGTGAAATATATTAAGAGCTTAAAAATGTGTCAAATATATGAGGAGCATCAAACGGTCTGAAAAATAGGAGGATGATGAAACGGTGTTGAAAAACTAGAAGAGCCTGAAAAGGTGTGAAAAATACGAGGAGCATGAAACGGTCTGAAAAATAGGAGGAGAATGAAGCTGTTTTCAAAATCATGAAGAGCCTATAAATTTGTGAAAAATATGAATAGCTTCAAAAGGTGTAAAAATTTGAAGAGCAGGAAACGGTCTGAAAAACAGGAGGAGCATGAAGTGGTGTCCAAAAACATGAAGAGCCTGAAAAGGTGTGAAAAATATGAAGAGCTTCAAAAAGTGTCAAAAATATGAGGAGCATGAAACGGTCTGAAAACAGGAGGAGCATGAAGTGGTGTCCAACAACATGAAGAGCCTGAAAGGGTGTGAAAAATATGAAGAGCTTCAAAATGTGTCAAAAATATGAGGAGCATGAAATGGTCTGAAAAATAGGAGGAGCATGAGGCCATGTTCAAAAACATGAAGAGCCTGAAAAGGTGTGAAAAATATGAAGAGCTTCAAAAAGTGTCAAAAATATGAGGAGCATGAAACGGTCTGAAAAATAGGAGGAGCATGAAACGGTGATCAAATATATGAAGAGCCTGAAAAGGTGTGAAAAATATGAAGAGCTTCAAAAGGTGTGAAATTCATGAGGAGCATGAAATGAGCTGTAAAATAGCAGAAGCATGAAGTGGTGTGGAAAACATGAAGAGCCTGTAAAGGTGTGAAAAATATGAAGAGCTTCAAAAGGTGTGTAATACATTTGGAGCATGAAACTCTCTGAAAAATAGAAGGAGCATGAAGTAGTGTTCAAAAACATGAAGAGACTGAAAAGGTGTGAAAAATATGAAGAGCTTTAAAAGGTGTGAAAAATATGAGGAGCATGACATGGTTTGAAAAATAGGATTAGCATGAAGCGGTGTTCAAAAACATGAAGAGCCTGAAAAGGTGTGAAAAATAAGAAAAGCTTCAAAAGGTGACAAAAATGAGATGAGCATGAAACGTTCTGAAAAATAGGAGGTGCATGAAGCGTTGTTGAAAACCATGAAGAGCCTGAAAAGGTGTGAGAAATATGAAGAGCTTCAAAATGTGTCAAAAAAATGAGGAGCATGAAACGGTCTGAAAAATAGGAGGAACATGAAGCGGTGTTGAAAAAATGAAGAGCCTGAAAAAGTGTGAAAAATATAAAGAGCATCAAAAGGTATCAAAAATATGAGGAGCATCAAACGGTCTGCAAAAACGGAGGAGCATGAAGTGGTGTTGAAAAACTTGAAGAGCCTGAGAAGGTGTGAAAAACATGAAAAGCTTCAAAAGATGTCAAAAATACGAGGAGCATGAAACGGTCTGAAAAATATGAGGACCATGAAGCGGTGTTCAAAAACATGAAGATCCTGAAAAGGTGTGAAAAATATAAAGAGCTTCAAAAGGTGTGAAATATATGAGGAGCATGAAACGGTCTGAAATATAGGAGGAGCATGAAGCGCTGTTCAAAAACAGGAAGAGCCTGAAAAGTTTTGAAAAATATGAAGAGCTTCAAAAGGTGTGAAATACATGAGGAGCATGAAACTTGCTAAAAATAGGAGAAGCATGATGTGGTGTGGAATAACATGAAGAGCCTGAAATGGTGTGAAAAATATGAAAAGCTTCAAAAGGTGTCAAAAATGAGATGAGCATGAAACGGTCTGAAAAATAGGAGGTGCATGAAGCGTTGTTGAAAAACATGAAGAGCCTGAAAAGGTGTGAGAAATATGAAGAGCTTAAAAAGGTGTCAAAAATATGAGGAGCATGAAACGGTCTTAAAAATACAAGGAGCATGAAGCAGTGTTGAAAAACATGAATAGCCTGAAAATGTGTGAAATATATGAAGAGCTTAAAAGTGTGTCAAGTATATGAGGAGCATGAAACGGTCTGAAAAATAGGAGGATCATGCAACAGTGTTGAAAAATATGAAGAGCCTGAAAATGTGTGAAAAATATGAAGAGCTTCCAAAGTTGTCAAAAATATGAGGAGCATGAAACGGTCTGAAAAATAGGAGGAGCATGAAGCTGTGTTCAAAAACATGAAGAGCCTGAATATGTGTGAAATATATAAAGAGCTTCAAAAAGTGTCAAAAATATGAGGAACATGAAACGGTCTGAATAATAGGAGGAGAATGTAACGGTGATCAAAAACATGAAGAGCCTGAAAAGGTGTGAAATATATAAAGAGCTTCAAAAATTGTCAAAAATATGAGGAGCATGAAACGGTCTGAATAATAGGAGGAGAATGTAACGGTGATCAAAAACATGAAGAGCCTGAAACGTTGTGAAAAATATGAAAAGCTTCAAAATGTTTCAAAAATGAGATGAGCATGAAACGGTCTGAAAAATAGGAGGAGCATGAAGTGGTGTTGAAAAAATGAAGAGCCTGAAAAGGTGTGAAAAATATGAAGATCATCAAAAGGTATCAAAAATATGAGGAGCATGAAACGGTCTGCAAAAAACGAGGAGCATGAAGTGGTGTTGAAAAACTTGAAGAGCCTGAAAAGGTGTGAAAAATATGAAAAGCTTCAAAAGATGTCAAAAATATGAGGAGCATGAAACGGTCTGAAAAATAGGAGGAGCATGAAGCAGTGTTCAAAAACATGAAGAGCCTGAAAAGGTGTGAAAAATATGAAGAGCTTCAAAAGGTGTGAAATACATGAGGAGCATGAAACGGGCTGAAAAATAGGAGAAGCATGAAGTGGTGTAGAAAAACATGAAGAGCCTGAAAAGGTGTGAAAAATATGAAGAGCTTCAAAAGGTGTGAAAAATATGAGGAGCATGAAACGGTCTGAAAAATAGAAGCAGCATGAAACGGTGTTGAAAAACATGAAGAGCCTGAAAAGGTGTGAAAAATATGAAGAGCTTCAAAAGGTGTGAAATAAATGAGGAGCATGAAACGGGCTGAAAAATAGGAGAAACATAAAGTGGTGTAGAAAAACATGAAGAGCCTGAAAAGGTGTGAAAAATATGAAGAGCTTCAAAAGGTGTGAAAAATATGGGGAGCATGAAACGGTCTGAAAAATAGAAGCAGCATGAAACGGTGTTGAAAAACATGAAGAGCCTGAAATGGTGTGAAAAATATGAAGAGCTTCAAAAGGTGTGAAAAATATGAAGAGTTTCAAAAGGTGTCAAAAATTTGATGAGCATGAAACGGTCTGAAAAATAGGAGGAGCATGAAGCGGTGTTGAAAAACATGAAGAGCCTGAAAAAGTGTGAAAAATATGAAGAGCTTAAAAGGTGTGAAAAATATGAGGAGCATGATATGGTTTGAAAAATAGGATTAGCATGAAGCGGTGTTCAAAAACATGAAGAGCCTGAGAACGTGTGAAAAATATGAAAAGATTCAAAAGGTGTCATAAATGAGATGAGCATGAAACGGTCTGACAAATAGGAGGTGGATGAAGCTTTGTTGAAAAACATGAAGAGTCTGAAAAGGTGTGAGAAATATGAAGAGCTTAAAAAGGTGTGAAAAATATGAAGAGCTTAAAAAGGTGTCAAAAATATGAGGAGCATGAAACGGTCTTAAAAATACAAGGAGCATGAAGCAGTGTTGAAAAACATGAATAGCCTGAAAATGTGTGAAATATATGAAGAGCTTAAAAATGTGTCAAGTATATGAGGAGCATGAAACGGTCTGAAAAATAGGAGGATCATGCAACAGTGTTGAAAAACATGAAGAGCCTGAAAATGTGTGAAAAATATGAAGAGCTTCAAAAGGTTTCAAAAATGAGATGAGCATGAAACAGTCTGAAAAATAGGAGGAGCTTGAAGTGGTGTTGAAAAAATGAAGAGCCTGAAAAGGTGTGAAAAATATGAAGATCATCAAAAGGTATCAAAAATATGAGGAGCATGAAACGGTCTGCAAAAAAGGAGGAGCATGAAGTGGTGTTGAAAAACTTGAAGAGCCTGAGAAGGTGTGAAAAATATGAAGAGCTTCAAAAGGTGTCAAAAATATGAGGAGCATGAAACGGTCTGAAAAATAGGAGGAGCATGAAGTGGTGTAGAAAAACATGAAGAGCCTGAAAAGGTGTGAAAAATATGAAGAGCTTCAAAAGGTGTGAAATACATGAGGAGCATGATATGGTTTGAAAAATAGGATTAGCATGAAGCGGTGTTCAAATACATGAAGAGCCTGAAAAGGTGTGAAAAATATGAAAAGCTTCAAAAGGTGTCAAAAATGAGATGAGCATGAAACGGTCTGAAAAATAGGAGGTGCATGAAGCGTTGTTGAAAAACATGAAGAGCCTGAAAATGTGTGAGAAATATGAAGAGCTTCAAAAGGTGTCAAAAGTATGAGGAGCATGAAACGGTCTTACAAATACAAGGAGCATGAAGCGGTGTTGAAAAACATGAATAGCCTGAAAATGTGTGAAATATATGGAGAGCTTAAAAATGTGTCAAGTATATGAGGAGCATGAAACGGTCTGAAAAATAGGAGGAGCATGCAACGGTGTTGAACAACATGAAGAGCCTGAAAAGGTGTGAAAAATATGAAGAGCTTCCAAAGTTGTCAAAAATATGAGGAGCATGAAACGGTCTGAAAAATAGGAGGAGCATGAAGTGGTGTTGAAAAACATGAAGAGCCTGTAAAGGTGTGAAAAATATGAAGAGCTTCAAAAGGTGTGTAATACATGAGGAGCAGGAAACTCTCTGAAAAATAGAAGGAGCATGAAGTAGTGTTCAAAAACATGAAGAGCCTGAAAAGGTGTGAAAAATATGAAGAGCTTCAAAAGGTGTCAAAAATGAGATGAGCATGAAATGGTCTGAAAAATAGGAGGAGCAACAAGGGGTGTTGAAATACATGAAGAGCCTGAAAATGTGTGAAAAATATAAAGAGCTTCAAAAGATGTGAAAAATATGAAAAGCTATAAAAGGTGTCAAAAATATGAGGAGCATGAAACTGTCTGAAAAATAGGAGGAGCATGAAGCGGTGTTGAAAAACATGAAGAGCCTGAAAAGGTGTGAGAAATATGAAGAGCTTCAACAGGTGTCAAAAATATGATTAGCATGAAATGGTCTGAAAAATAGGAGGAGCATGAAGCGGTGTTGAAAAACATGAATAGCCTGAAAATGTGTGAAATATATTAAGAGCTTAAAAATGTGTCAAATATATGAGGAGCATCAAACGGTCTGAAAAATAGGAGGATGATGAAACGGTGTTGAAAAACTAGAAGAGCCTGAAAAGGTGTGAAAAATACGAGGAGCATGAAACGGTCTGAAAAATAGGAGGAGAATGAAGCTGTTTTCAAAATCATGAAGAGCCTATAAATTTGTGAAAAATATGAATAGCTTCAAAAGGTGTAAAAATTTGAAGAGCAGGAAACGGTCTGAAAAACAGGAGGAGCATGAAGTGGTGTCCAAAAACATGAAGAGCCTGAAAAGGTGTGAAAAATATGAAGAGCTTCAAAATGTGTCAAAAATATGAGGAGCATGAAATGGTCTGAAAAATAGGAGGAGCATGAGGCGGTGTTCAAAAACATGAAGAGCCTGAAAAGGTGTGAAAAATATGAAGAGCTTCAAAAAGTGTCAAAAATATGAGGAGCATGAAATGAGCTGAAAAATAGGAGGAGCATGAAACGGTGATCAAATACATGAAGAGCCTGTAAAGGTGTGAAAAATATGAAGAGCTTCAAAAGGTGTGTAATACATGTGGAGCATGAAACTCTCTGAAAAATAGGATTAGCATGAAGCGGTGTTCAAAACCATGAAGAGCCTGAAAAGGTGTGAAAAATATGAAAAGCTTTAAAAGGTGTCAAAAATGAGATGAGCATGAAACGGTCTGAAAAATAGGAGGTGCATGAAGCGTTGTTGAAAAACATGAAGAGCCTGAAAATGTGTGAGAAATATGAAGAGGTTAAAAAGGTGTCAAAAATATGAGGAGCATGAAACGGTCTGAAAAATAGGAGGAGCATGAAGCGGTGTTCAAAAACATGAAGAGCCTGAAAACGTGTGAAAAATATGAAGAGCTTCAAAAGGTGTTAAAAATATGAGGAGCATGAAACGGTCTGAAAAATAGGAGGAACATGAAGCGGTGTTCAAAACTTGAAGAGCCTGAAACGTTGTGAAAAATATGAAAAGCTTCAAGAGGTGTCAAAAATGAGATGAGCATGAAATGGTCTGAAAAATAGGAGGAGCATGAAGCGGTGTTGAAAAAATGAAGAGCCTGAAAAGGTGTGAAAAATATGAAGAGCATCAAAAGGTATCAAAAATATGAGGAGCATCAAACGGTCTGCAAAAACGGAGGAGCATGAAGAGGTGTTGAAAAACTTGAAGAGCCTGAGAAGGTGTGAAAAATATGAAAAGCTTCAAAAGATGTCAAAAATACGAGGAGCATGAAACGGTCTGAAAAATATGAGGAGCATTAAGCGGTGTTCAAAAACATGAAGATCCTGAAAAGGTGTGAAAAATATAAAGAGCTTCAAAAGGTGTGAAATATATGAGGAGCATGAAACGGTCTGAAATATAGGAGGAGCATGAAGCGCTGTTAAAAAACAGGAAGAGCCTGAAAAGTTTTGAAAAATATGAAGAGCTGCAAAAGGTGTGAAATACATGAGGAGCATGAAACTTGCTGAAAAATAGGAGAAGCATGATGTGGTGTGGAAAAACATGAAGAGCCTGAAAAAGTGTGAAAAATATGAAAAGCTTCAAAAGGTGTCAAAAATGAGATGAGCATGAAACGGTCTGAAAAATAGGAGGTGCATGAAGCGTTTTTGAAAAACATGAAGAGCCTGAAAAGGTGTGAGAAATATGAAGAGCTTAAAAAGGTGTCAAAAATATGAGGAACATGAAACGGTCTTAAAAATACAAGGAGCATGAAGCAGTGTTGAAAAACATGAATAGCCTGAAAATGTGTGAAATATATGAAGAGCTTAAAAATGTGTCAAGTATATGAGGAGCATGAAACGGTCTGAAAAATAGGAGGATCATGCAACAGTGTTGAAAAACATGAAGAGCCTGAAAATGTGTGAAAAATATGAAGAGCTTCCAAAGTTGTCAAAAATATGAGGAGCATGAAACGGTCTGAAAAATAGGAGGAGCATGAAGCTGTGTTCAAAAACATGAAGAGCCTGAAAATGTGTGAAATATATAAAGAGCTTCAAAAAGTGTCAAAAATATGAGGAACATGAAACGGTCTGAATAATAGGAGGAGAATGTAACGGTGATCAAAAACATGAAGAGCCTGAAAAGGTGTGAAATATATAAAGAGCTTCAAAAAGTGTCAAATATATGAAGAGCATGAAACGGTCTGAATAATAGGAGGAGAATGTAACGGTGATCAAAAACATGAAGAGCCTGAAAAGGTGTGAAAAATATGAAGAGCTTCAAAATGTGTGAAATACATGAGGAGTATGAAACGGATGAAAAATAGGAGAAGCATGAAGTGGTGTAGAAAAACATGAAAAGCCTGAAAAGGTGTGAAAAATATGAAGAGCTTCAAAAGGTGTGAAGTAAATGAGGAGCATGAAACGGGCTGAAAAATAGGAGAAGCATGAAGTGGTGTAGAAAAACATGAAGAGCCTGAAAATGTGTGAAAAATATGAAGAGCTTCAAAAGGTGTGAAGTAAATGAGGAGCATGAAACGGGCTGAAAAATAGGAGAAGCATGAAGTGGTGTAGAAAAACATGAAAAGCCTGAAAAGTTGTGAAATATATGAAGAGCTTCAAAAGGTGTGAAAAATATGAGGAGCATGAAACGGTCTGAAAAATAGAAGCAGCATGAAACGGTGTTGAAAAACATGAAGAGCCTGAAATGGTGTGAAAAATATGAAGAGCTTCAAAAGGTGTCAAAAATTTGATGAGCATGAAACGGTCTGAAAAATAGGAGGAGCATGAAGCGGTGTTGAAAAACATGAAGAGCCTGAAAAAGTGTGAAAAATATGAAGAGCTTAAAAGGTGTGAAAAATATGAGGAGCATGATATGGTTTGAAAAATAGGATTAGCAAGAAGCGGTGTTCAAAAACATGAAGAGCCTGAGAAGGTGTGAAAAATATGAAAAGATTCAAAAGGTGTCATAAATGAGATGAGCATGAAACGGTCTGACAAATAGAAGGTGCATGAAGCGTTGTTGAAAATTATGAAGAGCCTGAAAAGGTGTGAGAAATATGAAGAGCTTAAAAAGGTGTCAAAAATATGAGGAGCATGAAACGGTCTTAAAAATACAAGGAGCATGAAGCGTTGTTGGAAAACATGAATAGCCTGAAAATGTGTGAAATATATGAAGAGCTTAAAAATGTGTCAAGTATATGAGGAGCATGAAACGGTCTGAAAAATAGGAGGATCATGCAACAGTGTTGAAAAACATGAAGAGCCTGAAAATGTGTGAAAAATATGAAGAGCTTCCAAAGTTGTCAAAAATATGAGGAGCATGAAACGGTCTGAATAATAGGAGGAGCATGAAGCTGTGTTCAAAAACATGAAGAGCCTGAAAATGTGTGAAATATATAAAGAGCTTCAAAAAGTGTCAAAAATATGAGGAACATGAAACGGTCTGAATAATAGGAGGAGAATGTAACGGTGATCAAAAACATGAAGAGCCTGAAAAGGTGTGAAATATATAAAGAGCTTCAAAAAGTGTCAAAAATATGAGGAGCATGAAACGGTCTGAATAATAGGAGGAGAATGTAACGGTGATCAAAAACATGAAGAGCCTGAAAAGGTGTGAAAAATATGAAGAGCTTCAAAAGGTGTAAAATATGAGGAGCATGAAACGGTCTGAAAATTAGGAGGAGCATGAAGCGGTGTTCAAAAACATGAAGAGCCTGAAAAGTTGTGAAAAATATGAAAAGCTTCAAAAGGTGTCAAAAATGGGATGAGCATGAAACGGTCTGAAAAATAGGAGGAGCATGAAGCAGTGTTCAAAAACTTGAAGAGCCTGAAACGTTGTGAAAAATATGAAAAGCTTCAAAAGGTTTCAAAAATGAGATGAGCATGAAACGGTCTGAAAAATAGGAGGAGCATGAAGTGGTGTTGAAAAAATGAAGAGCCTGAAAAGGTGTGAAAAATATGAAGAGCATCAAAAGGTATCAAAAATATGAGGAGCATGAAACGGTCTGCAAAAAAGGAGGAGCATGAAGTGGTGTTGAAAAACTTGAAGAGCCTGAAAAGGTGTGAAAAATATGAAAAGCTTCAAAAGATGTCAAAAATATGAGGAGCATGAAACGGTCTGAAACATAGGAGGATCATGCAACGGTGTTGAAAAACATGAAGAGTCTGAAAAGGTGTGAAAAATATGAAGAGCTTCCAAAGCTGTCAAAAATATGAGGAGCATGAAACGGTCTGAAAAATAGGAGGAGAATGAAGGTGTGTTCAAAAACATGAAGAGCCTGAAAATGTGTGAAAAATATGAAGAGCTTCAAAAGGTGTGAAAAATATGAGGAGTATGAAACGGTCTGAAAATAGGAGGAGCATGAAATTGTGTTCCAAAACCTGAAGAGCCTGAAAAGGTGTGAAAAAAATGAAGAAATTCAAAAGGTGTAAAAATATGAGGAGCATGAAACGGTCTGAATAATAGGAGGAGCATGAAGTGGTGTTGAAAAACATGAAGAGCCTGTAAAGGTGTGAAAAATATGAAGAGCCTCAAAAAGTGTGTAATACATGAGGAGCAGGAAACTCTCTGAAAAATAGAAGGAGCATGAAGTAGTGTTCAAAAACATGAAGAGACTGAAAAGGTGTGAAAAATATGAAGAGCTTCAAAAGGTGTCAAAAATATGAGGAGCATGAAATGGTCTGAAAAATAGGAGGAGCAACAAGGGGTGTTGAAATACATGAAGAGCCTGAAAATGTGTGAAAAATATAAAGAGCTTCAAAAGATGTGAAAAATATGAAAAGCTTCAAAAGGTGTCAAAAATATGAGGAGCATGAAACTGTCTGAAAAATAAGAAGAGCATGAAGCGGTGTTGAAAAACATGAAGAGCCTGAAAAGGTGTGAGAAATATGAAAAGCTTCAACAGGTGTCAAAAATATGATTAGCATGAAACGGTCTGAAAAATAGGAGGAGCATGAAGCGGTGTTGAAAAACATGAATAGCCTGAAAATGTGTGAAATATATGAAGAGCTTAAAAATGTGTCAAATATATGAGGAGCATCAAACGGTCTGAAAAATAGGAGGATGATGAAACGGTGTTGAAAAACAAGAAGAGCCTGAAAAGGTGTGAAAAATATGAGGAGCATGAAACGGTCTGAAAAATAGGAGGAGAATGAAGCTGTTTTCAAAATCATGAAGAGCCTATAAATTTGTGAAAAATATGAAGAGCTTCAAAAGGTGTAAAAATTTGAAGAGCAGGAAACGGTCTGAAAAACAGGAGGAGCATGAAGTGGTGTCCAACAACATGAAGAGCCTGAAAAGGTGTGAAAAATATGAAGAGCTTCAAAATGTGTCAAAAATATGAGGAGCATGAAATGGTCTGAAAAATAGGAGGAGCATGAGGCGGTGTTCAAAAACATGAAGAGCCTGAAAAGGTGTAAAAAATATGAAGAGCTTCAAAAAGTGTCAAAAATATGAGGAGCATGAAACGGTCTGGAAAATAGGAGGAGCATGAAATGGTGATCAAATACATGAAGAGCCTGAAAAGGTGTGAAAAATATGAAGAGCTTCAAAAGGTGTGAAATTCATGAGGAGCATGAAATGAGCTGAAAAATAGCAGAAGCATGAAGTGGTGTGGAAAAACATGAAGAGCCTGTAAAGGTGTGAAAAATATGAAGAGTTTCAAAAGGTGTGTAATACATGTGGAGCATGAAACTCTCTGAAAAATAGAAGGAGCATGAAGTAGTGTTCAAAAACATGAAGAGCCTGAAAAGGTGTGAAAAATATGAAGAGCTTAAAAAGGTTTGAAAAATATGAGGAGCATGATATGGTTTGAAAAATGGGATTAGCATGAAGCGGTGTTCAAAAACATGAAGAGCCTGAAAAGGTGTGAAAAATATGAAGAGCTTCAAAAGGTGTGAAATATGAGGAGCATGAAACGGTCTGAAAAATAGGAGGAGCATGAAGCGGTGTTCAAAAACATGAAGAGCCTGAAAAGGTGTGAAAAATATGAAGAGCTTAAAATGGTGTGAAAAATATGAGGAGCATGATATGGTTTGAAAAATTGGATTAGCATGAAGCGGTGTTCAAAACCATGAAGAGCCTGAAAAGGTGTGAAAAATATGAAAAGCTTTAAAAGGTGTCAAAAATGAGATGAGCATGAAACGGTCTGAAAAATAGGAGGTGCATGAAGCGTTGTTGAAAAACATGAAGAGCCTGAAAATGTGTGAGAAATATGAAGAGGTTAAAAAGGTGTCAAAAATATGAGGAGCATGAAACGGTCTGAAATATAGGAGGAGCATGAAGCGCTGTTAAAAAACAGGAAGAGCCTGAAAAGTTTTGAAAAATATGAAGAGCTTCAAAAGGTGTGAAATACATGAGGAGCATGAAACTTGCTGAAAAATAGGAGAAGCATGATGTGGTGTGGAAAAACATGAAGAGCCTGAAAAGGTGTGAAAAATATGAAAAGCTTCAAAAGGTGTCAAAAAGGAGATGAGCATGAAACGGTCTGAAAAATAGGAGGTGCATGAAGCGTTTTTGAAAAACATGAAGAGCCTGAAAAGGTGTGAGAAATATGAAGAGCTTAAAAAGGTGTCAAAAATATGAGGAGCATGAAACGGTCTTAAAAATACAAGGAGCATGAAGCAGTGTTGAAAAACATGAATAGCCTGAAAATGTGTGAAATATATGAAGAGCTTAAAAATGTGTCAAGTATATGAGGAGCATGAAACGGTCTGAAAAATAGGAGGATCATGCAACAGGGTTGAAAAACATGAAGAGCCTGAAAATGTGTGAAAAATATGAAGAGCTTCCAAAGTTGTCAAAAATATGAGGAGCATGAAACGGTCTGAAAAATAGGAGGAGCATGAAGCTGTGTTCAAAAACATGAAGAGCCTGAAAAGGTGTGAAATATATAAAGAGCTTCAAAAAGTGTCAAATATATGAGGAGCATGAAACGGTCTGAATAATAGGAGGAGAATGTAACGGTGATCAAAAACATGAAGAGCCTGAAAAGGTGTGAAAAATATGAAGAGCTTCAAAAGGTGTAAAATATGAGGAGCATGAAACGGTCTGAAAAATAGGAGGAGCATGAAGCGGTGTTCAAAAACATGAAGAGCCTGAAAAGTTGTGAAAAATATGAAAAGCTTCAAAAGGTGTCAAAAATGAGATGAGCATGAAACGGTCTGAAAAATAGGAGGAGCATGAAGCGGTGTTGAAAAACTTGAAGAGCCTGAAAAGGTGTGAAAAATATGAAAAGCTTCAAAAGATGTCAAAAATATGAGGAGCATGAAAAGGTCGGAAAAATAGGAGGAGCATGAAGCGGTGTTCAAAAACATGAAGAGCCTGAAAAGGTGTGAAAAATATGAAGATCTTCAAAAGGTGTGAAATACATGAGGAGCATGAAACGGGCTGAAAAATAGGAGAAGACTGAAGTGGTGTAGAAAAACATGAAGAGCCTGAAAAGGTGTGAAAAATATGAAGAGCTTCAAAAGGTGTGAAAAATATGAGGAGCATGAAACGGTCTGAAAAATAGAAGCAGCATGAAACGGTGTTGAAAAACATGAAGAGCCTGAAAAGGTGTGAAAAATATGAAGAGCTTCAAAAGGTGTGAAATAAATGAGGAGCATGAAACGGGCTGAAAAATAGGAGAAGCATGAAGTGGTGTAGAAAAACATGAAGAGCCTGAAAAGGTGTGAAAAATATGAAGAGCTTCAAAAGGTGTGAAAAATATGAGGAGCATGAAACGGTCTGAAAAATAGAAGCAGAATGAAACGGTGTTGAAAAACATGAAGAGCCTGAAATGGTGTGAAAAATATGAAAAGATTCAAAAGGTGTCATAAATGAGATGAGCATGAAACGGTCTGACAAATAGGAGGTGCACGAAGCGGTGTTGAAAAACATGAAGAGCCTGAAAAGGTGTGAGAAATATGAAGAGCTTAAAAAAGTGTGAAAAATATGAAGAGCTTAAAAAGGTGTCAAAAATATGAGGAGCATGATATGGTTTGAAAAATAGGATTAGCATGAAGCGGTGTTCAAAATTATGAAGAGCCTGAGAAGGTGTGAAAAATATGAAAAGATTCAAAACGTTTCATAAATGAGATGAGCATGAAATGGTCTGACAAATAGGAGGTGCATGAAGCGTTGTTGAAAAACATGAAGAGCCTGAAAAGGTGTGAGAAATATGAAGAGCTTAAAAAGGTGTGAAAAATATGAAGAGCTTAAAAAGGTGTCAAAAATATGAGGAGCATGAAACGGTATTAAAAATACAAGGAGCATGAAGCGGTGTTGAAAAACATGAATAGCCTGAAAATGTGTGAAATATATGAAGAGCTTAAAAATGTGTCAAGTATATGAGGAGCATGAAACGGTCTGAAAAATAGGAGGATCATGCAACAGTGTTGAAAAACATGAAGAGTCTGAAAATGTGTGAAAAATATGAAGAGCTTCAAAAGGTTTCAAAAATGAGATGAGCATGAAACGGTCTGAAAAATAGGAGGAGCTTGAAGTGGTGTTGAAAAAATGAAGAGCCTGAAAAGGTGTGAAAAATATGAAGATCATCAAAAGTATCAAAAATATGAGGAGCATGAAACGATCTGCAAAAAAGGAGGAGCATGAAATGGTGTTGAAAAACTTGAAGAGCCTGAAAAGGTGTGAAAAATATGAAGAGCTTCAAAAGGTGTGAAAAATATGAGGAGCATGAAACGGTCTGCAAAATAGGAGGAGCATGAAGTGGTGTTCAAAAACATGAAGAGCCTGAAAAGGTGTGAAAAATATGAAGAGCTTCAAAAGGTGTGAAATACATGAGGAGCATGAAACGGGCTGAAAAATAGGAGAAGCATGAAGTGGTGTAGAAAAACATGAAGAGCCTGAAAAGGTGTGAAAAATATGAAGAGCTTCAAAAGGTGTGAAAAATATGAGGAGCATGAAACGGTCTGAAAAATAGAAGCAGCATGAAACGGTGTTGAAAAACATGAAGAGCCTGAAATGGTGTGAAAAATATGAAGAGCTTCAAAAGGTGTGAAAAATATGAAGAGCTTCAAAAGGTGTCAAAAATTTGATGAGCATGAAACGGTCTGAAAAATAGGAGGAGCATGAAGCGTTGTTGAAAAACATGAAGAGCCTGAAAAAGTGTGAAAAATATGAAGAGCTTAAAAGGTGTGAAAAATATGAGGAGCATGATATGGTTTGAAAAATAGGATTAGCATGAAGCGGTGTTCAAAAACATGAAGAGCCTGAGAAGGTGTGAAAAATATGAAAAGATTCAAAAGGTGTCATAAATGAGATGAGCATGAAACGGTCTGACAAATAGGAGGTGGATGAAGCGTTGTTGAAAAACATGAAGAGCCTGAAAAGGTGTGAGAAATATGAAGAGCTTAAAAAGGTGTGAAAAATATGAAGAGCTTAAAAAGGTGTCAAAAATATGAGGAGCATGAAACGGTCTTAAAAATACAAGGAGCATGAAGCGGTGTTGAAAAACATGAATAGCCTGAAAATGTGTGAAATATATGAAGAGCTTAAAAATGTGTCAAGTATATGAGGAGCATGAAACGGTCTGAAAAATAGGAGGATCATGCAACGGTGTTGAACAACATGAAGAGCCTGAAAAGGTGTGAAAAATATGAAGAGCTTCCAAAGTTGTCAAAAATATGAGGAGCATGAAACGGTCTGAAAAATAGTAGGAGCATGAAGTAGTGTTGAAAAACATGAAGAGCCTGTAAAGGTGTGAAAAATATGAAGAGCTTCAAAAGGTGTGTAATACATGAGGAGCATGAAACTCTCTGAAAAATAGAAGGAGCATGAAGTATTGTTCAAAAACATGAAGAGCCTGAAAAGGTGTGAAAAATATGAAGAGCTTAAAAAGGTGTGAAAAATATGAGGAGCATGATATGGTTTGAAAAATGGGATTAGCATGAAGCGGTGTTCAAAAACATGAAGAGCCTGAAAAGGTGTGAAAAATATGAAGAGCTTCAAAAGGTGTGAAATATGAGGAGCATGAAACGGTCTGAAAAATAGGAGGAGCATGAAGGGGTGTTCAAAAACATGAAGAGCCTGAAAAGGTGTGAAAAATATGAAGAGCTTAAAATGGTGTGAAAAATATGAGGAGCATGATATGGTTTGAAAAATAGGATTAGCATGAAGCGGTGTTCAAAACCATGAAGAGCCTGAAAAGGTGTGAAAAATATGAAAAGCTTTAAAAGGTGTCAAAAATGAGATGAGCATGAAACGGTCTGATAAATAGGAGGTGCATGAAGCGTTGTTGAAAAACATGAAGAGCCTGAAAATGTGTGAGAAATATGAAGAGGTTAAAAATGTGTCAAAATTATGAGGAGCATGAAACGGTCTGAAAAATAGGAGGAGCATGAAGCGGTGTTGAAAAACATGAAGAGCCTGAAAAAGTGTGAAAAATATGAAGAGCTTAAAAGGTGTGAAAAATATGAGGAGCATGATATGGTTTGAAAAATAGGATTAGCATGAAGCGGTGTTCAAAAACATGAAGAGCCTGAGAAGGTGTGAAAAATATGAAAAGATTCAAAAGGTGTCATAAATGAGATGAGCATGAAACGGTCTGACAAATAGGAGGTGCATGAAGCTTTGTTGAAAAATATGAAGAGCCTGAAAAGGTGTGAGAAATATGAAGAGCTTAAAAAGGTGTGAAAAATATGAAGAGCTTAAAAAGGTGTCAAAAATATGAGGAGCATGAAACGGTCTTAAAAATACAAGGAGCATGAAGCGGTGTTGAAAAACATGAATAGCCTGAAAATGTGTGAAATATATGAAGAGCTTAAAAATGTGTCAAGTATATGAGGAGCATAAAACGGTCTGAAAAATAGGAGGATCATGCAACAGTGTTGAAAAACATGAAGAGCCTGAAAATGTGTGAAAAATATGAAGAGCTTCCAAAGTTGTCAAAAATATGAGGAGCATGAAACGGTCTGAAAAATAGGAGGAGCATGAAGCTGTGTTCAAAAACATGAAGAGCCAGAAAATGTGTGAAATATATAAAGAGCTTCAAAAAGTGTCAAAAATATGAGGAACATGAAACGGTCTGAATAATAGGAGGAGAATGTAACGGTGATCAAAAACATGAAGAGCCTGAAAAGGTGTGAAATATATAAAGAGCTTCAAAAAGTGTCAAAAATATGAGGAGCATGAAACGGTCTGAATAATAGGAGGAGAATGTAACGGTGATCAAAAACATGAAGAGCCTGAAAAGGTGTGAAAAATATGAAGAGCTTCAAAAGGTGTAAAATATGAGGAGCATGATACGGTCTGAAAAATAGGAGGAGCATGAAGCGGTGTTCAAAAACATGAAGAGCCTGAAAAGTTGTGAAAAATATGAAAAGCTTCAAAAGGTGTCAAAAATGAGATGAGCATGAAACGGTCTGAAAAATAGGAGGATCATGCAACAGTGTTGAAAAACATGAAGAGCCTGAAAATGTGTGAAAAATATGAAGAGCTTCAAAAGGTTTCAAAAATGAGATGAGCATGAAACGGTCTGAAAAATAGGAGGAGCTTGAAGTGGTGTTGAAAAAATGAAGAGCCTGAAAAGGTGGAAAAATATGAAGATCATCAAAAGGTATCAAAAATATGAGGAGCATGAAACGGTCTGCAAAAAAGGAGGAGCATGAAGTGGTGTTGAAAAACTTGAAGAGACTGAAAAGGTGTGAAAAATATGAAGAGCTTCAAAAGGTGTGAAATACATGAGGAGCATGAAACGAGCTGAAAAATAGGAGAAGCATGAAGTGGTGTAGAAAAACATGAAGAGCCTGAAAAGGTGTGAAAAATATGAAGAGCTTCAAAAGGTGTGAAAAATATGAGGAGCATGAAACGGTCTGAAAAATAGAAGCAGCATGAAACGGTGTTGAAAAATATGAAGAGCCTGAAAAGGTGTGAAAAATATGAAGAGCTCAAAAGGTGTGAAATAAATTAGGAGCATGAAACGGGCTGAAAAATAGGAGAAGCATGAAGTGGTGTAGAAAAACATGAAGAGCCTGAAAAGATGTGAAATATATGAAGAGCTTAAAAAGGTGTGAAAAATATGAGGTGCATGAAACGGTCTGAAAAACAGAAGCAGCATGAAACGGTGTTGAAAAACATGAAGAGCCTGAAATAGTGTGAAAAATATGAAGAGCTTCAAAAGGTGTCAAAAATTTGATGAGCATGAAACGGTCTGAAAAATAGGAGGAGCATGAAGCGGTGTTGAAAAACATGAAGAGCCTGAAAAAGTGTGAAAAATATGAAGAGCTTAAAAGGTGGGAAAATTTGAGGAGCATGATATGGTTTGAAAAATAGGATTAGCATGAAGCGGTGTTCAAAAACATGAAGAGCCTGAGAAGGTGTGAAAAATATGAAAAGATTCAAAAGGTGTCATAAATGAGATGAGCATGAAACGGTCTGACAAATAGGAGGTGCATGAAGCGTTGTTGAAAAACATGAAGAGCCTGAAAAGGTGTGAGAAATATGAAGAGCTTAAAAAGGTGTGAAAAATATGAAGAGCTTAAAAAGCTGTCAAAAATATGAGGAGCATGAAACGGTCTTAAAAATACAAGGAGCATGAAGCGGTGTTGAAAAACATGAATAGCCTGAAAATGTGTGAAATATATGAAGAGCTCAAAAATGTGTCAAGTATATGAGGAGCATGAAACGGTCTGAAAAATAGGAGGATCATGCAACAGTGTTGAAAAACATGAAGAGCCTGAAAATGTGTGAAAAATATGAAGAGCTTCAAAAGGTTTCAAAAATGAGATGAGCATGAAACGGTCTGAAAAATAGGAGGAGCTTGAAGTGGTGTTGAAAAAATGAAGAGCCTGAAAAGATGTGAAAAATATAAAGATCATCAAAAGGTATCAAAAATATGAGGAGCATGAAACGGTCTGCAAAAAAGGAGGAACATGAAGTGGTGTTGAAAAACTTGAAGAGCCTGAAAAGGTGTGAAAAATATGAAAAGCTTCAAAAGATGTCAAAAATATGAGGAGCATGAAACGGTCTGAAAAATAGGAGGAGCATGAAGCGGTGTTCAAAAACATGAAGAGCCTGAAAAGGTGTGAAAAATATGAAGAGCTTCAAAAGGTGTGAAATAAAAGAGGAGCATGAAACGGGCTGAAAAATAGGAGAAGCATGAAGTGGTGTAGAAAAACATGAAGAGCCTGAAAAGGTGTGAAAAATATGAAGAGCTTCAAAAGGTGTGAAAAATATGAGGAGCATGAAACGGTCTGAAAAATAGAAGCAGCATGAAACGGTGTTGAAAAACATGAAGAGCCTGAAAAGGTGTGAAAAATATGAAGAGCTTCAAAAGGTGTGAAATAAATGAGGAGCATGAAACGGGCTGAAAAATAGGAGAAGCATGAAGTGGTGTAGAAAAACATGAAGAACCTGAAAAGGTGTGAAAAATATGAAGAGCTTCAAAAGGTGTGAAAAATATGAAGAGCTTCAAAAGGTGTCAAAAATTTGATGAGCATGAAACGGTCTGAAAAATAGGAGGAGCATGAAGCTGTGTTCAAAAACATGAAGAGCCTGAAAATGTGTGAAATATATAAAGAGCTTCAAAAAGTGTCAAAAACATGAGGAGCATGAAACGGTCTGAATAATAGGAGGAGAATGTAACGGTGATCAAAAACATGAAGAGCCTGAAAAGGTGTGAAATATATAAAGAGCTTCAAAAAGTGTCAAAAATATGAGGAGCATGAAACGGTCTGAATAATAGGAGGAGAATGTAACGGTGATCAAAAACATGAAGAGCCTGAAAAGGTGTGAGAAATATGAAGAGCATCAAAAGGTGTGAAATATGAGGAGCATGAAACGGTCAGAAAAATAGGAGGAGCATGAAGCGGTGTTCAAAAACATGAAGAGCCTGAAAAGTTGTGAAAAATATGAAAAGCTTCAAAAGGTGTCAAAAATGAGATGAGCATGAAACGGTCTGAAAAATAGGAGGAGCATGAAGTGGTGTTGAAAAAATGAAGAGCCTGAAAAGGTGTGAAAAATATGAAGAGCATCAAAAGGTATCAAAAATATGAGGAGCCTGAAACGGTCTGCAAAAAAGGAGGAGCATGAAGTGGTGTTGAAAAACTTGAAGAGCCTGAAAAGGTGTGAAAAATATGAAAAGCTTCAAAAGATGTCAAAAATATGAGGAGCATGAAAAGGTCTGAAAAATAGGAGGAGCATGAAGTAGTGTAGAAAAACATGAAGAGCCTGAAAAGGTGTGAAAAATATGAAGAGCTTCAAAAGGTGTGAAATACATGAGGAGCATGAAACGGGGTGAAAAATAGGAGAAGCATGAAGTGTTGTAGAAAAACATGAAGAGCCTGAAAAGGTGTGAGAAATATGAAGAGCTTCAAAATGTGTGAAAAATATGACGAGCATGAAACGGTCTGAAAAATAGAAGGAGCATGAAACGGTGTTGAAAAACATGAAGAGACTGAAAAAGTCTGAAAAATATGAAGAGCTTCAAAAGGTGTGCAAAATATGAAGAGCTTCAAAAGGTGTCAAAAATGAGATGAGCATGAAACGTTCTGAAAAATAGGAGGAGCATGAACCTGTGTTCAAAAACATGAAGAGCCGGAAAAGGTGTCAAAAATATGAAGAGCTTCAAAAAGTGTCAAAAATGAGATGAGCATGAAACGGTCTGAAAAATTGGAGGTGCATGAAGAGTTGTTGAAAAACATGAAGAGCCAGAAAATGTGTGAGAAATATGAAGAGCTTAAAAAGGTGTCAAAAATATGAGGAGCATGAAACGGTCTTAAAAATACAAGGAGCATGAAGCGATGTTGAAAAACATGAATAGCCTGAAAATGTGTGAAATATATGAAGAGCTTAAAAATGTGTCAAGTATATGAGGAGCATGAAACGGTCTGAAAAATAGGAGGAGCATGAAGTGGTGTTGAAAAACATGAAGAGCCTGAAAAGGTGTAAAATATATGAAGAGCTTCAAAATGTGTCAAAAATATGAGGAGCATGAAACGGTCTGAAAAATAGGCGGAGAATGAGGCGGTGTTCAAAACATGAAGAGCCTGAAAAGGTGTGAAAAATATGAAGAACTTGAAAAGGTGTCAAAAATATGAGGAGCATGAAACGGTCTGAAAAATAGGAGGAGCATGAAACGGTGATCAAAAACATGAGAGGCTGAAAAGGTGTGAAAAATATGAAGAGCTTCAAAAGGTGTGAAATTCATGAGGAGCATGAAACGAGCTGAAAAATAGGAGTATCATGAAGTGGTGTGGAAAAAAGAAAAGAGCCTGTAAAGGTGTGAAAAATATGAAGAGCTTCAAAAGGTGTGTAATACATGAGGAGCATGAAACTCTCTTAAAAAATAGAAGGAGCATGAAATAGTGTTCAAAAACATGAAGAGCCAGAAAAGGTGTGAAAAATATGAAGAGCTTAAAATGGTGTGAAAAATATGAGGAGCATGATATGGTTTGAAAAATAGGATTAGCATGAAGCGGTGTTCAAAAACATGAAGAGCCTGAAAAGGTGTGAAAAATATGAAAAGCTTCAAAAGGTGTCAAAAATGAGATGAGCATGAAACGGTCTGAAAAATAGGAGGTGCATGAAGCGTTGTTGAAAAACATGAAGAGCCTGAAAATGTGTGAGAAAAATGAAGAGCTTCAAAAGGTGTCAAAAGTATGAGGAGCATGAAACGGTCTTACAAATACAAGGAGCATGAAGCGGTGTTGAAAAACATGAATAGCCTGAAAATGTGTGAAATATATGAAGAGCTTAAAAATGTGTCAAGTATATGAGGAGCATGAAACGGTCTGAAAAATAGGAGGAGCATGCAACGGTGTTGAACAACATGAAGAGCCTGAAAAGGTGTGGAAAATATGAAGAGCTTCCAAAGTTGTCAAATATATGAGGAGCATGAAACGGTCTGAAAAATAGGAGGAGCATGAAGTGGTGTTGAAAAACATGAAGAGCCTGAAAATGTGTGAAATATATGAAGAGCTTCAAAAGGTGTGTAATACATGAGGAGCATGAAACTCTTTGAAAAATAGAAGGAGCATGAAGTAGTGTTCAAAAACATGAAGAGCCTGAAAAGGTGTGAAAAATATGAAGAGCTTAAAAAGGTGTGAAAATTATGAGGAGCATGATATGGTTTGAAAAATGGGATTAGCATGAAGCGGTGTTCAAAAACATGAAGAGCCTGAAAAGGTGTGAAAAATATGAAGAGCTTCAAAAGGTGTGAAATATGAGGAGCATGAAACGGTCTGAAAAATAGGAGGAGCATGAAGCGGTGTTCAAAAACATGAAGAGCCTGAAAAGGTGTGAAAAATATGAAGAGCTTAAAATGGTGTGAAAAATATGAGGAGTATGATATGGTTTGAAAAATAGGATTAGCATGAAGCAGTGTTCAAAATCATGAAGAGCCTGAAAAGGTGTGAAAAATATGAAAAGCTTCAAAAGGTGTCAAAAATGAGATGAGCATGAAACAGTCTGAAAAATAGGAGGTGCATGAAGCGTTGTTGAAAAACATGAAGAGCCTGAAAATGTGTAAGAAATATGAAGAGGTTAAAAAGGTGTCAAAAATATGAGGAGCATGAAACGGTCTTAAATATACAAGGAGCATGAAGCGGTGTTGAAAAACATGAATAGCCTGAAAATGTGTGAAATATATGAAGAGCTTAAAAATGTGTCAAGTATATGAGGAGCATGAAACGGTCTGAAAAATAGGAGGATCATGCAACGGTGTTGAAAACATGAAGAGCCTGAAAAGGTGTGAAAAATATGAAGAGCTTCCAAAGTTGTCAAAAATATGAGGAGCATGAAACGGTCTGAAAAATAGGAGGAGCATGAAGCTGTGTTCAAAAACATGAAGAGCCTGAAAATGTGTGAAAAATAAGAAGAGCTTCAAAAGGTGTGAAAAATATGAAGAATATGAAATGGTCTGAAAAATAGGAGGAGCATGAAGTAGTGTTCAAAAACATGAAGAGCCAGAAAAGGTGTGAAAAAAATGAAGACCTTCAAAAGGTGTAAAAAATATGAGGAGCATGAAACGGTCTGAAAAATAGGAGGAGCATGAAGTGGTGTTGAAAAACATGAAGAGCCTGAAAAGGTGTGAAAAATATGAAGAGCTTCAAAAAGTGTCAAAAATATGAGGAGCATGAAACGGTCTGAAAAATAGGAGGAGCATCAGGCGGTGTTAAAAAACATGAAGAGCCTGAAAAGGTGTGAAAAATATGAAGAGCTTCAAAAGGTGTCAAAAATATGAGGAGAATGAAACGGTCTGAAAAATAGGAGGAGCATGAAACGGTGATCAAAACAGGAAGAGCCTGAAAAGGTGTGAAAAATATGAAGAGCTTCAAAAGGTGTGTAATACATGAGGAGCATGAAAATCTCTGAAAAATAGAAGGAGCATGAAGTAGTATTCAAAAACATGAAGAGCCTGAAAAGGTGTGAAAAATATGAAGAGCTTAAAAAGGTGTGAAAAATATGAGGAGCATGATATGGTTCGAAAAATGGGATTAGCATGAAGCGGTGTTCAAAAACATGAAGAGCCTGAAAAGGTGTGAAAAATATGAAGATCTTCAAAAGGTGTCAAAAATGAGATGAGCATGAAACGGTCTGAAAAATAGGAGGAGCATGAAGCTGTGTTGAAAAACATGAAGAGCCTGAAAAGGTGTGAAAAATAAGAAGAGCTTCAAAAGATGTCAAAAACATGAGGAGCATGAAACGGTCTGAAAAATAGGATGAGCATGAAGTGGTGTGGAAAAATATGAAGAGCCTGAAAAGTTTTGAAAAAAATGAAGACCTTCAAAAGGTGTCAAAAATGAGATGAGCATGAAACGGTCTGAAAAATAGGAGGAGCATGAAGTGGTGTTGAAAAACATGAATAGCCTGAAAATGTGTGAAATATATGAAGAGCTTCCAAAGTTGTCAAAAATATGAGGAGCATGAAACGGTCTGAAAAATAGGAGGAGCATGAAGCTGTGTTCAAAAACATGAAGAGCCTGAAAATGTGTGAAACATATAAAGAGCTTCAAAAAGTGTGAAAAATATGAAGAATATGAAATGGTCTGAAAAATAGGAGGAGCATGAAGTAGTGTTCAAAAACATGAAGAGCCAGAAAAGGTGTGAAAAAAATGAAGACCTTCAAAAGGTGTAAAAAATATGAGGAGCATGAAACGGTCTGAAAAATAGGAGGAGCATGAAGTGGTGTTGAAAAACATGAAGAGCCTGAAAAGGTGTGAAAAATATGAAGAGCTTCAAAAAGTGTCAAAAATATGAGGAGCATGAAACGGTCTGAAAATTAGGAGGAGCATGAGGCGGTGTTAAAAAAACATGAAGAGCCTGAAAAGGTGTGAAAAATATGAAGAGCTTCAAAAGGTGTCAAAAATATGAGGAGAATGAAACGGTCTGAAAAATAGGAGGAGCATGAAACGGTGATCAAAACAGGAAGAGCCTGAAAAGGTGTGAAAAATATGAAGAGCTTCAAAAGGTGTGAAAAATATGAGGAGCATGATATGGTTCGAAAAATGGGATTAGCATGAAGCGGTGTTCAAAAACATGAAGAGCCTGAAAAGGTGTGAAAAATATGAAGATCTTCAAAAGGTGTCAAAAATGAGATGAGCATGAAACGGTCTGAAAAATAGGAGTAGCATGAAGCTGTGTTGAAAAACATGAAGAGCCTGAAAAGGTGTGAATAATAAGAAGAGCTTCAAAAGATGTCAAAAATATGAGGAGCATGAAACGGTCTGAAAAATAGGATGAGCATGAAGTGGTGTGGAAAAATATGAAGAGCCTGAAAAGTTTTGAAAAATATGAAGAGCTTCAAAAGGTGTCAAAAATGAGATGAGCATGAAACGGTCTGAAAAATAGGAGTAGCATGAAGCTGTGTTGAAAAACATGAAGAGCCTGAAAAGGTGTGAAAAATAAGAAGAGCTTCAAAAGATGTCAAAAATATGAGGAGCATGAAACGGTCTGAAAAATAGGAGGAGCATGAAGCTGTGTTCAAAAACATGAAGAGCCTGAAAATGTGTGAAACATATAAAGAGCTTCAAAAAGTGTCAAAAATATGAGGAGCATGAAACGGTCTGAATAATAGGAGGAGAATGTAACGGTGATCAAAAACATGAAGAGCCTGAAAAGGTGTGAAATATATAAAGAGCTTCAAAAAGTGTCAAAAATATGAGGAGCATGAAACGGTCTAAATAATAGGAGGAGAATGTAACGGTGATCAAAAACATGAAGAGCCTGAAAAGGTGTGAAAAATATGAAGAGCTTCAAAAGGTGTGAAATAAATGAGGAGCATGAAACGGGCTGAAAAATAGGAGAAGCATGAGGTGGTGTAAAAAACATGAAGAGCCTGAAAAGTTGTGAAAAATATGAAGAGCTTCAAAAGGTGTGAAAAATATGAGGAGCATGAAACGGTCTGAAAAATAGAAGCAGCATGAAACGGTGTTGAAAAACATGAAGAGCCTGAAATGGTGTGAAAAATATGAAGAGCTTCAAAAGGTGTGAAAAATATGAAGAGCTTCAAAAGGTGTCAAAAATTTGAAGAGCATGAAACGGTCTGAAAAATAGGAGGAGCCTGAAGCGGTGTTGAAAAACATGAAGAGCCTGAAAAAGTGTGAAAAATATGAAGAGCTTAAAAGGTGTGAAAAATATGAGGAGCATGATATGGTTTGAAAAATAGGATTAGCATGAAGCGGTGTTCAAAAACATGAAGAGCCTGAGAAGGTGTGAAAAATATGAAAAGATTCAAAAGGTGTCATAAATGAGATGAGCATGAAACGGTCAGACCAATAGGAGGTGGATGAAGCGTTGTTGAAAAACATGAAGAGCCTGAAAAGGTGTGAGAAATATGAAGAGCTTATAAAGGTGTGAAAAATATGAAGAGCTTAAAAAGGTGTTAAAAATATGAGAAGCATGAAACGGTTTTAAAAATACAAGGAGCATGAAGCGGTGTTGAAAAACATGAATAGCCTGAAAACGTGTGAAATATATGAAGAGCTTAAAAATGTGTCAAGTATATGAGGAGCATGAAACGGTCTGAAAAATAGGAGGATCATGCAACAGTGTTGAAAAACATGAAGAGCCTGAAAATGTGTGAAAAATATGAAGAGCTTCCAAAGTTGTCAAAAATATGAGGAGCATGAAATGGTCTGAAAAATAGGAGGAGCATGAAGCTGTGTTCAAAAACATGAAGAGCCTGAAAATGTGTGAAATATATAAAGAGCTTCAAAAAGTGTCAAAAATATGAGGAGCATGAAACGGTCTGAATAATAGGAGGAGAATGTAACGGTGATCAAAACATGAAGAGCCTGAAAAGGTGTGAAATATATAAAGAGCTTCAAAAAGTGTCAAAAATATGAGGAGCATGAATCGGTCTGAATAATAGGAGGAGAATGTAACGGTGATCAAAAACATGAAGAGCCTGAAAAGGTGTGAAAAATATGAAGAGCTTCAAAAGGTGTGAAATATGAGGAGCATGAAACGGTCTGAAAAATAGGAGGAGCATGAAGCGGTGTTCAAAAACATGAAGAGCCTGAAAAGTTGTGAAAAATATGAAAAGCTTCAAAAGGTGTCAAAAATGAATTGAGCATGAAACGGTCTGAAAAATAAGAGGAGCATGAAGCGGTGTTCAAAAACTTGAAGAGCCTGAAAAGGTGTGAAAAATATGAAGAGCTTCAAAAGATGTGAATCATATGAAGAGCTTCAAAAGGTGTAAAAAAAGAGATAAGTAGGAAACAGTCTGAAATATACGAGAAGCATGTAGTGGTGTTGAAAAACATGAAGAGCCTGAAATGGTGTGAAATATACGAAGAGCTTTAAAAGGTGTCAAAAATATGAGGAGCATGAAACAGTCTGAAAAATAGTAGGAGCATGAAGCGGTGTTGAAAAACATGAAGAGCATGAAAAGGTGTGAAAAATATGAAGAGCTTCAAAAGGTGTGAAATACATGAGGAGGATAAAACGGTCTGAAAAATAGGAGGAGCATGAAGCAGTGTTGAAAAATATGAAGAGCCTGAAAAGGTGTGAAAAATATGAAGAGCTTCAAAAGGTGTGAAAATTATGAGGAGCACAAAACGGTCTGAAAAATAGGAGGATCATGAAGCGGTGTGGAAAAACATGAAGAGTCTGAAAAGGTGTGAAAAATATGAAGAGCTTCAAAAGGTGTGAAATGCATGAGGAGCTTGAAACGGTCTGAAAAACAAGAGGAGCATGAAGCAGTGTTGAAAAACATGAAGAGCCTGAAAACGTGTGAAAAATATGAAAGCTTCAAAAGGTGTGAAAAATATGAAGAGCTTCAAAAGGTGTCAAAAATGCGATGAGAATGAAATGGTCTAAATAAGAGGAGGAACATGAAGTGGTGTGGAAAAACATGAAGAACCTAAAAGGTGTGAAATATATGAAGAGCTTCAAAAGGTGTCAAAAATATGAGGAGCATGAAACGGTCTGAAAAATAGGAGGAGCAAGAAGCGGTTTTCAAAAACATGAAAAGCCTGAAAGGGTGTGAAAAATATGAAAGCCTCAAAACCTGTCAAATATATGAGGAGCATGAAACCGTCTGAAAATGAACAGGAGCATGAAGCGGTGTTGAAAAACATGAGGAGTCTGAAAATGCGTTAAATAATGAAGAGCTTCAAAAATATGAAAAATATGAAGTGCTTCAAAATGTGTGAAAAATATGAAGAGCTTCAAATGTTGTAAAAAGTGAGATGAGCATGAAACGGTCTGAAAAATACGAGGGGCATGAAGCGGTGTTGAAAATCATGAAGAGCCTGAAAAGGTGTGAAAAATATGAAGATCTTCAAAAGGTGTCAAAAATTTGAGGAGCATGAAACGGTTTGAAAAAGAGGAGGAGCATGAAGAGGTGTTAAAAAACATGAAGAGCCTGAAAAGGTGTGAAAAATATGAAGAGTTTCTAAAGGTGTCAAAAATATGAGGAGCATGAAACGGTCTCAAAAATAGGAGGAGCATGAAGTGGTGTTGAAAAACATGAAGAGCCTGAAAAGGTGTGAAAAATATGAAGACCTTCAAAAGGTGTCAAATATGAGGAGCATGAAACGGTATGATAAATAGCAGGAGCATAAAGCGGAGTTGAAAAACATGAAGAGTCTGAAATCGTTTGAAAATTATGAAGAGCTTCAAAAATGTTAAAAATATGAAGAGCTTCAAAAGGTGTAAAAAATATGAAGAGCTTCAAACGGTGTCAAAAATTAGATGAGCGTGAAACGGTCTAAAAAGTAGGAGGAGCAACAAGTAGTGTTGAAATAAAGGAAAAGTCTGAAAAGGTGTGAAATATATGAAGAGCTTCAAAAGGTGTCAAAAATATGAGGAGCATGAAACGTTCTGAAAAATAGGAGGAGCAACAAGTAGTGTTGAAATAAAGGAAAAGTCTGAAAAGGTGTGAAAAATATGAAGACCTTCAAAAGGTGTCAAAATTATGAGGAGCATGAAACGTTCTGAAAAATAGGAGGAGCATGAAGCGCTGTTGAAAATCATAAAGAGCCTGAAAAGTTGTGAAAAATATGAAGAGCTTCAAAAGATGTGAAAAACATGAAGAGCTTCAAAAGGTGTCAAAATGAGATGAGCATGAAACGGTCTGAAAAATAGGAGGAGCATGAAGTCGTGTTGAAATAAAGGAAAAGTCTGAAAAGGTGTGAAATAATGAAGAGCTTCAAAAGGTGTCAAAAATATGAGGAGAATGAAACGGTCTGAAAAATAGGAGGAGCATGAAGCGATGTTGAAAAACATGAATTGTCTGAAAACGTGTGGAAAATATGAAGAGCTTCATAAATGTGAAAAATATGAAGAGCTTCAAAAGGTATGAAAAATATGAAGAGCTTCAAAAGGTGTCAAAAAGAGATGAGCTTGAAAAGGTCTGAAAAATAGGAGGAGCATGAAGCGGTGTTGAAAATAATGAAGAGCCTGAAAACGTGTGAAAAATATGAAGAATTTCAAAATTTGTCAAAAATATGAAGAGCTTCAAAAGGTGTTAAAATGAGATGAGCATGAAACGATCTGAAAAATAGGAGGAGCATGAAGTGGTGTTGAAAAAATGAAGAGCCTGGAAAGGTGTGAAATATCTGAAGAGCTTCAAAAGGTGTCAAATATATGAGGAGCATGAAACGGTCAGCAAAATACGAGGAGCATGAAGCGATGTTGAAAAACATGAATTGTCTGAAAACGTGTGAAAAATATGAAGAGCTTCAAAAGGTGTCAAAAATATGAGGAGCATGAAACGGTCTGCAAAAAAGGAGGAGCATGAAATGGTGTTGAAAAACATGAAGAGCCTGAAAAGCTGTGAAAAATATGGAGAGCTTCAAAAGGTGTCAAAAATATGAGGAGCATGAAACAATCTGAAAAATAGGAGGAGCATGAAGCGGTGTTCAAAAATATGAAGAGCCTGAAAAGGTGTTAAAAATATGAAGAGCTTCAAAAGGTGTCAAAAATATGAGAAGTATGAAACGGTCTGAAAAATAGGAGGAACATAAAGCGGTGTTCAAAAACATGAAAAGCCTGAAAAGGTGTGAAAAATATGAAGAGCTTCAAAAGGTGTGAAAAATATGAGGAGCATGAAACGTTCTGAAAAAAGGAGGAGCATGAAGTGGTGTTAAAAAACCTGAAGAGCCTGAAAAGGTGTGAAAAATATGAAGAGCTTCAAAAGGTGTGAAAAATGTGAGAAGTATGAAACGGTCTGAAAAATAGGAGGAACATAAAGCGGTGTTCAAAAACATGAAAAGCCTGAAAATGTGTGAAATATATGAAGAGCTTAAAAATGTGTCAATATATGAGGAGCATGAAACGGTCTGAAAAATAGGAGGAGCATGCAACGGTGTTGAACAACAAGAAGAGCCTGAAAAGGTGTGAAAAATATGAAGAGCTTCCAAAGTTGTCAAATATATGAGGAGCATGAAACGGTCTGAAAAATAGGAGGAGCATGAAGTGGTGTTGAAAAACATGAAGAGCCTGAAAAGGTGTGAAATATATGAAGAGCTTCAAAAGGTGTGTAATACATGAGGAGCATGAAACTCTCTGAAAAATAGAAGGAGCATGAAGTAGTGTTCAAAAACATGAAGAGCCTGAAAAGGTGTGAAAAATATGAAGAGCTTAAAAAGGTGTGAAAATTATGAGGAGCATGATATGGTTTGAAAAATGGGATTAGCATGAAGCGGTGTTCAAAAACATGAAGAGCCTGAAAAGGTGTGAAAAATATGAAGAGCTTCAAAAGGTGTGAAATATGAGGAGCATGAAAAGGTCTGAAAAATAGGAGGAGCATGAAGCGGTGTTCAAAAACATGAAGAGCCTGAAAAGGTGTGAAAAATATGAAGAGCATAAAATGGTGTGAAAAATATGAGAAGTATGATATGGTTTGAAAAATAGGATTAGCATGAAGCAGTGTTCAAAATCATGAAGAGCCTGAAAAGGTGTGAAAAATATGAAAAGCTTCAAAAGGTGTCAAAAATGAGATGAGCATGAAACAGTCTGAAAAATAGGAGGTGCATGAAGCGTTGTTGAAAAACATGAAGAGCCTGAAAATGTGTGAGAAATATGAAGAGCTTAAAAAGGTGTCAAAAATATGAGGAGCATGAAACGGTCTTAAATATACAAGGAGCATGAAGCGGTGTTGAAAAACATGAATAGCCTGAAAATGTGTGAAATATATGAAGAGCTTAAAAATGTGTCAAGTATATGAGGAGCATGAAACGGTCTGAAAAATAGGAGGATCATGCAACGGTGTTGAAAACATGAAGAGCCTGAAAAGGTGTGAAAAATATGAAGAGCTTCCAAAGTTGTCAAAAATATGAGGAGCATGAAACGGTCTGAAAAATAGGAGGAGCATGAAGCTGTGTTCAAAAACATGAAGAGCCTGAAAATGTGTGAAAAATAAGAAGAGCTTCAAAAGGTGTGAAAAATATGAAGAATATGAAATGGTCTGAAAAATAGGAGGAGCATGAAGTAGTGTTCAAAAACATGAAGAGCCAGAAAAGGTGTGAAAAAAATGAAGACCTTCAAAAGGTGTAAAAAATATGAGGAGCATGAAACGGTCTGAAAAATAGGAGGAGCATGAAGTGGTGTTGAAAAACATGAAGAGCCTGAAAAGGTGTGAAAAATATGAAGAGCTTCAAAAAGTGTCAAAAATATGAGGAGCATGAAACGGTCTGAAAAATAGGAGGAGCATGAGGCGGTGTTAAAAAACATGAAGAGCCTGAAAAGCTGTGAAAAATATGGAGAGCTTCAAAAGGTGTCAAAAATATGAGGAGCATGAAACAATCTGAAAAATAGGAGGAGCATGAAGCGGTGTTCAAAAATATGAAGAGCCTGAAAAGGTGTTAAAAATATGAAGAGCTTCAAAAGGTGTCAAAAATATGAGAAGTATGAAACGGTCTGAAAAATAGGAGGAACATAAAGCGGTGTTCAAAAACATGAAAAGCCTGAAAAGGTGTGAAAAATATGAAGAGCTTCAAAAGGTGTGAAAAATATGAGGAGCATGAAACGTTCTGAAAAAAGGAGGAGCATGAAGTGGTGTTAAAAAACCTGAAGAGCCTGAAAAGGTGTGAAAAATTTGAAGAGCTTCAAAAGGTGTGAAAAATATGAGAAGTATGAAACGGTCTGAAAAATAGGAGGAACATAAAGCGGTGTTCAAAAACATGAAAAGCCTGAAAATGTGTGAAATATATGAAGAGCTTAAAAATGTGTCAAGTATATGAGGAGCATGAAACGGTCTGAAAAATAGGAGGAGCATGCAACGGTGTTGAACAACATGAAGAGCCTGAAAAGGTGTGAAAAATATGAAGAGCTTCCAAAGTTGTCAAATATATGAGGAGCATGAAACGGTCTGAAAAATAGGAGGAGCATGCAACGGTGTTGAACAACATGAAGAGCCTGTAAAGGTGTGAAAAATATGAAGAGCTTCCAAAGTTGTCAAATATATGAGGAGCATGAAACGGTCTGAAAAATAGGAGGAGCATGAAGTGGTGTTGAAAAACATGAAGAGCCTGAAAAGGTGTGAAATATATGAAGAGCTTCAAAAGGTGTGTAATACATGAGGAGCATGAAACTCTCTGAAAAATAGAAGGAGCATGAAGTAGTGTTCAAAAACATGAAGAGCCTGAAAAGGTGTGAAAAATATGAAGAGCTTAAAAAGGTGTGAAAATTATGAGGAGCATGATATGGTTTGAAAAATGGGATTAGCATGAAGCGGTGTTCAAAAACATGAAGAGCCTGAAAAGGTGTGAAAAATATGAAGAGCTTCAAAAGGTGTGAAATATGAGGAGCATGAAACGGTCTGAAAAATAGGAGGAGCATGAAGCGGTGTTCAAAAACATGAAGAGCCTGAAAAGGTGTGAAAAATATGAAGAGCTTAAAATGGTGTGAAAAATATGAGGAGTATGATATGGTTTGAAAAATAGGATTAGCATGAAGCAGTGTTCAAAATCATGAAGAGCCTGAAAAGGTGTGAAAAATATGAAAAGCTTCAAAAGGTGTCAAAAATGAGATGAGCATGAAACAGTCTGAAAAATAGGAGGTGCATGAAGCGTTGTTGAAAAACATCAAGAGCCTGAAAATGTGTGAGAAATATGAAGAGCTTAAAAAGGTGTCAAAAATATGAGGAGCATGAAACGGTCTTAAATATACAAGGAGCATGAAGCGGTGTTGAAAAACATGAATAGCCTGAAAATGTGTGAAATATATGAAGAGCTTAAAAATGTGTCAAGTATATGAGGAGCATGAAACGGTCTGAAAAATAGGAGGATCATGCAACGGTGTTGAAAACATGAAGAGCCTGAAAAGGTGTGAAAAATATGAAGAGCTTCCAAAGTTGTCAAAAATATGAGGAGCATGAAACGGTCTGAAAAATAGGAGGAGCATGAAGCTGTGTTCAAAAACATGAAGAGCCTGAAAATGTGTGAAAAATAAGAAGAGCTTCAAAAGGTGTGAAAAATATGAAGAATATGAAATGGTCTGAAAAATAGGAGGAGCATGAAGTAGTGTTCAAAAACATGAAGAGCCAGAAAAGGTGTGAAAAAAATGAAGACCTTCAAAAGGTGTAAAAAATATGAGGAGCATGAAACGGTCTGAAAAATAGGAGGAGCATGAAGTGGTGTTGAAAAACATGAAGAGCCTGAAAAGGTGTGAAAAATATGAAGAGCTTCAAAAAGTGTCAAAAATATGAGGAGCATGAAACGGTCTGAAAAATAGGAGGAGCATGAGGCGGTGTTAAAAAACATGAAGAGCCTGAAAAGGTGTGAAAAATATGAAGAGCTTCAAAAGGTGTCAAAAATATGAGGAGAATGAAACGGTCTGAAAAATAGGAGGAGCATGAAACGGTGATCAAAACAGGAAGAGCCTGAAAAGGTGTGAAAAATATGAAGAGCTTCAAAAGGTGTGTAATACATGAGGAGCATGAAAATCTCTGAAAAATAGAAGGAGCATGAAGTAGTATTCAAAAACATGAAGAGCCTGAAAAGGTGTGAAAAATATGAAGAGCTTCAAAAGGTGTGAAAAATATGAGGAGCATGATATGGTTCGAAAAATGGGATTAGCATGAAGCGGTGTTCAAAAACATGAAGAGCCTGAAAAGGTGTGAAAAATATGAAGATCTTCAAAAGGTGTCAAAAATGAGATGAGCATGAAACGGTCTGAAAGATAGGAGGAGCATGAAGCTGTGTTGAAAAACATGAAGAGCCTGAAAAGGTGTGAAAAATAAGAAGAGCTTCAAAAGATGTCAAAAATATGAGGAGCGTGAAACGGTCTGAAAAATAGGATGAGCATGAAGTGGTGTGGAAAAACATGAATAGCCTGAAAATGTGTGAAATATATGAAGAGCTTCCAAAGTTGTCAAAAATATGAGGAGCATGAAACGGTCTGAAAAATAGGAGGAGCATGAAGCTGTGTTCAAAAACATGAAGAGCCTGAAAATGTGTGAAACATATAAAGAGCTTCAAAAAGTGTCAAAAATATGAGGAGCATGAAACGGTCTGAGTAATAGGAGGAGAATGTAACGGTGATCAAAAACATGAAGAGCCTGAAAAGGTGTGAAATATATAAAGAGCTTCAAAAAGTGTCAAAAATATGAGGAGCATGAAATGGTCTAAATAATAGGAGGAGAATGTAACGGTGATCAAAAACATGAAGAGCCTGAAAAGGTGTGAAAAATATGAAGAGCTTCAAAAGGTGTGAAATAAATGAGGAGCATGAAACGGGCTGAAAAATAGGAGAAGCATGAGGTGGTGTAAAAAACATGAAGAGCCTGAAAAGTTGTGAAAAATATGAAGAGCTTCAAAAGGTGTGAAAAATATGAGGAGCATGAAACGGTCTGAAAAATAGAAGCAGCATGAAACGGTGTTGAAAAACATGAAGAGCCTGAAATGGTGTGAAAAATATGAAGAGCTTCAAAAGGTGTGAAAAATATGAAGAGCTTCAAAAGGTGTCAAAAATTTGATGAGCATGAAACGGTCTGAAAAATAGGAGGAGCATGAAGCGGTGTTGAAAAACATGAAGAGCCTGAAAAAGTGTGAAAAATATGAAGAGCTTAAAAGGTGTGAAAAATATGAGGAGCATGATATGGTTTGAAAAATAGGATTAGCATGAAGCGGTGTTCAAAAACATGAAGAGCCTGAGAAGGTGTGAAAAATATGAAAAGATTCAAAAGGTGTCATAAATGAGATGAGCATGAAACGGTCTGACAAATAGGAGGTGGATGAAGCGTTGTTGAAAAACATGAAGAGCCTGAAAAGGTGTGAGAAATATGAAGAGCTTAAAAAGGTGTGAAAAATATGAAGAGCTTAAAAAGGTGTTAAAAATATGAGAAGCATGAAACGGTCTTAAAAATACAAGGAGCATGAAGCGGTGTTGAAAAACATGAATAGCCTGAAAATGTGTGAAATATATGAAGAGCTTAAAAATGTGTCAAGTATATGAGGAGCATGAAACGGTCTGAAAAATAGGAGGATCATGCAACAGTGTTGAAAAACATGAAGAGCCTGAAAATGTGTGAAAAATATGAAGAGCTTCCAAAGTTGTCAAAAATATGAGGAGCATGAAATGGTCTGAAAAATAGGAGGAGCATGAAGCTGTGTTCAAAAACATGAAGAGCCTGAAAATGTGTGAAATATATAAAGAGCTTCAAAAAGTGTCAAAAATATGAGGAGCATGAAACGGTCTGAATAATAGGAGGAGAATGTAACGGTGATCAAAAACATGAAGAGCCTGAAAAGGTGTGAAATATATAAAGAGCTTCAAAAAGTGTCAAAAATATGAGGAGCATGAATCGGTCTGAATAATAGGAGGAGAATGTAACGGTGATCAAAAACATGAAGAGCCTGAAAAGGTGTGAAAAATATGAAGAGCTTCAAAAGGTGTGAAATATGAGGAGCATGAAACGGTCTGAAAAAAAGGAGGAGCATGAAGCGGTGTTCAAAAACATGAAGAGCCTGAAAAGTTGTGAAAAATATGAAAAGCTTCAAAAGGGGTCAAAAATGAATTGAGCATGAAACGGTCTGAAAAATATGAGGAGCATGAAGCGGTGTTCAAAAACTTGAAGAGCCTGAAAAGGTTTCAAAAATATGAAGAGTTTCAAAAGGTGTCAAAATTATGGGGAACATTAAACGTTCTAAACATAGGAGGAGCATGAAGTGGTGTTGAAAAATATGAAGAGCCAGAAAAGGTCTGAAAAATATGAAGAGCTCCAAAAGGTGTGAAAAATATGAGGAGCATGGAACGTTCTGAAAAATAGGAGGAGCATGAAACGATGTTCAAAATCCTGAAGAGCCTGAAAAGCTGTGAAATATATGAAGAGCTTCAAAAGGTGTCAAAAATATGAGGAGCATGAAACTGTCTGAAAAATATGAAGAGTTTCAATAGTTGTCAAAATATGAGGAGCATGAAATGGTGTTCAAAAACATGAAGAGCCTGTACAGGTGTTAAAATATGAAGAGCTTCAAAAGGTGTCAAAAATATGAGGAGCATGAAACGGTCTGAAAAATAGGAGGAGCATGAAGTGGTGTTCAAAAACATGAAGAGCCTTAAAAGGTGTGAAAAATATGAAGAGCTTTAAAGGTGTGAAAATTATGAGGAGCATGAAACCGTCTGAAAAATAGGAGGAGCATGACACTGTGATGAAAAACATGAAGAGCCTTAAATTGTGTGAAAAATATGAAGAGTTTGAAGGTGTGAAAAATATGAGGAGCATGAAACCATCTGAAAAATAGGAGGAGCATGACACGGGGTTGAGAAACATGAAGATCATGAAAAGGTGTGAAAAATTTGAAGAGATTAAAAAGCTGTCAAAAATATGAGGAGCCTGAAACTGTCTGAGAAATAGGAGGAGCATGAAGTGGTGTTGAAAAAGATGAAAAGCCTGAAGGTGTGAAAAATATGAAGAGCTTCAAAAGGTGTCAAAAATATGATGATCATGAAATGATCTGAAAAATATGAGGAACATGAAACGGTCTGAAAAATAGGAGGAGCATGAAACGGTGTTCAGAAACATGAAGAGCCTGAAAAGGTGTGAAAAATATAAAGAGCTTCAAAAGTGTGACAAAAATATGAGGAGCATGAAACGGTCTGAAAAAGAGGAGGAGCGTGAAGTGGTGTTGAAAAACACGACGAGCCTGAAAAGGTGTGAAATATATGAAGAGATTCAAAAGGTGTGAAATACATGAGGAGAACGAAACGGTCTGAAAAATAGGAGGAGCATGAAGCGGTGTTCAAAAACATGAAGAGCCTGAAAAGTTGTGAAAAATATGCAAAGCTTCGAATGGTGTCAAAAATGTGATGAGCATGAAACGGTCTGAAAAATAGGAGGAGCATGAAGCGGTGTTGAAAAACATGAAGAGCCTGAAAACTTGTGAAAAATATGAAGAGCTACAAAAGGTGTCAAAAATATGAGGAGCATGAAACGGTCTGAAAACGAAGAGGAACATGAAGGGGTGTTCAAAAACATGAAGAGCCTGAAAAGCTGTGAAAAATATGAAGAGCTTCAAAAGGTGTCAAAAATATGAGAAGTATGAAACGTTCTGAAAAATAGGAGGAGCATGAAGCGGTTTAGAAAAACATGAAGAGCCTGAAAACGTGTGAAATATATGAAGAGCTATAAAAGGTGTCAAAAATATGAGGAGCAGGAAACGGTCTGAAAAATAGGAGGAGAATGAAGCACTGTTGAAAAACATGAAGAGCCTGAAAAGGTGAGAAAAAAAGGAAGAGTTTCAAAACGTGTCAAAAATATGAGGAGCATGAAACGGTCTGAAATAGGAGGAGCATGAAATGGTGTTGAGAAACATGAAGAGCCTGAAAAGGTTTCAAAAATATGAAGAGTTTCAAAAGGTGTCAAAATTATGGGGAACATTAAACGTTCTAAACATAGGAGGAGCATGAAGTGGTGTTGAAAAATATGAAGAGCCAGAAAAGGTCTGAAAAATATGAAGAGCTCCAAAAGGTGTGAAAAATATGAGGAGCATGGAACGTTCTGAAAAATAGGAGGAGCATGAAACGATGTTCAAAATCCAGAAGAGCCCGAAAAGCTGTGAAATACATGAAGAGCTTCAAAAGGTGTCAAAAATATGAGGAGCATGAAACTGTCTGAAAAATATGAAGTGTTTCAATTGTTGTCAAAATATGAGGAGCATGAAATGGTGTTCAAAAACATGAAGAGCCTGTAAAGGTGTTAAAATATGAAGAGCTTCAAAAGGTGTCAAAAATATGAGGAGCATGAAACGGTCTGAAAAATAGGAGGAGCATGAAGTGGTGTTGAAAAACACGACGAGCCTGAAAAGGTGTGAAATATATGAAGAGCTTCAAAAGGTGTGAAATACATGAGGAGCACGAAACGGTCTGAAAAATAGGAGGAGCATGAAGCGGTGTTCAAAAACATGAACAGCTTGAAAAGGTGTGAAAAATATGAAGAGTTTCAAAAGGTGTCAAAAATATGAGGAGCATGAAAGGGTCTGAAAAATAGGAGGAGCATGAAGCGATGTTCAAAACATGAAGAGCCTGAAAAAGTGTGAAAAATATGAAGAGCTTCAAAAGGTGTCAAAAATATGAGGAGCATGAAACGTTCTGAAAAAAGGAGGAGCATGAAGTGGTGTTAAAAACTTGAAGAGCCTGAAAAGGTGTGAAAAATATGAAGAGCTTCAAAAGGTGTGAAAAATATGAGGAGCATGATACGGTCTGAAAAATAGGAGGAGCATGAAGCGGTGTTCAAAATCATGAAGAGCCTGAAAAGGTTTCAAAAATATGAAGAGTTTCAAAAGGTGTCAAAATTATGGGGAACATTAAACGTTCTAAACATAGGAGGAGCATGAAGTGGTGTTGAAAAATATGAAGAGCCAGAAAAGGTCTGAAAAATATGAAGAGCTCCAAAAGGTGTGAAAAATATGAGGAGCATGGAACGTTCTGAAAAATAGGAGGAGCATGAAACGATGTTCAAAATCCTGAAGAGCCTGAAAAGCTGTGAAATATATGAAGAGCTTCAAAAGGTGTCAAAAATATGAGGAGCATGAAACTGTCTGAAAAATATGAAGAGTTTCAATAGTTGTCAAAATATGAGGAGCATGAAATGGTGTTCAAAAACATGAAGAGCCTGTAAAGGTGTTAAAATATGAAGAGCTTCAAAAGGTGTCAAAAATATGAGGAGCATGAAACGGTCTGAAAAATAGGAGGAGCATGAAGTGGTGTTCAAAAACATGAAGAGCCTTAAAAGGTGTGAAAAATATGAAGAGCTTTAAAGGTGTGAAAATTATGAGGAGCATGAAACCGTCTGAAAAATAGGAGGAGCATGACACTGTGATGAAAAACATGAAGAGCCTTAAATTGTGTGAAAAATATGAAGAGTTTGAAGGTGTGAAAAATATGAGGAGCATGAAACCATCTGAAAAATAGGAGGAGCATGACACGGGGTTGAGAAACATGAAGATCATGAAAAGGTGTGAAAAATTTGAAGAGATTAAAAAGCTGTCAAAAATATGAGGAGCCTGAAACTGTCTGAGAAATAGGAGGAGCATGAAGTGGTGTTGAAAAAGATGAAAAGCCTGAAGGTGTGAAAAATATGAAGAGCTTCAAAAGGTGTCAAAAATATGATGATCATGAAATGATCTGAAAAATATGAGGAACATGAAACGGTCTGAAAAATAGGAGGAGCATGAAACGGTGTTCAGAAACATGAAGAGCCTGAAAAGGTGTGAAAAATATAAAGAGCTTCAAAAGTGTGACAAAAATATGAGGAGCATGAAACGGTCTGAAAAAGAGGAGGAGCGTGAAGTGGTGTTGAAAAACACGACGAGCCTGAAAAGGTGTGAAATATATGAAGAGATTCAAAAGGTGTGAAATACATGAGGAGAACGAAACGGTCTGAAAAATAGGAGGAGCATGAAGCGGTGTTCAAAAACATGAAGAGCCTGAAAAGTTGTGAAAAATATGCAAAGCTTCGAATGGTGTCAAAAATGTGATGAGCATGAAACGGTCTGAAAAATAGGAGGAGCATGAAGCGGTGTTGAAAAACATGAAGAGCCTGAAAACTTGTGAAAAATATGAAGAGCTACAAAAGGTGTCAAAAATATGAGGAGCATGAAACGGTCTGAAAACGAAGAGGAACATGAAGGGGTGTTCAAAAACATGAAGAGCCTGAAAAGCTGTGAAAAATATGAAGAGCTTCAAAAGGTGTCAAAAATATGAGAAGTATGAAACGTTCTGAAAAATAGGAGGAGCATGAAGCGGTTTAGAAAAACATGAAGAGCCTGAAAACGTGTGAAATATATGAAGAGCTATAAAAGGTGTCAAAAATATGAGGAGCAGGAAACGGTCTGAAAAATAGGAGGAGAATGAAGCACTGTTGAAAAACATGAAGAGCCTGAAAAGGTGAGAAAAAAAGGAAGAGTTTCAAAACGTGTCAAAAATATGAGGAGCATGAAACGGTCTGAAATAGGAGGAGCATGAAATGGTGTTGAGAAACATGAAGAGCCTGAAAAGGTTTCAAAAATATGAAGAGTTTCAAAAGGTGTCAAAATTATGGGGAACATTAAACGTTCTAAACATAGGAGGAGCATGAAGTGGTGTTGAAAAATATGAAGAGCCAGAAAAGGTCTGAAAAATATGAAGAGCTCCAAAAGGTGTGAAAAATATGAGGAGCATGGAACGTTCTGAAAAATAGGAGGAGCATGAAACGATGTTCAAAATCCAGAAGAGCCCGAAAAGCTGTGAAATACATGAAGAGCTTCAAAAGGTGTCAAAAATATGAGGAGCATGAAACTGTCTGAAAAATATGAAGTGTTTCAATTGTTGTCAAAATATGAGGAGCATGAAATGGTGTTCAAAAACATGAAGAGCCTGTAAAGGTGTTAAAATATGAAGAGCTTCAAAAGGTGTCAAAAATATGAGGAGCATGAAACGGTCTGAAAAATAGGAGGAGCATGAAGTGGTGTTGAAAAACACGACGAGCCTGAAAAGGTGTGAAATATATGAAGAGCTTCAAAAGGTGTGAAATACATGAGGAGCACGAAACGGTCTGAAAAATAGGAGGAGCATGAAGCGGTGTTCAAAAACATGAACAGCTTGAAAAGGTGTGAAAAATATGAAGAGTTTCAAAAGGTGTCAAAAATATGAGGAGCATGAAAGGGTCTGAAAAATAGGAGGAGCATGAAGCGATGTTCAAAACATGAAGAGCCTGAAAAAGTGTGAAAAATATGAAGAGCTTCAAAAGGTGTCAAAAATATGAGGAGCATGAAACGTTCTGAAAAAAGGAGGAGCATGAAGTGGTGTTAAAAACTTGAAGAGCCTGAAAAGGTGTGAAAAATATGAAGAGCTTCAAAAGGTGTGAAAAATATGAGGAGCATGATGCGGTCTGAAAAATAGGAGGAGCATGAAGCGGTGTTCAAAAACATGAAGAGCCTGAAAAGTTGTGAAAAATATGCAAAGCTTCAAAAGGTCTCAAAAATGAGAGGAGCATAAAATGGTCTGAAAAATAGGAGGAGCATGAAGTCGAGTTCATGAATATGAAGAGCCTGAAAAGGTGTGAAAAATATGAAGAGCTTCAAAAGGTGTGAAAAACATGAGGAGCATGATACGGTCTGAAAAATAGGAGGAGCATGAAGCGGTGTTCAAAAACATGAAGACCCTGAAAAGTTGTGAAAAATATGCAAAGCTTCGAATGGTGTCAAAAATGTGATGAGCATGAAACGGTCTGAAAAATAGCAGGAGCATGAAGCGGTGTTGAAAAACATGAAGTGCCTGAAAAGCTGTGAAAAATATGAAGAGCTTCAAAAGGTGTCAAAAATATGAGAAGTATGAAACGTTCTGAAAAATAGGAGGAGCATGAAGCGGTTTTGAAAAACATGAAGAGCCTGAAAACGTGTGAAAAATATGAAGAGCTACAAAAGGTGTCAAAAATATGAGGAGCATGAAATGGTCTGAAAACGAAGAGGAGCATGAAGGGGTGTTCAAAAACATGAAGAGCCTGAAAAGCTGTGAAAAATATGAATTGCTTCAAAAGGTGTCAAAAATATGAGAAGTATGAAACGTTCTGAAAAATAGGAGGAGCATGAAGCGGTTTTGAAAAACATGAAGAGCCTGAAAACGTGTGAAAAATATGAAGAGCTACAAAAGGCGTCAAAAATATGAGGAGCATGAAACGTTCTGAAAAATAGGAGGAGAATGAAGCACTGTTGAAAAACATGAAGAGCCTGAAAAGGTGAGAAAAAAATGAAGAGTTTCAAAACGTGTCAAAAATATGAGGAGCATGAAACGGTCTGAAATAGGAGGAGCATGAAATGGTGTTGAGAAACATGAAGAGCCTGAAAAGGTTTCAAAAATATGAAGAGTTTCAAAAGGTGTCAAAATTATGGGGAGCATTAAACGTTCTAAACATAGGAGGAGCATGAAGTGGTGTTGAAAAATATGAAGAGCCATAAAAGGTGTGAAAAATATGAAGAGCTCCAAAAGGTGTGAAAAATATGAGGAGCATGGAACGTTCTGAAAAATAGGAGGAGCATGAATCGATGTTGAAAATCCTGAAGAGCCTGAAAAGCTGTGAAATATATGAAGAGCTTCAAAAGGTGTCAAAAATATGAGGAGCATGAAACTGTCTGAAAAATATGAAGAGTTTCAATAGCTGTCAAAATATGAGGAGCATGAAATGGTGTTCAAAAACATGAAGAGCCTGTAAAGGTGTTAAAATATGAAGAGCTTCAAAAGTGTCAAAAATATGAGGAGCATGAAACGGTCTGAAATATAGGAGGAGCATGAAGTGGTGTTCAAAAACATGAAGAGCCTGAAAAGGTGTGAAAAATATGAAGAGCTTTAAAGGTGTCAAAATTATGAGGAGCATGAAACCGTCTGAAAAATAGGAGGAGCATGACACTGTGATGAAAAACATGAAGAGCCTTAAATTGTGTGAAAAATATGAAGAGTTTGAAGGTGGGAAAAATATGAGGAGCATGAAACCATCTGAAAAATAGGAGGAGCATGACACGGGGTTGAAAAACATGAAGATCATGAAAAGGTGTGAAAAATATGAAGAGATTAAAAAGCTGTCAAAAATATGAGGAGCCTGAAACTGTCTGAGAAATAGGAGGAGTATGAAGTGGTGTTGAAAAAGATGAAGAGCGTGAAAAGGTGTGAAAAATATGAAGAGCTTCAAAAGGTGTCAAAAATATGAGGAGCATGAAACGTTCTGAAAAAAGGAGGAGCATGAAGTGGTGTTAAAAAACTTGAAGAGCCTGAAAAGGTGTGAAAAATATGAAGAGCTTCAAAAGGTGTGAAAAATATGAGGAGCATGATGCGGTCTGAAAAATAGGAGGAGCATGAAGCGGTGTTCAAAAACATGAAGAGCCTGAAAAGTTGTGAAAAATATGCAAAGCTTCAAAAGGTGTCAAAAATGAGAGGAGCATGAAATGGTCTGAAAAATAGGAGGAGCATGAAGTCGAGTTCATAAATATGAAGAGCCTGAAAAGTTGTGAAAAATATGAAGAGCTTCAAAAGGTGTGAAAAATATGAGGAGCATGATACGGTCTGAAAAATAGGAGGAGCATGAAGCGGTGTTCAAAAACATGAACAGCCTGAAAAGTTGTGAAAAATATGCAAAGCTTCGAATGGTGTCAAAAATGTGATGAGCATGAAACGGTCTGAAAAATATTAGGAGCATGAAGCGGTGTTGAAAAACATGAAGTGCCTGAAAAGCTGTGAGAAATATGAAGAGCTTCAAAAGGTGTCAAAAATATGAGAAGTATGAAACGTTCTGAAAAATAGGAGGAGCATGAAGCGGTTTTGAAAAACATGAGGAGCCTGAAAACGTGTGAAAAATATGAAGAGCTACAAAAGGTGTCAAAAATATGAGGAGCATGAAACGGTCTGAAAACGAAGAGGAGCATGAAGGGGTGTTCAAAAACATGAAGAGCCTGAAAAGGTGTGAAAAATATGAAGAGCTTCAAAAGGTGTGAAATACATGAGAGGAATGAAACTGTCTGAAAAATAGGAGGAACATGAAGCGGTTGTGAAAAACATGAAGAGCCTGAAAAGTTGTGAAAAATATAAAGAGCTTCTAAAGGTGTCAAAAACATGAGGACAATGAAACGCTCTGGAAAATAGGAGGAGCATGAAGTGGTGTTGAAAAAGATGAAGAGCCTGAAAAGGTGTGAAAAATTTGAAGAGCTTCAAAACGTGTCAAAATCATGAGGAGCATGAAACGGTCTGAAAAATAGGAGGAGCATGAAGTGGTGTTGAAAAACATGAAGAGTCTGAAATGATGTGAAATATATGAAGAGGTTCAAAAGGTGCGAAAAATATGAGGAGTTTCAAAAAGGGTCAAAAATATGAGGAGCATGAAATGGTCAGAAAAATACGAGGATAATGAAAAGGTGTTCAAAAACATGAAGAGACTGAAAAGGTGTGAAAAATATGAAGAGCTTCAAAAGGTATTAAATACATGAATAGCATGAAACGGTCTGAAAAATAGGAGGAGCATGAAGCGGTGTTCAAAAACATGAAGAACCTGAAAAGGTGTGAAAAATATGAAGAGATTCTAAAGGTGTCAAAAATATGAGGAGCATGAAACGGTCTGAAAAATAGGAAGACCATTAAACGGTGTTCAAAAACATGAAGAGCCTGAAAGGTGGGAAAATTCTGAAGAGATTCAAAAGCTGTGAAATACATGTGGAGCATAAAACGGTCTCAAAAATAGGAGGAGCATGAAGCGGTGTTCGAAAACATGAAGAGCCTGAAAAGGTGAGAAAAATATGAAGAGCCTCAAAACGTGTCAAAAATAGGAAGAGCATTAAACGGTCTGAAAAAATAGGAGGAGCATGAAGCGGTGTTGAAAAACATGAAGAGGCTGAAAACGTGTGAAAAATATGAAGAGCTTCAAAAGTTGTGAAAACTATGAAGAGCTTCAAAATGTGTCAAAAATGAGATGTGCATGAAACGGTCTGAAAAATAGTAGGATCATGCAGTGGTGTTGAAAAACATGAAGAGCCTGAAAAGGTGTGAAAAATATGAAGAGCTTCAAAAGGTGTCAAATACATGAGGAGCATGAAACGGTCTGAAAAATAGGAGGAGCATGAAGTGGTGTAGAAAAACATGAAGAGCCTGAAAAGGTGTGAAAAATATGAAGAGCTTCAAAAGGTGTAAAAAATATGAGGAGCATGAAACGGTCTGAAAAATAGGAGGAACATGAAATGCTGATCAAAAACATGAAGAGCCTGAAAAGGTGTGAAAAATATGAAGAGCCTCAAAACGTGTCAAAAATATGAGGAGCATGAAACGGTCTGAAAAATAGGAGGAGCATGAAATGTTGTTGAAAAACTTGAAGAGCCTGAAAACGTGTGAAAAAATATGAAGAGTTTCCAAAGGTGTCAAAAATGAGATGAGCATGAAACAGTCTGAAAAATAGGATGAGCATGAAGCGGTGTTGAAAATCATGAAGAGCCTGAAAAGGTGTGAATAATATGTAGAGCTTCAAAAGGTGTGAAAATATGAAGAGCTTCAAAAGCTGTCAAAATAAGATGATCATGAAACGGTCTGAAAATTAGGAGGAGCATGAAGTGGTGTTGAAAAAAATGAAGAGCCTGAAAAGGTGTGAAATATATGAAGAGCTTCAAAAGGAGTTTAAATATGAAGAGCTTCAAAAGCTGTCAAAATGAGATGAGAATGAAACGGTCTGAAAATTAGGAGCAGTATGAAACGGTGTTCAAACAAATGAAGAGCCTGAAAAGGTGTGAAATATAAGAAGAGCTTCAAAAGGTGTGAAATACATGAGGAGCATGAAACTCTGTGTAAAATAGGAGGAGCATGAAGTGGTGTTCAAAAACATGAAGAGCCTGAAAAGATGTGAAAAATATGAAGAGCTTCAAAAGGTGTGAAATATATGAGAGTAATGAAACTGTCTGAAAAATAGGAGGAGCATGAAGCGGTTGTGAAAAACATGAAGAGCCTGAAAAGTTGTGAAAAATATAAAGAGCTTCTAAAGGTGTCAAAAATATGAGGACAATGAAACGCTCTTTAAAATAGGAGGAGCATGAAGTGGTGTTGAAAAAGATGAAGAGCCTGAAAAGGTGTGAAAAATTTGAAGAGCTTCAAAGCGTGTCAAAATTATGATGAGCATGAAACGGTCTGAAAAATAGGAGGAGCATGAAGTGGTGTTGAAAAACATGAAGAGCTTGAAATGATGTGAAATATATGAAGAGGTTCAAAAGGTGCGAAAAATATGAGGAGGTTCAAAAAGTGTCAAAAATATGAGGAGCATGAAACGGTCAGAAAAATACGAGGAGCATGAAAAGGTGTTCAAAAACATGAAGAGCCTGAAAAGGTGTGAAAAATATGAAGAGCTTCAAAATGTGTCAAAAATATGAGGAGCATGAAACGGTCTGAAAAATAGGAGGAGCATGAAGTGGTGTTCAAAAACATGAAGAACCAGAAAATGTGTGAAAAATATGAAGAGTTTCTAAAGGTGTCAAAAATATGAGGAGCATGAAACGGTCTGAAAAATAGGAGGAGCATGAAACGGTGTTCAAAAATATGAAGAGCCTGAAAAGGTGTGAAAAATATGAAGAGCTGCAAAATGTGTCAAATATATGAGGAGCATGACACGTTCTCAAAAATAGGAGGAGCAGCAAACGGTGTTGAAAAATATGAAGAGCCTGTAAAGGTGTGAAAAATATGAAGAGCATGAAGCGGGGTTCAGAAACATGAAGAGCCTGAAAACTGTGAAAAATATGAAGAGCTTCAAAAAGTGTGAAAAATATGAAGAGCCTCAAAAGGTGTGAAAAATATGAGGAGCATGAAACGGTCTGAAAAATAGGAGAAGCATGAAACAGTGTGGAAAAAATGAAGAGCATGAATAGGTGTGAATATTATGAAGAGCTTTAAAAGGTTTGAAAAATATGACGAGCATGAAATTGTCTGAAAAATTGGAGGAGCATGAAGCGGTGTTGAAAAACATGAAGAGCCTGTAAAGGTTTGAAAAATATGAAGAGCTTCAAAAGGTGTGAAAAATATGAAGAGCTTCAAAATTTGTCAAAAATAAGAGGAGAATGACACGGTCTGAAAAATAGGAGGAGCATGAAGCAGTGTTGAAATACATGAAGAGCCTGTAAAGGTTTGAAAAATATGAAGAGCTTCAAAAGGTGTGAAAAATATGAAGAGCTTCAAAATGTGTCAAAAATAAGAGGAGCATGATACGGTCTGAAAAATAAGAGGAGCATGAAGCGGTGTTGAAATACATGAAGAGCCTGAAAAGGTGTGAAAAATATGAAGAGTTTCAAAAGGTGTCAAAAATATGAGGAGCATGAAACTGTCTGAAATATAACAGGAGCATGAAAAGGTTTTGAAGAAGATGAAGAGCCTGAAAATGTGTGAAAAATATGAAGAGTTTCAAAGGGTGTCAAAAATATGTCCAGCATGAACGGTCTGAAAAATAGGAGGAGCATGAAGCGTTGTTGAAAAACTAGAAGAGCCTGAAAAGGCGTGAAAAATATGAAGAGCTTCAAAAATGTCAAAAATGTGAGGAACATGAAACGATCTGAAAAATAGCAGGAGGATGAAACGGTGTTGAAAAACATGAAGAGCCTGAAAAGAGTGAAATATATGAAGAGCTTCAAAAGGTGTCAAAAATTTGATGAGCATGAAGCGGTCTGAAAAACAGGAGGAGCATAAAACGTTGTTGAAAAACATGAAGAGCATGAAAAGGTGTGAAAAATATCAAGGGCTTCAAAAGGTTTCAAAATTATGACGAGCATGAAACGGCCTGAAAAATACGAGGAGCATGAACCAGTCTGAAAAATAGGAGGAGCATGAAACGGTGTTGAAAAACATGAAGTGCCTGTAAAGGTGTGAAAAATATGACGGGCTTCAAATGGTTTCAAAAATATGAGGAGCATGAAACGGTCTGAAAAATAGGAGGAGCATGAAATGGTGTTGAAAAATATGAAGACCATGAAAAGGTGTGAAAAATATGACAGGCTTCAAATGGTTTCAAAAATATGAGGAGCATGAAACGGTCTGAAAAATAGGAGGAGCATGAAACTGTGTTGAAATCATGAAGAGCCTGAAAAGGTGTGAAAAATACGAAGAGCTTCAAAAGGTGTCAAAAATATGAGGAACATGAAACGGTCTGAAAAACAGGAGGAGCATGAAGCGGTGTTGAAAAACATGAAGCGTCTAAAAAGGTGTGAAAAATTTGAAGATCTTCAAAAGGTGTGAAAAATATGCGGAGCATGAAACTGTCTGAAAAATAGAAGGAGAATGAAACGGTGTTGAAAAACATGAAGTGCATGAAAAGGTGTGAAAAATATGGAGACCATCAAAGGGTGTCAAAATATGAGGAGTGTGAAACTTTGTTGAAAAACATGACAAGCATGAAAAGGTGTGAAAAATATGAAGATCTTCAAAAGGTGTCAAAAATATGAGAAGCATGAAATGGTCTGAAAAATATGAGGAGCATGAAACGGTGTTGAAAATACATGAAGAGCATGAAAAGGTGTGAAAAATATGAAGAGCTTCAAAAGCTTTTAAAAATAGGAGAAGCATGAAACGGTCTGAAAAGTAAGAGGAACATGAAACGGTGTGAAAAAACATGAGGAGTTTCAAAAGGTGTCAAAAATATGAGGAGCATGAAACGGTCTGAAAAATATGAGAAGCATGAAACGGTCTGAAATATAATACGACCATGAAACGTTGTTGAAAAACATGAAGTGCATGAAAAGGTTTGAAAAATATGAAGAGCTTCAAAATGTGTCAAAAATATGAGGAGCATGAAACTGTATGAAAAATAGGAGGAGCATGAAAAAGTGTTGAGAAACATGAAGAGCATGAAGAGGTGTGAAAAATATGAAGAGCTTCAAAACGTGTCAAATATATGAGGAGCATGAAACTCTCTGAAAAATAGGAGAAGCATGAAAAGTTTTGAAAAACATGAAGCGCATGAAAAGGTGTGAAAAATATGAAGATCTTCAAAAGGGGTCAAAAATATGAGGAGCATGAAACGGTCTGAAATATATGTGGAGCATGAAACGGTCTGAAACGGTCTGAAATATATGTGGAGCATGAAACGGTCTGAAAAATATGAGGAGCATGAAACGGTCTGAAAATTAGGAAGAGCAGGAAGCGGTGTTGAAAAGCATGAAGAGCATGAGAAGGTGTTGAATAACATGAAGAGCATGAAAAAGCTTGAAAAATATTAAGATCTTCAAAAGGTGTCAAAAACATGAGGAGCATGAAACGGTCTGAAAAATAGGAGAAGCATGAATCAGTGTTGAAAAACAAGAAGAGCCTGAAAAGGTGTGAAATATATGAAGAGCTTCAAAAGGTGTCAGAAATATGAGGAGCATGAAACAGTCTGAAAAATAGGAGGAGCATGAAGCTTTGTTGACAAAAATGAAGAACATGAAAAGGTGTGAAAAATATGAAGAGCTTCAAAAGGTGTCAAAAATTTGAGAAGCATGAAACTGTCTGAAAAATACGAGGAGCATGAAGCGATGTTGAAAAACATGAAGAGCCTGAAAAGGTGTGAAATAAATGAAGAGCTTCAAAACGTGTCAAAAATATGAGGAGCATGAAACGTTCTGAAAAATAGGAGGAGCATGAAGCGGTGTTGAAAAATATGAAGACCCTGAATAGGTGTGAAAAATATGAAGAGGTTCAAAAGGTGTCAAAAATATGAGGAGCATGAAACGGTCTGAATAAAAGGAGAAGCATGAAAAGATGTTCAAAAACATGAAGAGCCTGAAAAAGTGTGAAAAATATGAAGAGCTTCAAAAAGTGTGAAAAATATGAGGAGCATGAAATGGTCTGAAAAACAGGAGAAGAATGAAGAGGTGTTTAAAAACATGAAGAGCCTGAAAAGATGTGAAATATATGAAGAACTTCAAAAGGTTTCAAAAATATGAGGAGCATGAAACGGTCTGAAACATAGGAGGAGCATGAAGCAGTGTTCAAAAACATGAAGAGCATGAAAAGGTGTGAAGAAAATGAAGAGTTTCAAAAGTTGACATAAATATGAGGAGAATGAAACGGTCTGAAAAATATGAGGAGCATGAAACGGTGTTGAAAAAGATGAAGAGCCTGAAAAGGTGTGAAAAATATGAAGAGCTTCAAAAGGTGTGAAAAATATGAAGAGCTTCAAAAGGTGTCAAATATATGAGGAACATGAAACGGTCAGAAAAATAGGAGGAGTATGAAGCGATGTTGAAAAACATGAAGAGTCTGAAAAGGTGTGAAATATATGAAGAGCTTCAAAAGGTGTGAAATATAGGAGGAGCATGAAGCGGTGTTCAAAACATGAAGAGCCTGAAAAGGTGTGAAATATATGAAGAGCTTCAAAAGGTGTCAAAAATAAGAGGAGCATGAAGCGGTATTCAAAAACATGAAGAGCTTGAAAAGGTGTGAAATATATGAAGAGCTTCAAAAAGTGTGAAATATAGGAGGAGCATGAAGCGGTGTTCAGAAGCATGAAGAGACTTAAAAGGTGTGAAATATATGAAGAGCTTCAAAAGGTGTCAAAAACATGAGGAGCATGCAACGTTCTGAAAAATAGGAGGATCATGAAACTGTCTGAAAAATATGACGAGCATGAAACAGTCTGAAAAATAGGAGGAGCAAGAAGCGGTGTTGAAATACATGAAGAGCCTGAAAAGGTCTGAAATACATGAAGAGCTTCAAAAGGTGTCAAAATATGAGTAGCATAAAACGGTCTCAAAAATATGGGGAGCATGAAGCGGTGTTGAAAATCATGAAGAGCCTGAAAAGGTGTGAATAATATGAAGAGATTCAAAAGGTGTCAAACATATGAGGAGCATGAAACTGTGTTGAAAAACAAGAAGATGATGAAAAGGTGTGAAAAATATGAGGAGCATGAAAAGGTCTGAAAAATTGGAGGAGCATGAAATGTTGTTGAAAAACATGAAAAGGTGTGAAAAATATGAAGAGATTCAAAAGGTGTCAGTAATAAGAGGTGCATGAAACAGTCTGAAAAATAGGAGGAGCATGAAACGATCTGAAAAATAGGATGAGCATGAAACGGTGTTGAAAAACCTGAAGAACAGGAAAAGGTGAGAAATATATGAAGAGCTTCAAAAGGTGAGAAAAATATGAGGAGCATGAAACGGTCTGAAAAATAGGGGGAGCATTAAACGGTGTTCAAAAACATGAAGAGCCTGAAAATGTGTGAAAAATATTAAGAGCTTCAAAAGGTGTGAAAAATATGAGGAGCATGAAGCGGTGTTCAAAAACATGAAGAGCTTGAAAAGGTGTGAAATATATGAAGATCTTCAAAAGGTGTGAAAAATAGGAGGAGCATGAAGTGGTGTTCAAAAACATGAAGAGCCTGAAAAGGTGTGAAATATATGAAGAGCTTCAAAAGGTGTCAGAAATATGAGGAGCATGAAACAGTCTGAAAAATAGGAGGAGCTTGAAATGGTGTTGAAAAACATGAAGAGCCTGAAATGGTGTGAAAAATATGAAGAGCTTCAACAGGTGTGTAAAAGATGAGGAGCATGAAACGGTCTGAAAAATAGGAGGAGCATGAAGCTTTGTTGACAAAAATGAAGAACATGAAAAGCTGTGAAAAATATGAAGAGCTTCAAAAGGTGTCAAAAATTGAGAAGCATGAAACGGTCTGAAAAATACGAGGAGCATGAAGCGATGTTGAAAAACATGAAGAGCCTGAAAAGGTGTGAAATAAATGAAGAGCTTCAAAACGTGTCAAAAATATGAGGAGCATGAAACGGTCTGAAAATAGGAGGAGCATGAAGCGATGTTGAAAAATATGAAGACCCTGAATAGGTGTGAAAAATATGAAGAGGTTCAAAAGGTGTCAAAAATATGAGGAGCATGAAACGGTCTGAATAAAAGGAGGAGCATGAAACGATGTTCAAAAACATGAAGAGCCTGAAAAAGTGTGAAAAATATGAAGAGCTTCAAAAAGTGTGAAAAATATGAGGAGCATAAACGATCTGAAAAATAGGTGGAGCAGGAAGCGGTGTTCAAAAACATGAAGAGCCTGACAGGTGTGAAAAGTATGAAGAGCTTCAAAAAGTGTGAAAAATATGAAGAGCTTCAAAAAGTGTGAAAAATATGAGGAGCATGAAATGGTCTGAAAAACAGGAGAAGAATGAAGAGGTGTTTAAAAACATGAAGAGCCTGAAAAGGTGTGAAATATATGACGAACTTCAAAAGGTTTCAAAAATATGAGGAGCATGAAACGGTCTGAAACATAGGAGGAGCATGAAGCAGTGTTCAAAAACAGGAAGAGCATGAAAAGGTGTGAAGAAAATGAAGAGTTTCAAAAGTTGACATAAATATGAGGAGAATGAAACGGTCTGAAAAATATGAGGAGCATGAAACGGTGTTGAAAAAGATGAAGAGCCTGCAAAGGTGTGAAAAATATGAAGAGCTTCAAAAAGTGTCAAAATATGAAGAGAATGAAACAGTCCGAAAAATAGGAGGAGCATGAAAAGGTGTTGAAAAACATGAAGAGGGTGAAAATATGTGTAAAATATGAAGAGCTTCAAAAGGTGTGAAAAATATGAAGAGCTTCAAAAGGTGTGAAAAATATGAAGAGCTTCAAAAGGTGTCAAATATATGAGGAGCATGAAACGGTCAAAAAAATAGGAGGAGTATGAAGCGATGTTGAAAAACATGAAGAGTCTGAAAAGGTGTGAAATATATGAAGAGCTTCAAAAGGTGTGAAATATAGGAGGAGCATGAAGCGGTTTTCAAAAACATGAAGAGCCTGAAAAGGTGTGAAATATATGAAGAGCTTCAAAAGGTGTCAAAAATAAGAGGAGCATGAAGCGGTGTTCAAAAACATGAAGAGCTTGAAAAGGTGTGAAATATATGAAGAGCTTCAAAAAGTGTGAAATATAGGAGGAGCATGAAGCGGTGTTCAGAAACATGAAGAGCCTTAAAAGGTGTAAATATATGAAGAGCTTCAAAAGGTGTCAAACATATGAGGAGCATGAAACTGTGTTGAAAAACAAGAAGAGCATGAAAAGGTGTGAAAAATATGAGGAGCATGAAGAGGTCTGAAAAATAGGAGAAGCATGAAATGTTGTTGAAAAACATGAAGAGCATGAAAAGGTGTGAAAAATATGAAGAGCTTCAAAAGGTGTCAATAATAAGAGGTGCATGAAACAGTCTGAAAAATAGGAGGAGCATGAAACGATCTGAAAAATAGGAGGAGCATGAAACGGTGTTGAAAAACCTGAAGAACAGAAAAAGGTGAGAAATATATGAAGAGCTTCAAAAGCTGTGAAAAATATGAGGAGCATGAAACGGTCTGAAAAATAGGAGGAGCATTAAACGGTGTTCAAAAACATGAAGAGCCTGAAAATGTGTGAAAAATATTAAGAGCTTCAAAAGGTGTGAAAAATATGAGGAGCATGAAGCGGTGTTCAAAAACATGAAGAGCTTGAAAAGGTGTGAAATATATGAAGATCTTCAAAAGGTGTGAAAAATAGGAGGAGCATGAAGTGGTGTTCAAAAACATGAAGAGCCTGAAAAGGTGTGAAATATATGAAGAGCTTCAAAAGGTTTCAGAAATATGAGGAGCATGAAACAGTCTGAAAAATAGGAGGAGCTTGAAATGGTGTTGAAAAACATGAAGAGCCTGAAATGGTGTGAAAAATATGAAGAGCTTCAACAGGTGTGTAAAAGATGAGGAGCATGAAACGGTCGGAAAAATAGGAGGAGCATGAAGCTTTGTTGACAAAAATGAAGAACATGAAAAGGTGTGAAAAATATGAAGAGCTTCAAAAGGTGTCAAAAATTGAGAAGCATGAAACGGTCTGAAAAATACGAGGAGCATGAAGCGATGTTGAAAAACATGAAGAGCCTGAAAAGGTGTGAAATAAATGAAGAGCTTCAAAACGTTTCAAAAATATGAGGAGTATGAAACGGTCTGAAAAATAGGAGGAGCATGAAGCGGTGTTGAAAAACATGAAGAGCCTGAAAAAGTGTGAAAAATATGAAGAGCTTCAAAAGGTGTCAAAAATATGAGGAGCATGAAACGGTCTGAATAAAAGGAGGACCATGAAACGATGTTCAAAAACATGAAGAGCCTGAAAAAGTGTGAAAAATATGAAGAGCTTCAAAAAGTGTGAAAAATATGAGGAGCATAAAACGATCTGAAAAATAGGTGGAGCAGGAAGCGGTGTTCAAAAACATGAAGAGCCTGACAGGTGTGAAAAGTATGAAGAGCTTCAAGAAGTGTGAAAAATATGAAGAGCTTCAAAAAATGTGGAAAAATATGAGGAGCATGAAAAGGTCTAAAAAAGTGAATTAGGGTTAAAGTGGGATGGGGGTGTGGGGGAGGGGGCAGGGTGGTGGAGAATGTTGTTGAGAAAAGCATGAAAGTGTTGAAAAACATGAAGAGCATGAAAAGTGTGAAAAATATGAAGAGCTTCAAAAGGTGTCAATAATAAGAGGTGCATGAAACAGTCTGAAAAATAGGAGGAGCATGAAACGATCTGAAAAATAGGAGGAGCATGAAGCGGTGTTGAAAAATATGAAGAGCCTGAAAAGGTTTGACAAATATAAAGAGTTTCAAAAAGTGTCAATGATATGAGGAGCATGATACGGTCTGAAAAATAGGAGCAGCATGAAACGGTGTTGAAAAACATGAAGAGCATGAAAAGGTGTGAAAAAAGGAAGAGCTTTAAAAGGTGTCAAATATATGAGGAGCATGAAACGGTCTGAAAAATAGAAGTAGCATGAAGCGGTGACAAAAAAATGAAGAGCCTGAAAAGGTGTGAAAAATATGAATAGCTTCAAAAGGTGTGAAAAATATGAGGAGCATGAAACGGTCTGAAAAATAGGAGGAGCATAATGCGGTGTTCAAAAACATGAAGAGCATGAAAAGGTGTGAAATATATGAAGAGCTTCAAAAGTTGTGAAAAATATGAGGAGCATGAAACGGTCTGAAAAATAGAAGCGGCATGAAATGGTGTTGAAAAACATGAAGAGCCTGAAAAGGTGTGAGAAATATGAAGAGCTTCAAAAGGTGTCAAAAATATGAGGAGCATGAAACGGTCTGAAAAAGAGGAGGAGCATGAAGCGATGTTGAAAAACATGAAGAGCCTGAAAAGGTGTGAAAAATATGAAAAGCTTCAAAAGGTGTGAAATACATGAGGAGCATGAAAGAGCTGAAAATTTGGAGAAGCATGAAGTGGTGTGGAAAAACATGAAGAGCCTGAAAAGGTGTGAAAAATATGAAGAGCTTCAGAAGGTGTGAAATACATGAGGAGCATGAAACTCTCTGAAAAATATAAGGAGCATGAAGTGGTGTTCAAAAACATGAAGAGCCTGAAAAGGTGTAAAAAATATGAAGAGCTTCAAAAGGTGTGAAAAATATGAGGAGCATGTTATGGTTTGAAAATAGGATTAGCATGAAGAGGTGTTCAAAAACATGAAGAGCCTGAAAAGTTGTGAAAAATATGAAAAGCTTCAAAAGGTGTCAAAAATGAGATGAGCATGAAACTGTCTGAAATATAGGAGGAGTATGAAGCGGTGTTCAAAACATGAAGAGCCCGAAAAGGTGTGAAAAATATGAAGAGCTTCAAAAGGTGTCAAAATTATGAGGAGCATGAAACGGTCTGAAAAAGAGGAGGAGCATGAAGCGGCGTTGAAAAACATGAAGAGCCTGAAAAGGTGTGAAAAATATGAAAAGCTTCAAAAGGTGTGAAATACATGAGGAGCATGAAAGAGCTGAAAATTAGGAGAAGCATGAAGTGGTGTGGAAAAACATGAAGAGCCTGAAAAGGTGTGAAAAATATGAAGAGATTCAAAAGGTGTGAAATACATGAGGAGCATGAAACTCTCTGAAAAATAGGAGGAGCATGAAGCGGTGTTCAAAAATATGAAGAGCCTGAAAAGGTGTGAAAAATATGAAGAGCTTCAAAAATATGAAAATTATGAAGAGCCTCAAAAGGTGTGAAAAATATGAAGAGCTTCAAAAGGTGTGAAATATATGAGGAGCATGAAACGGTCTCAAAAATAGCAGGATCATGAAGCGGTGTTGAAAAACATGAAGAGTCTGAAAACGTGTGAAAATATGAAGAGCTTCAAAAATATGAAAAATATGAAAAGCTTCAAAAGGTGTGAAAAATATGAAGAGCTTCAAAAGATGTCAAAAATATGAGGAGCATGAAACGGTCTGCAAAATAGGAGGAGCATGAAATGGTGTTCAAAAACATGAAGAGCCTGAAATCGTGTGAAAAATATGAAGAGCTTCAAAAGGTGTGAAAAATATGAGGAGCATGAAACGATCTAAAAAATAGGAGGAGCATGAAGCGGTGTTCAAAAATATGAAGAGCCTGAAAAGGTGTGAAAAATATGAAGAGCTTCAAAAGGTGTCAAAAATATGAGGAGCATGAAACGGTCTGAAAAATAGGAGGAGCATGAAGTGGTGTTGAAAAACATGAAGAGCCTGAAAAGGTGTGAGAAATATGAAGAGCTTCAAAAGGTGTCAAAAATATGAGGAGCATGAAACGGTCTGAAAAAGAGGAGGAGCATGAAGCGGTGTTGAAAAACATGAAGAGCCTGAAAAGGTGTGAAAAATATGAAAACCTTCAAAAGGTGTGAAATACATGAGGAGCATGAAAGAGCTGAAAATTAGGAGAAGCATGAAGTGGTGTGGAAAAACATGAAGAGCCTGTAAAGGTGTGAAAAATATGAAGAGCTTCAGAAGGTGTGAAATACATGAGGAGCATGAAACTCTCTGAAAAATATAAGGAGCATGAAGTGGTGTTCAAAAACATGAAGAGCCTGAAAAGTTTTGAAAAATATGGAAAGCTTCAACAGGTGTCAAAAATGAGATGAGCATGAAACTGTCTGAAATATAGGAGGAGTATGAAGCGGTGTTCAAAACATGAAGAGCCCGAAAAGGTGTGAAAAATATGAAGAGCTTCAAAAGGTGTCAAAAATATGAGGAGCATGAAACGGTCTGAAAAATAGGAGGAACATGAAGAAGTGTTCAAAAACATGAAGAGCCTGAAAAGGTGTGAAAAATATGAAGAGCTTCAAAAGGTGTGAAATATACGAGGAGCATGAAACTCTCTGAAAAATAGAAGGAGCATGATGTGGTGCTCAAAAACATGAAGAGCCTGAAAACGTGTGAAAAATACGAAGAGCTTCAAAAGGTGTGAAAAATATGAGGAGAATGATACGGTTTGAAAAATAGGAGGAGCATGAAGCGGTGTTGAAAAACATGAAGAGTCTGAAAACGTGTGAAATTATGAAGAACTTCAAAAATATGAAAAATATGAAGAGCTTCAAAAGGTGTGAAAAATATGAAGAGCTTCAAAACGTGTCAAAATGAGATGAACATGAAACGGTCTGAAACATAGGAGGAGCATGAAGCGGTGCTGAAAATCATAAAGAGCCTGAAATATGTGAAAAATATGAAGAGCTTCAGAATATGTGAAAAACATGAAGAGCTTCAGAAAGTGTCAAAATGAGATGAGCATGAAACGGTCTGAAAAATAAGAGGAGCATGAAGTGGTGTTGAAAATAATGAAAAGCCTGAAAAGGTGTGAAGTATATGAAGAGCTTCAAAAGGTGTCAAAAATATGAGGAGAATGAAACGGACTGTAAAAAAGGAGGAGCATGAAATGGTGTTCAAAAACATGAAGAGCCTGAAAAGGTGTGAAAAATATGAAGAGCTTCAAAAGGTGTCAAAAATATGAGGACCATGAAGAGTTCTGAAAAATAGGAAAAGCATGAAGCGGTGTTCAAAAAGAGGAAGGCCCTGAAAAGTAGTGAAAAATATGAAGAGCTTCAAAAGGTGTCAAAAATATGAGGAGCATGAAACGGTCTCAAAAATAGGAGGACTATGAAACGGTGTTCAAAAACATGAAAGCCTGAAAAGGTGTGAAAAATATGAAGAGCTTCAAAACGTGTCAAAAATACGAGGAGCATGAAACGGTCTGAAAAATAGGAGGAGCAAGAAAGGGTGTTGAACAACATGAAGAGCCTGAAAACGTGTGAAAAATAAGAAGAGCTTCAAAAGATTTGAAAAATATGAAGAGCTTCAAAAGGTGTCAAAAATGAGATGAGCATGAAACCGTCTGAAAAATAGGAGGAGCATGAAGTAGTGTTGAAAAACATGAAGAACCTGAAAAGCTGTGAGAAACATGAAGAGCTTCAAAATGTGTCAAATATATGAGGAGCATGAAACGGTCTGAAAAAGAGGAGGAGCAGGAAGCGGTGTTGAGAAACACGAAGAGCCTGAAAATGTGTGAAAAATATGAAGAGCTTCTAAAGGTGTCAAAAATATGAGGAGCATGAAACGGTCTTAAAAATACGAGGAGCATGAAGTGGTGTTGAAAAACATGAAGAGCCTGAAAAGGTGTTAAATATATGAAGAGCTTCAAAAGGTGTCAAATATATGAGGAGCATGAATCGGTCTAAAAAATAGGAGGATCATGAAAAGTTGTTGAAAAACATGAAGAGCCTGAAAAGGTGTGAAAAAAATGAAGAGCTTCAAAAGGTGTCAAAAATATGAGGAGCAAGAAACGGTTTTAAAAATAAGAGGAACATGAAGTGGTGTTGAAAAACATGAAGATCCTGAAAAGATGTGAAAAATATGAAGAGCTTCAAAAGGTGTGAAATATATGAGGTGCAAGAAACGGTCTGAAAAATAGGAGGAGCATGAAGCGGTGTTGAAAAACATGAAGAACCTGAAAAGGTGTGAAAAATATGAAGAGCTTCAAAAGGTGTCAAAAATATGAGGAGCATGAAACGTTCTGAAAAATAGGAGGAGCATGAAGCAGTGTTGAAAAAAATGAAGAGACTGAAAAGATGTGAAAAATATGAACAGCTGCAAAAGGTGTAAAAATATGAGGAGCATGAAACGGTCTAAAAAATAGGAGTACCATGAACCGGTGTTGAAAAACATGAAGAGCCAGAAAAGGTGTGAAAAATATTAAGAGCTTCAAAACGTGTGAAATATATGAAGAGCTTCAAAAGGTGTCAAAAAAGAGATGAGCATGAAACGGTCTGAAAAATAGGAGGAGAATGAAGTGGTGTTGAAAAAAATGAGGAGCCTGAAAAGGTGTGAAAAATATGAAGAGCTTCAAAAGGTGTCAAAAATGAGATCATCATGAAACGGTTTGAAAAATAGGAGGTGCATGAGGTGGTGTTGAAAAAAAAGAAGAGACTGAAAAGGTGTGAAATATATGAAGAGCTTCAAAAGGTGTCAAAATATGAGGAGCATGATACGGTCTGAAAAATAGGAGGAGCATGAAGCGGTGATGAAAACATGAAGAGCCTGAAAAGGTGTGAAAAATATGAAGAGCTTCAAAATGTGTGAAATACATGAGGAGCATGAAACGGGTTGAAAAATAGGAGAAGCATGAAGTGGTGTGGAAAAACATCAAGAGCCTGAAAAGGTGTGAAAAATATGAAGAGCTTCAAAAGGTGTCAAATACATGAGGAGCAAGAAACGGTCTGAAAAATAGGAGGAAGATGAAGCGGTGTTCAAAACATGAAGAGCCTGAAAAGTTGTGAAAAATATGAAAAGCTTCCAAAGATGTCAAAAATGAGATGAGCATGAAACGGTCTGAAAAATAGGAGGAGCATGAAGCGGTGTTGAAAAAATGAAGAGCCTGAAAAGGTGTGAAAAATATGAAGAGCATCAAAAGGTGTCAAAAATATGACGAGTATGAAACGGTCTGACAAATAGGAGGAGCATGAAGCGGTGTTGCAAAACATGAGGAGCCTGAAAATGTGTGAAAAATATGAAAAGCTTCAAAAGGTGAAAAAAATATGAGGTGTATGAAACGGTCTGAAAAATAGGAGGATCATGAAGCTGTGTTGAAAAACATGAAGAGCCTGAAAAGGTGTGAAAAATATGAAGAGCTTCAACAGGTATAAAATATATGAGGAGCATGAAACGGTGTTCAAAAACATGAAGAACCTGAAAAGGTGTGAAAAATATGAAGAGCTTCAAAAGGTGTAAAATATATGAGGAGCACGAAACGGTGTTCAAAAACATGAAGAGCCTGAAAAGTTGTGAATAATATGAAGAGCTGCAAAAGGTGTAAAAAAAAATATGAGGAGCATGAAACGGTCTGAAAAATAGGAGGAGCATGAAGCGGTGTTGAAAAACATGAAGAGCCTGAAAAGGTGTGAAAAATATGAAGAGCTTCAAAAGATGTGAAAAATATGAAGCGCTTCAAAAGGTGTCAAAATTATGAGGAGCCTGAAACGGTCTGAAAAATAGGAGAGGCTTGAAGTTGTGTTGAAAAACATGAAGAGCCTTAAAAGGTGTGAAAAATATGAAGACCTTCAAAAGGTGTCAAAAATATGAGGAACATGAAACGGTCTGAAATTTCGGAGGAGCATGAAGCGGTGTTCAAAAACATGAAGAGCCTGAAAAGATGTGAAAAATATGAAGAGCTTCAAAAGCTGTGAATAATATGAAGAGCATGAAACGGTCTGAAAATTAGGAGGAGCATAAAGCGGTGTTCAAATACATGAAGAGCCTGAAAAGGTTTGAAAAATATGAAGAGCTTCTCAAGGTGTGAAATACATGAGGAGCATGAAACGGTCTGAAAAATAGGAGGAGCATGAAGCGATGTTGAAAAACATGAAGAACCTGAAAAGGTTTGAAAAATATGAAGAGCTTCAATAGTTGTTAAAAATAGGAGGAGCATGAAGCATTGTTCAGAAACATGAACAGCGTGATAATGTGTGAAAAATATGAAGAGCTTCAAAAGGTGTCAAAAATATGAGAAGCATGAAATGGTCTGGAAAATAAGAGGAGCATGAAACGCTGTTCAAAAAAATGAAGAGACTGAAATGGTGTGAAAAATATGAAAAGCTTCAAAAGGTGTGAAAAATATGAGGAGCATGAAACGTTCAGAAATATAGCAGGAGTATGAAGTCGTGTTGGAAAACATGAAGAGCCTGAAAAAGTGTGAAAAAAAGAAGAGTTTCTAAAAGTGTCAAAAATATGAGGAGCATGAAACGGTCTCAAAAATAGGAGGAGCATGAAGCGGTGTTGAAAAATATGAAGAGTCTGAAAAGGTGTGAAAAATATGAAGAGCTTCAAAAGTTGTGAAAAATATAAGGAGCATGAAACGGTCTTAAAAATAGGAGGAGCATGAAGTGGTGTTGAAAAACATGAAGAGCCTGAAAAGGTGTGAAAAATATGAAGAGCTTCAAAAGGTGTCAGAAATATGAGGAGCAATAAACGGTGTGAAAAATAGGAGGACCCTGTGGTGGTGTTCAAAAACATGAAAAGCCTGAAAAGGTGTGAAAAATATGAAAGGCTTCAAAAAGTGTCAAAAATATGAGGAGCATGAAACGGTCTGAAAAATAGGAGGAGCATTAAGTGGTGTTCAAAAACATGAAGAGCCTGAAAAGGTGTGAAATTTATGAAGAGCTTCAAAAGGTGTGAAATACATGAGGAGCATGTAACGTTCTGAAAAACAGGAGGAGCATGAGGCGGTGTTGAAAAACATGAAGAGCCTGAAAAGGTGTGAAAAATATGAAGAGCTTCAAAATGTGTCAAAATATGAAGAGCATGAAACGGTCTGAAAAATAGGAGGAGCATGAAGCGGTGTTCAAAAACCTGAAGAGCCTGAAAAGGTGTGAAAAATATGAAAAACTTCAAAAGGTGTGAAATACATGAGGAGCATGAAAGAGCTGAAAATTAGGAGAAGCATGAAGTGGTGTGGAAAAACATGAAGAGCCTGAAAAGGTGTGAAAAATATGAAGAGCTTCAAAAGGTGTGAAATACATGAGGAGCATGAAACTCTCTGAAAAATAGGAGGAGCATGAAGCGGTGTTCAAAAATATGAAGAGCCTGAAAAGGTGTGAAAAATATGAAGAGCTTCAAAAATGTGAAAAATATGAAGAGCTTCAAAAGGTGTGAAAAATAGGAAGAGCTTCAAAAGGTGTGAAATATATGAGGAGCATGAAACGGTCTGAAAAATAGCAGGATCATGAAGCGGTGTTGAAAAACATGAAGAGTCTGAAAACGTGTGAAAATATGAAGAGCTTCAAAAATATGAAAAATATGAAGAGCTTCAAAAGGTGTGAAAAATATGAAGAGCTTCAGAAGGTGTCAAAAATATGAGGAGCATGAAACGGTCTGCAAAATAGGAGGAGCATGAAATGGTGTTCAAAAACATGAAGAGCCTGAAATCGTGTGAAAAATATGAAGAGCTTCAAAAGGTGTGAAAAATATGAGGAGCATGAAACGATCTAAAAAATAGGAGGAGCATGAAGCGGTGTTCAAAAATATGAAGAGCCTGAAAAGGTGTGAAAAATATGAAGAGCTTCAAAAGGTGTCAAAAATATGAGGAGCATGAAACGGTCTGAAAAATAGGAGGAGCATGAAGTGGTGTTGAAAAACATGAAGAGCCTGAAAAGGTGTGAGAAATATGAAGAGCTTCAAAAGGTGTCAAAAATATGAGGAGCATGAAACGGTCTGAAAAAGAGGAGGAGCATGAAGCGATGTTGAAAAACATGAAGAGCCTGAAAAGGTGTGAAAAATATGAAAAGCTTCAAAAGGTGTGAAATACATGAGGAGAATGAAAGAGCTGAAAATTTGGAGAAGCATGAAGTGGTGTGGAAAAACATGAAGAGCCTGAAAAGGTGTGAAAAATATGAAGAGCTTCAGAAGGTGTGAAATACATGAGGAGCATGAAACTCTCTGAAAAATATAAGGAGCATGAAGTGGTGTTCAAAAACATGAAGAGCCTGAAATGGTGTAAAAAATATGAAGAGCTTCAAAAGGTGTGAAAAATATGAGGAGCATGTTATGGTTTGAAAACAGAATTAGCATGAAGAGGTGTTCAAAAACATGAAGAGCCTGAAAAGTTGTGAAAAATATGAAAAGCTTCAAAAGGTGTCAAAAATGAGATGAGCATGAAACTGTCTGAAATATAGGAGGAGTATGAAGCGGTGTTCAAAACATGAAGAGCCCGAAAAGGTGTGAAAAATATGAAGAGCTTCAAAAGGTGTCAAAAATATGAGGAGCATGAAACGGTCTGAAAAAGAGGAGGAGCATGAAGCGGCGTTGAAAAACATGAAGAGGCTGAAAAGGTGTGAAAAATATGAAAAGCTTCAAAAGGTGTGAAATACATGTGGAGCATGAAAGAGCTGAAAATTAGGAGAAGCATGAAGTTGTGTGGAAAAACATGAAGAGCCTGAAAAGGTGTGAAAAATATGAAGAGCTTCAAAAGGTGTGAAATACATGAGGAGCATAAAACTCTCTGAAAAATAGGAGGAGCATGAAGCGGTGTTCAAAAATATGAAGAGCCTGAAAAGGTGTGAAAAATATGAAGAGCTTCAAAAATATGAAAAATATGAAGAGCCTCAAAAGGTGTGAAAAATATGAAGAGCTTCAAAAGTTGTGAAAAATATAAGGAGCATGAAACGGTCTTAAAAATAGGAGGAGCATGAAGCGGTGTTGAAAAATATGAAGAGCCTGAAAAGGTGTGAAAAATATGAAGAGCTTCAAAAGGTGTCAGAAATATGAGGAGCAATAAACGGTGTGAAAAATAGGAGGACCCTGTGGTGGTGTTCAAAAACATGAAAAGCCTGAAAAGGTGTGAAAAATATGAAGAGCTTCAAAAAGTGTCAAAAATATGAGGAGCATGAAACGGTCTGAAAAATAGGAGGAGCATTAAGTGGTGTTCAAAAACATGAAGAGCCTGAAATGGTGTAAAAAATATGAAGAGCTTCAAAAGGTGTGAAAAATATGAGGAGCATGTTATGGTTTGAAAACAGAATTAGCATGAAGAGGTGTTCAAAAACATGAAGAGCCTGAAAAGTTGTGAAAAATATGAAGAGCTTCAGAAGGTGTGAAATACATGAGGAGCATGAAACTCTCTGAAAAATATAAGGAGCATGAAGTGGTGTTCAAAAACATGAAGAGCCTGAAATGGTGTAAAAAATATGAAGAGCTTCAAAAGGTGTGAAAAATATGAGGAGCATGTTATGGTTTGAAAACAGAATTAGCATGAAGAGGTGTTCAAAAACATGAAGAGCCTGAAAAGTTGTGAAAAATATGAAAAGCTTCAAAAGGTGTCAAAAATGAGATGAGCATGAAACTGTCTGAAATATAGGAGGAGTATGAAGCGGTGTTCAAAACATGAAGAGCCCGAAAAGGTGTGAAAAATATGAAGAGCTTCAAAAGGTGTCAAAAATATGAGGAGCATGAAACGGTCTGAAAAAGAGGAGGAGCATGAAGCGGCGTTGAAAAACATGAAGAGGCTGAAAAGGTGTGAAAAATATGAAAAGCTTCAAAAGGTGTGAAATACATGTGGAGCATGAAAGAGCTGAAAATTAGGAGAAGCATGAAGTTGTGTGGAAAAACATGAAGAGCCTGAAAAGGTGTGAAAAATATGAAGAGCTTCAAAAGGTGTGAAATACATGAGGAGCATAAAACTCTCTGAAAAATAGGAGGAGCATGAAGCGGTGTTCAAAAATATGAAGAGCCTGAAAAGGTGTGAAAAATATGAAGAGCTTCAAAAATATGAAAAATATGAAGAGCCTCAAAAGGTGTGAAAAATATGAAGAGCTTCAAAAGTTGTGAAAAATATAAGGAGCATGAAACGGTCTTAAAAATAGGAGGAGCATGAAGCGGTGTTGAAAAATATGAAGAGCCTGAAAAGGTGTGAAAAATATGAAGAGCTTCAAAAGGTGTCAGAAATATGAGGAGCAATAAACGGTGTGAAAAATAGGAGGACCCTGTGGTGGTGTTCAAAAACATGAAAAGCCTGAAAAGGTGTGAAAAATATGAAGAGCTTCAAAAAGTGTCAAAAATATGAGGAGCATGAAACGGTCTGAAAAATAGGAGGAGCATTAAGTGGTGTTCAAAAACATGAAGAGCCTGAAAAGGTGTGAAATTTATGAAGAGCTTCAAAAGGTGTGAAATACATGAGGAGCATGTAACGTTCTGAAAAACAGGAGGAGCATGAGGCGGTGTTGAAAAACATGAAGAGCCTGAAAAGGTGTGAAAAATATGAAGAGCTTCAAAATGTGTCAAAATATGAAGAGCATGAAACGGTCTGAAAAATAGGAGGAGCATGAAGCGGTGTTCAAAACCTGAAGAGCCTGAAAAGGTGTCAAATATATGAGGAGCATGAAACGGTCTGAAAAATAGGAGGAACATGAAGCGGTGTTCAAATTCATGAGATGCTGAAAAGGTGTGAAAACTATGAAGAGCTTCAAAAGGTGTCAAAAATATGAAGACCATGAAACTATCTGAAAAATAGGAGGAGAATGAAGCGGTGTTCAAAAACATGAAGTGCCTGAAAAGGTGTGAAGAATATGAAGAGCTTCAAAAGGTGTGAAATACATGAGGAGCATGAAACTGTCTGAAAAATAGGAGGAGCATGAAGCGGTGTTCAAAAACATGAAGAGCCTGAAAAAGTGTGAAAAATATGAAGAGCTTCAAAAGGTTTGAAAAACATGAAGAGCCTGTAAAGGTGTGAAAAATATGAAGAGCTTCAAAAGGTGTGAAATACATGAGGAGCATGAAACTCTCTGAAAAATGAAAGGAGCAAGAAGGGGTGTTCAAAAACATGAAGAGGCTGAAAAGGTGTGAAAAACATGAAGAGCTTAAAAAGGTGTGAAAAATATGAGGAGCATGAAACGGTCTGAAAAAAAAGGAGGAGCATGAAACGATGATCAAAAACATGAACAGTATGAAAAGGTGTGAAAAATATGAAGAGCTTCAAAAGGTGTGAAATACATGAGGAACATGAAACGGTCTGAAATTTAGGAGAAGCATTAAGTGGTGTGGAAAAACATGAAGAGCCTGAAAAGGTGTGAAAAATATGAAGAGCTTCAAAAGTTGTGAAAAATATGAGGAGCATGAAACGGTCTGAAAAATAGAAGCGGCATGAAATGGTGTTGAAAAATATGAAGAGCCTAAAAAGGTGTGAAAAATATGAAAAGCTTCAAAAGATGTGAAAAATATGAGGAGCATGATACTGCCTGAAAAATATGAGGAGCATGAAGTGGTGTTGAAGAAATGAAGAGCCTGAAAAGGTGTGAAATATATTAAGAGCATCAATAGGTGTCAAAAATAAGAGGAGCATGAAACGGTCTGCAAAAAGGAGGAGCAAGAAGTGGTGTTGATAAACTTGAAGAGCCTGAAAAGGTGTGAAAAATATGAAAAGCTTCAAAAGGTGTGAAATACATGAGGAGCATGAAAGAGCTGAAAATTAGGAGAAGCATGAAGTGGTGTGGAAAAACATGAAGAGCCTGAAAAGGTGTGAAAAATATGAAGATCTTCAGAAGGTGTGAAATACCTGAGGAGCATGAAACTCTCTGAAAAATATAAGGAGCATGAAGTGGTGTTCAAAAACATGAAGAGCCTGCAAAGGTGTAAAAAATATGAAGAGCTTCAAAAGGTGTGAAAAATATGAGGAGCATGTTATGGTTTGAAAAATAGGATTAGCATGAAGAGGTGTTCAAAAACATGAAGAGCCTGAAAAGTTGTGAAAAATATGGAAAGCTTCAAAAGGTGTCAAAAATGAGATGAGCATGAAACTGTCTGAAATATAGGAGGAGTATGAAGCGGTGTTCAAAACATGAAGAGCCCGAAAAGGTGTGAAAAATATGAAGAGCTTCAAAAGGTGTCAAAAATATGAGGAGCATGAAACGGACTGAAAAATCGGAGGAGCATGAAGCGGTGTTGAAAAACATGAAGAGCCTGAAAAGGTGTGAAAAATATGAAGAGTTTCAAAAGGTGTCAAAAATATGAATAGCATGAAAAGGTCTGCAAAAAAGGAGCATGAAGTGGTGTTGAAAAACATGAAGAGCCTGAAAAAGTGTGAAAAATATGTAAAGTTTCATAAGGTGTCAAAAATATGAGGAGCATGAAACGGTCTGAAAAATAGGAGGAACATGAAGAAGTGTTCAAAAACATGAAGAGCCTGAAAAGGTGTGAAAAATATGAAGAGCTTCAAAAGGTGTGAAATATATGAGGAGCATGAAACTCTCTGAAATATAGAAGGAGCATGATATGGTGTTCAAAAACATGAAGAGTCTGAAAACGTGTGAAAAATACGAAGAGCTTCAAAAGGTGTGAAAAATATGAGGAGAATGATACGGTTTGAAAAATAGGAGGAGCATGAAGCGGTGTTGAAAAACATGAAGAGTCTGAAAACGTGTGAAATTATGAAGAACTTCAAAAATATGAAAAATATGAAGAGCTTCAAAAGGTGTCAAAATGAGATGAACATGAAACGGTCTGAAACATAGGAGGAGCATGAAGCGTGTTGAAAATCATAAAGAGCCTGAAAATTTGTGAAAAATATGAAGAGCTTTAGAATATGTGAAAAACATGAAGAGCTTCAAAAAGTGTCAAAATGAGATGAGCATGAAACGGTCTGAAAAATAAGAGGAGCATGAAGTGGTGTTGAAAATAATGAAAAGCCTGAAAAGTTGTGAAATATATGAAGAGCTTCAAAAGGTGTCAAAAATGAGATGAGCATGAAACGGTCTGAAAAATAGGAGGAGCATGAAGCGGTGTTCAAAACATGAAGAGCCTGAAAAGTTGTGAAAAATATGAAAAGCTTCCAAAGGTGTCAAAAATGAGATGAACATGAAACGGTCTGAAAAATAGGAGGAGCATGAAGCGGTGTTGAAAAAATGAAGAGCCGGAAAAGGTGTGAAAACTATGAAGAGCATCAAAAGGTGTCAAAAATATGACGAGTATGAAACGGTCTGACAAATAGGAGGAGCATGAAGCGGTGTTGAAAAACATGAAGAGCCTGAAAAGGTGTGAAAAATATGAAGAGCTTCAAAATGTGTGAAATACATGAGGAGCATGAAACGGGTTGAAAAATAGGAGAAGCATGAAGTGGTGTGGAAAAACATCAAGAGCCTAAAAAGGTGTGAAAAATATGAAGAGCTTCAAAAGGTGTCAAATACATGAGGAGCAAGAAACGGTCTGAAAAATAGGAGGAAGATGAAGAGGTGTTCAAAAATATGAAGAGCCTGAAAAGGTGTGAAAAATATGAAGAGCTTCAAAAGGTGTGAAAAATATGAGGAGCATGATACAGTCTGAAAAATAGGAGGAGCATGAAGCGGTGTTCAAAACATGAAGAGCCTGAAAAGTTGTGAAAAATATGAAAAGCTTCCAAAGATGTCAAAAATGAGATGAGCATGAAACGGTCTGAAAAATAGGAGGAGCATGAAGCGGTGTTGAAAAAATGAAGAGCCTGAAAAGGTGTGAAAAATATGAAGAGCATCAAAAGGTGTCAAAAATATGACGAGTATGAAACGGTCTGACAAATAGGAGGAGCATGAAGCGGTGTTGCAAAACATGAGGAGCCTGAAAAGGTGTGAAAAATATGAAGAGCTTCAAAAGGTGAAAAAAATATGAGGTGTATGAAACGGTCTGAAAAATAGGAGGATCATGAAGCTGTGTTGAAAAACATGAAGAGCCTGAAAAGGTGTGAAAAATATGAAGAGCTTCAACAGGTATAAAATATATGAGGAGCATGAAACGGTGTTCAAAAACATGAAGAACATGAAAAGGTGTGAAAAATATGAAGAGCTTCAAAAGGTGTAAAATATATGAGGAGCACGAAACGGTGTGCAAAAACATGAAGAGCCTGAAAAGTTGTGAATAATATGAAGAGCTTCAAAAGATGTGAAAAATATGAAGCGCTTCAAAAGATGTGAAAAATATGAAGCGCTTCAAAAGATGTGAAAAATAGGAGGAGCATGAAGCGGTGTTAAAAAACATGAAGAGGCTTAAAAGGTGTGAAAAATATGAAGAGCTTCAAAAGGTGTGAAAAATATGAGGAGCATGAAACGGTCTGAAAAATAGGAGGAGCATGAAGCCGTGCTGAAAAACATGATGAGCCTGAAAAAGTGTGAAATATATGAAGAGGTTCAAAAGGTGTAAAAAATATGAGGAGATTCAAAAGGTATCAAAAATATGAGGAGCATGAAACGGTCTGAAAAAGAGGAGGAGCATGAATCGGTGTTGAAAATCATGAAGAGCCTGAAAACGTGTGAGAAATATGAAGAGATTCAAAAGGTGTCAAAAATATGAAGAGCTTCAAAGGTGTCAAAAATGAGAGGAGTATGAAGCAGTCTGAAAAAGAGGAGGAGCATGAATCGGTGTTAAAAAACATGAAGAGCCTGAAAAGGTGTGAAATATATGAAGAGATTCAAAAGGTGTCAAAAATATGAGGAGCATGAAACGGTCTGAAAAATAGGAGGAAAATGAAGCTCTGTTTAAAAATATGAAGAGCTTGAAAAGGTTTGAAAAATATGGAGAGCTTCAAAAGGTGTCAAAAATATGAGGAGCATGAAACGGTCTGAAAAATAGGAGGAGCATGAACCGGTGTTGAAAAACAAGAAGAGCCTGAAAAGGTGTGAATAATATGAAGAGTTTGAAAATGTGTCAAAAATATGAGGAGCAGGAAACGGTCTGAAAAATAGGAGCATGAAGTGGTGTTGAAAAACTTGAAGAGCCTGAAAAGCTGTGAAAAATATGAAGCGCATCAAAAACTGTCAAAATATGACGAGCATGAAACGGTTTTCAAAGACATGAAACGCCTGAAATGGTGTGAAATATATGAACAGCTTCAAAAGGTATCAAAAATAGGAGGAGCATGAAACGGTCTGAAAAATTGGAGGAGCAAGAAGCAGTGTTGAAAAACATGAAGAGGTGGAAAAGGTGTGAAATATATGAAGAGCTTCAAAAGGTGTCAAAAATATGAGGAGCATGAAACGGTTTGAAAAATAGGAGGAGCATGAAGCGGTGTTGAAAAACATGAAGAGCCTGAAACGGTTTGAAAAATATGAAGAGCTTCAAAAGGTGTCAAAAATAGAGGGGGCATGAAACTATCTGAAAAATAGGAGGAGCATGAAGCGGTGTTGAAAAACATGAAGAACCTGAAGAGGTTTCAAAAATATGAAGAGCTTCAAAAGGTGTCAAAAATAAGAGGAGCATTAAACGGTCTGAAAAATAGGAGGAGCATGAAGTGGTGTTGAAAAACATAAAGAGCCTGAAAAGGTGTGCAAAATATGAAGAGCTTCAAAAGGTGTCAAAATTATGAGGAGCATGGAACGGTCTGAAAATAAGGAAGAGCAGGAAGCGGTGCGGAAAAACATGAAGAGCCTGAAAAGGTGTGAAAAATATGAAGACCTTCAAAAGGTGTTAAAAAGAGGAGGCACATGAAACTGTCTGAAAAACACGAGGAGCATGAAGCGGTGTGGAAAAACATGAAGAGCCTGAAAACGTTTGAAAAATATGAAGAGCTTCAAAAGGTGTGGAAAATATGAAGAGCTTCAAAATGTGTCAAAAGTGAGATGACCATGAAACGGTCTGAAAAATAGGAGGAGCATGAAGTGGTGTTGAAAAACATGAAGAGCCTGAAAATGTGTGAAATATATGAAGAGCTTCAAAAGATGTCAGAAATGAGAGAAGCATGAAACGGTCTGAAAAATAGATGAGCAAGAAGGGGTGTTGAAAAACATGAAGAGCCTGAAAACGTTTGAGAAATATGAAGAGCTTCAAAAGGTGTGGAAAATATGAAGAGCTTCAAAATGTGTCAAAAGTGAGATGAGCATGAAACGGTCTGAAAAATAGGAGGAGCATGAAGTGGTGTTGAAAAACATGAAGAGCCTGAAAAGGTGTGAAAAATATGAAGAGCTTCAAAAGGTGTCAAAAATATGAGTAGCATGAAAAGGTCTGAAAAATAGGAGGAGCATGAAGTGGTGTAGAAAAACATGAAGAGACTGAAAAGGTGTGAAAAATATGAAGAGCTTCTAAAGGTGTCAAAAATATGAGGATCATGAAATGTTGTGAAAAACAGGAGGAGCATGAAGTGGTGTTGAGAAACATGAAGAGGCTTAAAAGGTGTGAAAAATATGAATAGCTTCAAAAGTTTTCAAATATATGAGGAGAATGAAACTATCTTTAAAATAGGAGGAGCATGAAACGGTGTTGAGAAAAATGAAGAGCCTGAAAAGGTGTGAAAAATATGAAGACCTTCAAAAGGTGTCAAAAAGAGGAGGCAAATGAAACTGTCTGAAAATTAGGAGGAGCATGAAGCGGTGTGGAAAAACGTGAAGAGCCTGAAAAAGTTTGAAAAATATGAAGAGCTTCAAAAGGTGTCAAAAATATGAGGAGCATGAAACGGTCTGAAAAATAGGAGGAAAATGAAGCTCTGCTTAAAAACATGAAGAGCTTGAAAAGGTTTGAAAAATATGGAGAGCTTCAAAAGGTGTCAAAAATATGAGGAGCATGAAACGGTCTGAATAATAGGAGGAGCATAAAGTGGTGTTCAAAATCATGAAGAGCCTTAAAAGGTGTGAAAAATATGAAGAGCTTCAAAAGGTGTGAAAAAAATGAAGAGCTTCAAAATCTGTCAAAAATATGAGGAGCATGAAACGATCTGAAAAATATGAGCAGCATGAAACGGTGTTCAAAGACATGAAGAGCCTGAAAAGGTGTGAAAAATATGAAGAGCTTCAAAACGTGTCAAAAATATGAGGAGCATGAAACGATCTGAAAAATAGGAGGAGCATGAAGCGGTGTTAAAAACATGAAGAACCTGAAAACGTGTGAAAAATATGAAAAGCTTCAAATGGTGTGAAAAATATGAACAGCTTCAAAAGGTGTGAAAAATACGAAGAGCTTCAAAAGGTGTCATAAATATGAGGAGCAAGAAATGGTCTGAAAAATAAGAGAAGCATGAAATGGTGTTCAAAATATGAAGAGCCTGAAAAGGTGTGAAAAATATGAAGAGCTTCAAAAGGTGTGAAATACATGAGGAGCATGAAACTCTCTAAAAAATAAGAGGAGCATGAAGCGGTGTTCAAAAACATGAAGAGCCTGAAAAGTTGTAAAAAATATGAAGAGCTTCAAAATGTGTCAAAAGTGAGATGACCATGAAACGGTCTGAAAAATAGGAGGAGCATGAAGTGGTGTTGAAAAACATGAAGAGCCTGAAAATGTGTGAAATATATGAAGAGCTTCAAAAGATGTCAGAAATGAGAGAAGCATGAAACGGTCTGAAAAATAGATGAGCAAGAAGGGGTGTTGAAAAACATGAAGAGCCTGAAAACGTTTGAGAAATATGAATACTTCAAAAGGTGTGGAAAATATGAAGAGCTTCAAAAGATGTCAAAAGTATGAGGAGCATGAAGCGGTCCGAAAAATAGGATGAGCATGAAGCGGTGTTGAAAACTTTAAGAGCCTGAAAAGGTGGGAAATATATAAAGAGCTTGAAAAGGTGTCAAAAATATGAGGAGCATGAAACGGTGTGAAAAATAGAAAACATGAAAAGCCTGAAAATGTGTGAAAAATATGAAGAGCTTCCAAAGGTGTGAAAAATACGAATAGCTTCGAAATGTGTCAATAATGAGAGCAGCATGAAACGGTGTGAAAAATAGGAGGAGCATGAATAGGTGTGCAAAAAGATTAAGAGCCTGAAAATGTATGAAATATATGAAGAGCTTCAAAAGGTGTCAAAAATATGAGGAGAAAGAAACGGTCTGAAAAATAGGAGGAGCATGAAGTGGTGTTGACAAACATGAAGAGCTGAAAAGCTGTGAAAAATATGAAGAGCTTTAAAAGGTCTCAAATATATGAGGATCATGAAATTTTCTGAAAAATAGGAGGAGCATGAAACGTTGTTCAAAACATGAAGAGCCTGAAAAGGTGTGAAAAATATAAAGAGATTCAAAACATGTCAAACATTGAGGAGCATGAAACGATCTGAAAAATAGGAAGAGCATGATGCAGTGTTGAAAAACATGAAGAGGCTGAAAACGTGTGAAAAATATGAAGTGCTCCAAAGATGTCAAAAATATGAGGAGCATGAAGCGGTCCGAAAAATAGGATGAGCATGAAGCGGTGTTGACAACATTCAGAGCCTGAAAAGGTGTGAAATATATGAAGAGCTTGAAACGGTGTCAAAAATATGAGGAGCATGAAACGGTGTGAAAAATAGAAGAGGCATGAAGTGATGTTGAGAAACATGAAGAGCCTGAAAAGGTGTGAAAAAAATGAAGAGCTACAAAAGGTGTCAAATACATGTGGAGCATGAAACGATCTGAAAAATAGGAGGAGCATGAAGTGGTGTTGAAAAATATGGAGAGCCTGAAAAGGTGTGAAAATTATGAAGAGCTTCAAAATGTGTCAAAAAAAAGGAGGATAATGAAACAGTGTTCAAATACATTAAGAGCCTGAATAGGTGTGAAAAATATGAAGAGCTTCAAAATGTGTCAAAAAAAAAGGAGGACCATGAAGCGGTGTTTAAAAACAAGAAGTGCCTGAAAAGGTGTGAAATATATGAAGAGCTTCAAAAGGTGTCAAAAATATGAGGAGCATGAAACGATCTGAAAAATAGGAGGAGCATGAAGTAGTGTTGAAAAACATGAAGAGCCTGAAAAAGTGTGAAAAATATGAAGAGCTTTAAAAGGTCTCAAATATATGAGGAGCATGTAACTTTCTGAAAAATAGGAGGAGCATGAAACGGTGTTCAAAACATGAAGAGCCTGAAAAGGTGTGAAAAATATGAAGAGCTTCAAAACTTGTCAAACATTGAGGAGCATGAAACTATCTGAAAAATAGGAAGAGCATGATGCCGTGTTGAAAAACATGAAGAGCCTGAAAAGGTGTGAAATATATGATGAGCTTCAAAAGGTGTCAAAAATATGAGGAGCATGAAACGGTCTGAAAAATAGGAGGACCATGAAGCGGTGTTGAAAAACATGAAGAGCCTTAAAAGTTGTGAAAAATATGAAGAGCTTCAAAAGGTGTGGAAAATATGAAGAGCTTCAAAAGGTGTCAAAAATGAGAGGAGCATGAAACGGTCTGAAAAAACGGAGGAGCATGAAGCGGTGTTGAAAAACATGAAGAGTCTTAAAAGATGTGAAAAATATGAAGAGCTTCAAAATGTGTCAAAAATAGGAGGAGGATGAAACGGTCTGAAAAAACGGAGGAGCATGAAGCAGTGTTGAAAAACATGGAGAGTCTTAAAAGATGTGAAAAAAATGAAGAGCTTCAAAATGTGTCAAAAATAGGAGGAGGATGAAACGTTGTTAAAAAAACATGAAGAGCCTGAAAAGATGTGAAATATATGAAGAGCTTCAAAAGGTGTGAAAAATATGAAGAGCTTCAAAAGGTGTGAAATACATGAGGAGCATGAAACTCTCTGAATAATAGGAGGAGCATGAAGTGGTGTTCAAAACATGAAGAGCCTGAAAAGGTGTGAAAAATATGAAGAGCTTCAAAACGTGTCAAAAATATGAGGAGCATGAAACGGTCTGAAAAATAGGAGGAGCACGACGTGTTGTTGAAAAACGTGAATAGCCTGAAAAGGTGAGAATATATGAAGAGCTTCAAAAGGTGTGAAAACTATGAGGAGCATGAAACGGTCTGAAAAATAGGAGGACCATGAAGCGGTGTTGAAAAAAACGAAGAGCCTGAAAAAGTGTGAAAAATATGAAGAGCTTCAAAAGGTGTCAAAAATATAGGAGAATGAAACGGTCTAAAAATAGGAGGAGCATGAAACGGTGTTGAAAACATGAAGAGATGAAAAGCTGTGAAAAATATGAAGTGATTCAAAAGGTGTCAAAAATATGAGGAGCATGAAACAGTCTTTAAAATAGGATGAGAATGAGACGGTTTTGAAAAAGATGAAGAGCATGAAAAGGTGTGAAAAACATGAAGAGCTTCAAAAGGTGTAAAAAATATGAACCGTTTCAAAAGTGTGAAAAATGAGATGAGCATGAAGCGGTCTGAAAAATAGGAGGAGCATGAAGTGTTGTTGAAAAACATAAAGATCCTGAAAATGTGTGAAATATATGAAGAACTACAAAAGGTGTCAAAAATCTGAGGAGCATTAAAAGGTCTGAAAAATAGGAGGAGCATGAAACGGTGTTGAAAGACATGAAGAGCCTGAAAAGGTGTGAAAAACATGAAGAGCTTCAAAACGTGTCAAAAATATGTGGAGCATGAAAGGGTCTGAAAATTAGCAGGAGCATGAAGCGGTGTTGAAAAACATGAAGAACCTGAAAACGTGTGAAAAATATGAAAAGCTTCAAATGGTGTGAAAAATATGAACAGCTTCAAAAGGTGTGAAAAATATGAAGAGCTTCAAAAGGTGTCATAAATATGAGGAGCAAGAAATGGTCTGAAAAATAAGAGAAGCATGAAATGGTGTTCAAAATATGAAGAGCATGAAAAGGTGTGAAAAATATGAAGAGCTTCAAAAGGTGTGAAATACATGAGGAGCATGAAACTCTCTAAAAAATAAGAGGAGCATGAAGCGGTGTTCAAAAACATGAAGAGCCTGAAAAGTTGTGAAAAATATGAAGAGCTTCAAAATGTGTGAAAAAAAAAGAAGAGCTTCAAAAGGTGTCAAAAATATGAGGAGCATGAATCGGTCTGAAAAATAGGAGGAGCATGAAACGGTGTTGAAAACATGAAGAGATGAAAAGGTGTGAAAAATATGAAGAGGTTCTAAAGGTGTCAAAAATATGAGGAGCATGAAACAGTCTTTAAAATAGGATGAGAATGAGACGGTTTTGAAAAAGATGAAGAGCATGAAAAGGTGTGAAAAACATGAAGAGCTTCAAAAGGTGTAAAAAATATGAGAGGCATGAAACGACTGAAAAATAGGAGGAGCATGATGCGGTGGTCAAAAACATGAAGAGCCTGAAAAGGTGTGAAAAATATAAAGAGATTCAAAAGGTGTCAAAAATATTAGGAGCATGAAACAGTATGAAACATAGGATGAGCATGAAACTTTTTTGAAAAAGATGAAGAGCATGAAAAGGTGTGAAAAATATGAAGAGCTTCAAAAGATGTTAAAAATATGAGGAGCATGAAACTTTCTGAAAAATTGGAGGAGCATGAAGTGGTGTTGAAAAACATGAAAAGCCTGAAAAGGTGGAAAAATATGAAGAGCTTCAAAAAGTGTCAACAATATGAGGAGCATGAAACGGTCTGAAAATTAGGAAGAGCATGAAACTGTGTTGATAAACATGAAGAGCCTGAAAAGGTGTGAAAAATATGAAGAGCTTCAAAAGGTGTCAAATATATGAGGAGCATGAAACAGTGTGAAAAATAGGATGAGCATGAAACGGTTTTAAAAAGACGAAGAGCCTAAAAGGTGTGACATATATGAAGAGCTTCAAAAGGTGTGAAATACATGAGGAGGTGGAAACGGTCTGAAAATAGTAGGAGCATGAAGCGGCGTTGAAAAACATGAATAGCCTGAAAACGTGTGAAAAATATGAAGAGCTTCCAAAGGTGTGAAATATATGAAGAGCTACAAAAGGTGTCAAAAATATGAGGAGCATGAACCGGTCTGAAATATAAGAGGAGCATGAAGTGATGTTGAAAAACATGAAGAGCCTGAAAAGGTGTGAAAAATATGAAGAGCTTCAAAAGGTGTCAAAAATATGAGGAGAATGAACCGGTCTGAAAAATAGGAGGAGCATGAAGTGGTGTTGAAAAACATGAAGTGCCTGAAAAGTTGTGAAATATATGAAGAGCTTCAAAAGGTGTGAAAAATATGAGGAGCTTCAAAAGGTGTCAAAAATAGGAGGAGCCTGAAACGGTCTGAAAAATAGGAGGAGCATGATACGGTGTTCAAAAATATGAAGAGCCTGAAAAGGTGTGAAAAACATGAAGATCTTCAAAAGGGGTCAAAAATATGAGGAGCATGAAAGGATCTGACAATAGGAGGAGCATGAAGTGGTGTTCAAAAACATGAAGAGCCTGAAAAGGTGTGAAAAACATGAAGAGCCTCAAAACGTGTCAAAAATATGAGGAGCATGAAACGGTCTGAAAAATAGGAGGAGCATGAAGCGGTGTTGAAAAACATGAAGAGGCTGAAAACGTGTGAAAAATATGAAGAGCTTCAAAAGGTGTGAAATATATGAACAGCTTCCAAAGGTGTCAAAAATGAGATGAGCATGAAACGGTCTGAAAAATAGGAGGAGCATGAAGTGGTCGTGGAAATCATGAAGTGCCTGAAAAGGTGTGAAATATATGAAGAGTTTCAAAGGTTGTGAAAAAATGAGGAGGTTCAAAAGGTGTCAAAAATATGAGGAGCATGAAACGGTCTGAAAAATAGGAGGAGCATGAAACGGTGTTCAAAACATGAAGAGCCTGAAAAGGTGTGAAAAATATGCAGAGCTTGAAAAGGTGTGAAATACATGAGGAGCCTGAAGCGGTCTGAAAAATAGGAGGAGCATGAAACGGTGTTGAAAAACATGAAGAGCCTGAAAAGGTGTGAAAAATAGGAGGAGCTTCACAAGGTGTCAAATATATAAGGAGCATGAAACGGTCTGAAAAATAGGAGGAGCATGAAGCAGTCGTCAAAAACATGAAGAACCTGAAAAGTTTTGTAAAATATGAAGAGCTTCAAAAGGTGTGAAAAATATGAGGAACATGAAACGGTCTGAAAAATAGGAGCAGCATGAAACAGTGTTGAAAAACATGAAGAGCCTGAAAAGGTGTGAAAAACATGAAGAGCCTCAAAACGTGTCAAAAATATGAGGAGCATGAAAAGGTCTGAAAAATAGGAGCAGCATGAAACAGTGTTGAAAAACATGAAGAGCCTGAAAAGGTGTGAAAAATATGAAGAGCTTCAAAAGATGTCAAAAGTATGGGAGCATGAAGCGGTCCGAAAAATAGGATGAGCATGAAGCGGTGTTGAAAACTTTAAGAGCCTGAAAAGGTGGGAAATATATAAAGAGCTTGAAAAGGTGTCAAAAATATGAGGAGCATGAAACGGTGTGAAAAATATGAGAAGCATGAAGTGATGTTGAGAAACCTGAAGAGACTGAAAAGGTGTGAAAAATATGAAGAGCTACAAAAGATGTGAAATATATGAGGAGCATGAAATGATCTGAAAAATAGGAGGAGCATGAAACGGTGTTGAAAAACATGAAGAGCCTGAAAGGTGTGAAAATTATGAAGACCTTCAAAATGTGTCAAAAAAAAAGGAGGAGCATGAAATGGTGTTCAAAAACATGAAGAGCCTGAAAAGGTGTGAAAAATATTAAGATCTTCAAAAGGTGTCAAAAATATGAGGAGCATGAAACGGTGTGAAAAATAGGAGGAACATGAAGCACGGTTGAAAAACATGAAGAGCCTGAAAAGGTGTGAAATATATGAAGAGTTTCAAAAGTTGTGAAAATATGAAGAGCCTCAAAACGTGTCAAAAATATGAGGAGCATGAAACAGTCTGAAAAATAGGAGGAGCATGAAGCGGTGTTGAAAAACATGAAGAGCCTGAAAAGGTGTGAAAAATATGAAGAGCATTAAAAGGTGTGAAAAATATGAGGAACATGAAACGGACTGAAAAAAGGAGGAGTATGAAGAGGTGTTGAAAACATGAAAAGCCTGAAAATGTGTGAAAAATATGAAGAGCTTCCAAAGGTGTGAAAAATACGAATAGCTTCGAAATGTGTCAATAATGAGAGCAGCATGAAACGGTGTGAAAGATAGGAGGAGCATGAAGAGGTGTGCAAAAAGATGAAGAGCCTGAAAATGTGTGAAATATATGAAGAGCTTCAAAAGGTGTCAAAAATATGAGGAGAAAGAAACGGTCTGAAAAATAGGAGGAGCATGAAGTGGTGTTGACAAACATGAAGAGCTGAAAAGCTGTGAAAAATATGAAGAGCTTTAAAAGGTCTCAAATATATGAGGATCATGAAATTTTCTGAAAAATAGGAGGAGCATGAAACGTTGTTCAAAACATGAAGAGCCTGAAAAGGTGTGAAAAATATAAAGAGATTCAAAACATGTCAAACATTGAGGAGCATGAAACGATCTGAAAAATAGGAAGAGCATGATGCAGTGTTGAAAAACATGAAGAGGCTGAAAACGTGTGAAAAATATGAAGTGCTCCAAAGATGTCAAAAATATGAGGAGCATGAAGCGGTCCGAAAAATAGGATGAGCATGAAGCGGTGTTGACAACATTCAGAGCCTGAAAAGGTGTGAAATATATGAAGAGCTTGAAACGGTGTCAAAAATATGAGGAGCATGAAACGGTGTGAAAAATAGAAGAGGCATGAAGTGATGTTGAGAAACATGAAGAGCCTGAAAAGGTGTGAAAAAAATGAAGAGCTACAAAAGGTGTCAAATACATGTGGAGCATGAAACGATCTGAAAAATAGGAGGAGCATGAAGTGGTGTTGAAAAATATGGAGAGCCTGAAAAGGTGTGAAAATTATGAAGAGCTTCAAAATGTGTCAAAAAAAAGGAGGATAATGAAACAGTGTTCAAATACATTAAGAGCCTGAATAGGTGTGAAAAATATGAAGAGCTTCAAAATGTGTCAAAAAAAAAGGAGGACCATGAAGCGGTGTTTAAAAACAAGAACTGCCTGAAAAGGTGTGAAATATATGAAGAGCTTCAAAAGGTGTCAAAAATATGAGGAGCATGAAACGATCTGAAAAATAGGAGGAGCATGAAGTAGTGTTGAAAAACATGAAGAGCCTGAAAAAGTGTGAAAAATATGAAGAGCTTTAAAAGGTCTCAAATATATGAGGAGCATGTAACTTTCTGAAAAATAGGAGGAGCATGAAACGGTGTTCAAAACATGAAGAGCCTGAAAAGTTGTGAAAAATATGAAGAGCTTCAAAAGGTGTGAAAAATATGAAGAGCTTCAAAAGGTGTCAAAAATGAGAGGAGCATGAAACGGTCTGAAAAAACGGAGGAGCATGAAGCAGTGTTGAAAAACATGAAGAGTCTTAAAAGATGTGAAAAATATGAAGAGCTTCAAAATGTGTCAAAAATAGGAGGAGGATGAAACGTTGTTAAAAAAACATGAAGACCCTGAAAAGATGTGAAATATATGAAGAGCTTCAAAAGGTGTGAAAAATATGAAGAGCTTCAAAAGGTGTGAAATACATGAGGAGCATGAAACTCTCTGAATAATAGGAGGAGCATGAAGTGGTGTTCAAAACATGAAGAGCCTGAAAAGGTGTGAAAAATATGAAGAGCTTCAAAACGTGTCAAAAATATGAGGAGCATGAAACGGTCTGAAAAATAGGAGGAGCACGACGTGTTGTTGAAAAACGTGAATAGCCTGAAAAGGTGAGAATATATGAAGAGCTTCAAAAGGTGTGAAAACTATGAGGAGCATGAAACGGTCTGAAAAATAGGAGGACCATGAAGCGGTGTTGAAAAAAACGAAGAGCCTGAAAAAGTGTGAAAAATATGAAGAGCTTCAAAAGGTGTCAAAAATATAGGAGAATGAAACGGTCTAAAAATAGGAGGAGCATGAAACGGTGTTGAAAACATGAAGAGATGAAAAGGTGTGAAAAACATGAAGAGCTTCAAAAGGTGTAAAAAATATGAACCGTATCAAAAGTGTGAAAAATGAGATGAGCATGAAGCGGTCTTAAAAATAGGAGGAGCATGAAGTGTTGTTGAAAAACATAAAGATCCTGAAAATGTGTGAAATATATGAAGAACTACAAAACGTGTCAAAAATGTGAGGAGCATTAAAAGGTCTGAAAAATAGGAGGAGCATGAAACGGTGTTGAAAGACATGAAGAGCCTGAAAAGGTGTGAAAAACATGAAGAGCTTCAAAACGTGTCAAAAATATGTGGAGCATGAAAGCGTCTGAAAATTAGCAGGAGCATGAAGAGGTTTTGAAAATCATGAAGAACCTGAAAACGTGTGAAAAATATGAAAAGCTTCAAATGGTGTGAAAAATATGAACAGCTTCAAAAGGTGTGAAAAATATGAAGAGCTTCAAAAGGTGTCATAAATATGAGGAGCAAGAAATGGTCTGAAAAATAAGAGAAGCATGAAATGGTGTTCAAAATATGAAGAGCATGAAAAGGTGTGAAAAATATGAAGAGCTTCAAAAGGTGTGAAATACATGAGGAGCATGAAACTCTCTAAAAAATAAGAGGAGCATGAAGCGGTGTTCAAAAACATGAAGAGCCTGAAAAGTTGTGAAAAATATGAAGAGCTTCAAAATGTGTGAAAAAAAAAAAGAAGAGCTTCAAAAGGTGTCAAAAATATGAGGATCATGAATCGGTCTGAAAAATAGGAGGAGCATGAAACGGTGTTGAAAACATGAAGAGATGAAAAGGTGTGAAAAATATGAAGAGGTTTTAAAGGTGTCAAAAATATGAGGAGCATGAAACAGTCTTTAAAATAGGATGAGAATGAGACGGTTTTGAAAAAGATGAAGAGCATGAAAAGGTGTAAAAAACATGAAGAGCTTCAAAAGGTGTAAAAAATATGAGAGGCATGAAATGACTGAAAAATAGGAGGAGCATGATGCGGTGGTCAAAAACATGAAGAGCCTGAAAAGGTGTGAAAAATATAAAGAGCTTCAAAAGGTGTCAAAAATATTAGGAGCATGAAACAGTATGAAACATAGGATGAGCATGAAACTTTTTTGAAAAAGATGAAGAGCATGAAAAGGTGTGAAAAATATGAAGAGCTTCAAAAGATGTTAAAAATATGAGGAGCATGAAACTTTCTGAAAAATTGGAGGAGCATGAAGTGGTGTTGAAAAACATGAAAAGCCTGAAAAGGTGGAAAAATATGAAGAGCTTCAAAAAGTGTCAACAATATGAGGAGCATGAAACGGTCTGAAAATTAGGAAGAGCATGAAACTGTGTTGATAAACATGAAGAGCCTGAAAAGGTGTGAAAAATATGAAGAGCTTCAAAAGGTGTCAAATATATGAGGAGCATGAAACAGTGTGAAAAATAGGATGAGCATGAAACGGTTTTAAAAAGACGAAGAGCCTAAAAGGTGTGACATATATGAAGAGCTTCAAAAGGTGTGAAATACATGAGGAGGTGGAAACGGTCTGAAAATAGTAGGAGCATGAAGCGGCGTTGAAAAACATGAATAGCCTGAAAACGTGTGAAAAATATGAAGAGCTTCCAAAGGTGTGAAATATATGAAGAGCTACAAAAGGTGTCAAAAATATGAGGAGCATGAACCGGTCTGAAATATAGGAGGAGCATGAAGTGATGTTGAAAAACATGAAGAGCCTGAAAAGGTGTGAAAAATATGAAGAGCTTCAAAAGGTGTCAAAAATATGAGGAGAATGAACCGGTCTGAAAAATAGGAGGAGCATGAAGTGGTGTTGAAAAACTTGAAGAGCCTGAAAAGTTGTGAAATATATGAAGAGCTTCAAAAGGTGTGAAAAATATGAGGAGCTTCAAAAGGTGTCAAAAATAGGAGGAGCCTGAAACGGTCTGAAAAATAGGAGGAGCATGATACGGTGTTCAAAAATATGAAGAGCCTGAAAAGGTGTGAAAAACATGAAGATCTTCAAAAGGGGTCAAAAATATGAGGAGCATGAAACGATCTGAAAAATAGGAGGAGCATGAAGTGGTGTTCAAAAACATGAAGAGCCTGAAAAGTTATGAAAAACATGAAGAGCCTCAAAACGTGTCAAAAATATGAGGAGCATGAAACGGTCTGAAAAATAGGAGGAACATGAAGCACGGTTGAAAAACATGAAGAGCCTGAAAAGGTGTGAAATATATGAAGAGTTTCAAAAGTTGTGAAAATATGAAGAGCCTCAAAACGTGTCAAAAATATGAGGAGCATAAAACAGTCTGAAAAATAGGAGCATGAAGCGGTGTTGAAAAACATGAAGAGACTGAAAAGGTGTGAAAAATATGAAGAACATTAAAAGGTGTGAAAAATATGAGGAACATGAAACGGACTGAAAAAAAGGAGGAGTATGAAAAGGTGTTGAAAACATGAAAAGCCTGAAAATGTGTGAAAAATATGAAGAGCTTCCAAAGGTGTGAAAAATACGAAAAGCTTCGAAATGTGTCAATAATGAGAGCAGCATGAAACGGTGTGAAAAATAGGAGGAGCATGAAGAGGTGTGCAAAAAGATGAAGAGCCTGAAAATGTGTGAAATATATGAAGAGCTTCAAAAGGTGTCAAAAATATGAGGAGAAAGAAACGGTCTGAAAAATAGGAGGAGCATGAAGTGGTGTTGACAAACATGAAGAGCTGAAAAGCTGTGAAAAATATGAAGAGCTTTAAAAGGTCTCAAATATATGAGGATCATGAAATTTTCTGAATAATAGGAGGAGCATGAAACGTTGTTCAAAACATGAAGAGCCTGAAAAGGTGTGAAAAATATAAAGAGATTCAAAACATGTCAAACATTGAGGAGCATGAAACGATCTGAAAAATAGGAAGAGCATGATGCAGTGTTGAAAAACATGAAGAGGCTGAAAACGTGTGAAAAATATGAAGTGCTCCAAAGATGTCAAAAATATGAGGAGCATGAAGCGGTCCGAAAAATAGGATGAGCATGAAGCGGTGTTGACAACATTCAGAGCCTGAAAAGGTGTGAAATATATGAAGAGATTGAAACGGTGTCAAAAATATGAGGAGCATGAAACGGTGTGAAAAATAGAAGAGGCATGAAGTGATGTTGAGAAACATGAAGAGCCTGAAAAGGTGTGAAAAAAATGAAGAGCTACAAAAGGTGTCAAATACATGTGGAGCATGAAACGATCTGAAAAATAGGAGGAGCATGAAGTGGTGTTGAAAAATATGGAGAGCCTGAAAAGGTGTGAAAATTATGAAGAGCTTCAAAATGTGTCAAAAAAAAGGAGGATAATGAAACAGTGTTCAAATACATTAAGAGCCTGAATAGGTGTGAAAAATATGAAGAGCTTCACAATGTGTCAAAAAAAAAGGAAGACCATGAAGCGGTGTTTAAAAACAAGAAGTGCCTGAAAAGGTGTGAAATATATGAAGAGCTTCAAAAGGTGTCAAAAATATGAGGAGCATGAAACGATCTGAAAAATAGGAGGAGCATGAAGTAGTGTTGAAAAACATGAAGAGCCTGAAAAAGTGTGAAAAATATGAAGAGCTTTAAAAGGTCTCAAATATATGAGGAGCATGGAACTTTCTGAAAAATAGGAGGAGCATGAAACGGTGTTCAAAACATGAAGAGCATGAAAAGGTGTGAAAAATATGAAGAGCTTCAAAACTTGTCAAACATTGAGGAGCATGAAACTATCTGAAAAACAGGAAGAGCATGATGCCGTGTTGAAAAACATGAAGAGCCTGAAAAGGTGTGAAATATATGATAAGCTTCAAAAGGTGTCAAAAATATGAGGAGCATGAAACGGTCTGAAAAATAGGAGGACCATGAAGCGGTGTTGAAAAACATGAAGAGCCTTAAAAGTTGTGAAAAATATGAAGAGCTTCAAAAGGTGTGAAAAATATGAAGAGCTTCAAAAGGTGTCAAAAATGAGAGGAGCATGAAACGGTCTGAAAAAACGGAGGAGCATGAAGCGGTGTTGAAAAACATGAAGAGTCTTAAAAGATGTGAAAAATATGAAGAGCTTCAAAATGTGTCAAAAATAGGAGGAGGATGAAACGGTCTGACAAAACGGAGGAGCATGAAGCGGTGTTGAAAAACATGGAGAGTCTTAAAAGATGTGAAAAAAATGAAGAGCTTCAAAATGTGTCAAAAGTAGGAGGAGGATGAAACGTTGTTAAAAAAACATGAAGAGCCTGAAAAGATGTGAAATATATGAAGAACTTCAAAAGGTGTGAAAAATATGAAGAGCTTCAAAAGGTGTGAAATACATGAGGAGCATGAAACTCTCTGAATAATAGGAGGAGCATGAAGTGGTGTTCAAAACATGAAGAGCCTGAAAAGGTGTGAAAAATATGAAGAGCTTCAAAACGTGTCAAAATATGAGGAGCATGAAACGGTCTGAAAAATAGGAGGAGCACGACGTGTTGTTGAAAAACGTGAATAGCCTGAAAAGGTGAGAATATATGAAGAGCTTCAAAAGGTGTGAAAACTATGAGGAGCATGAAACGGTCTGAAAAATAGGAGGACCATGAAGCGGTGTTGAAAAAAACGAAGAGCCTGAAAAAGTGTGAAAAATATGAAGAGCTTCAAAAGGTGTCAAAAATATAGGAGAATGAAACGGTCTAAAAATAGGAGGAGCATGAAACGGTGTTGAAAACATGAAGAGATGAAAAGGTGTGGAAAATATGAAGAGATCCAAAAGGTGTCAAAAATGAGATGAGCATGAAACGGTCTGAAAAATAGGAGGAGCATGAAGTGGTGTTGAAAAAATGAAGAGCCTGAAAAGGTGTGAAATATATGAAGAGCTTTAAAATGTGTCAAATTTATGAGGAGAATGAAACGGTCTGAATAATAGGAGGAGCATGAAGTGGTGTTGAAAAATATGGAGAGCCTGAAAAGGTGTGAAAATTATGAAGAGCTTCAAAATGTGTCAAAAAAAAGGAGGATAATGAAACAGTGTTCAAATACATTAAGAGCCTGAATAGGTGTGAAAAATATGAAGAGCTTCACAATGTGTCAAAAAAAAAGGAAGACCATGAAGCGGTGTTTAAAAACAAGAAGTGCCTGAAAAGGTGTGAAATATATGAAGAGCTTCAAAAGGTGTCAAAAATATGAGGAGCATGAAACGATCTGAAAAATAGGAGGAGCATGAAGTAGTGTTGAAAAACATGAAGAGCCTGAAAAAGTGTGAAAAATATGAAGAGCTTTAAAAGGTCTCAAATATATGAGGAGCATGGAACTTTCTGAAAAATAGGAGGAGCATGAAACGGTGTTCAAAACATGAAGAGCATGAAAAGGTGTGAAAAATATGAAGAGCTTCAAAACTTGTCAAACATTGAGGAGCATGAAACTATCTGAAAAACAGGAAGAGCATGATGCCGTGTTGAAAAACATGAAGAGCCTGAAAAGGTGTGAAATATATGATGAGCTTCAAAAGGTGTCAAAAATATGAGGAGCATGAAACGGTCTGAAAAATAGGAGGACCATGAAGCGGTGTTGAAAAACATGAAGAGCCTTAAAAGTTGTGAAAAATATGAAGAGCTTCAAAAGGTGTGAAAAATATGAAGAGCTTCAAAAGGTGTCAAAAATGAGAGGAGCATGAAACGGTCTGAAAAAACGGAGGAGCATGAAGCGGTGTTGAAAAACATGAAGAGTCTTAAAAGATGTGAAAAATATGAAGAGCTTCAAAATGTGTCAAAAATAGGAGGAGGATGAAACGGTCTGAAAAAACGGAGGAGCATGAAGCGGTGTTGAAAAACATGGAGAGTCTTAAAAGATGTGAAAAAAATGAAGAGCTTCAAAATGTGTCAAAAGTAGGAGGAGGATGAAACGTTGTTAAAAAAACATGAAGAGCCTGAAGATGTGAAATATATGAAGAACTTCAAAAGGTGTGAAAAATATGAAGAGCTTCAAAAGGTGTGAAATACATGAGGAGCATGAAACTCTCTGAATAATAGGAGGAGCATGAAGTGGTGTTCAAAACATGAAGAGCCTGAAAAGGTGTGAAAAATATGAAGAGCTTCAAAACGTGTCAAAAATATGAGGAGCATGAAACTGTCTGAAAAATAGGAGGAGCACGACGTGTTGTTGAAAAACGTGAATAGCCTGAAAAGGTGAGAATATATGAAGAGCTTCAAAAGGTGTGAAAACTATGAGGAGCATGAAACGGTCTGAAAAATAGGAGGACCATGAAGCGGTGTTGAAAAAAACGAAGAGCCTGAAAAAGTGTGAAAAATATGAAGAGCTTCAAAAGGTGTCAAAAATATAGGAGAATGAAACGGTCTAAAAATAGGAGGAGCATGAAACGGTGTTGAAAACATGAAGAGATGAAAAGGTGTGAAAAATATGAAGAGATTCAAAAGGTGTCAAAAATGAGATGAGCATGAAACGGTCTGAAATATCGGAGGAGCATGAAGCGGTGTTGAAAATCTTGAAGAGCCTGAAAAGGTGTGAAAAATATGAAGAGCTTCAAGAGGTGTCAAATATATGAGGATCATGAAACGGTCTGAATAATAGGAGGAGCAAGAAACGGTGTTCAAAACATGAAGAGCCTGAAAAGGTGTGAAAAATGTGAAGAGCTTAAAAGGTGTAAAAAATATGAAGAGCTTCAAAAGGTGTCAAAAAGTAGATGAGCATGAAACGGTCTGAAAAATAGGAGGAGCATGAAGTGGTGTTGAAAAAATGAAGAGCCTGAAAAGGTGTGAAATATATGAAGAGCTTTAAAATGTGTCAAATTTATGAGGAGAATGAAACGGTCTGAAAAATAGGAGGAGCTGAAGCGGTGTTGAAAAACATGAAGAGCCTGAAGAAGTGTGAAAAATATGAAAAGTTTCTAAAGGTGTCAAAAATATGAGGAACATGAAACGTCTGAAAAATAGGAGGAGCATGAAGTGGTGTTGAAAAACATGAAGAGCTTGAAAAAGTGTGAAAAATATGAAGAGCTTCAAAAGGTGTCAAAATGTCAGGAGCATGAAACCGTCTGAAAAATAGGAGGAGCATGAAACGGTGTTCAAAAACATGAAGAGCCTGAAAAGGTGTGAAAAATATGAAGAGCTTCAAAAGGTGTGAAATACATGAGCAGAATGGAACTCTCTGAAAAATAGAAGGAGCATGAAGTGGTGTTTAAAAACAGGAAGAGTCGGAAAAGGTTTGAAAAATATGAAGAGCTTCAATATGTGTGAAAAATATGAGGAGCATTATATGGTTTCAAAAATAGGATTACCATGAAGCGGTGTTCAAAACATGAAGAGACTGAAAAGTTTTGAAAAATATGAAAAGCTTCAAAAGGTGTCAAAAATGAGATGAGCATGAAACGTTCTGAAAAATAGGAGGTGCATGAAGCGGTGTTGAAAAACATGAAGAGCCTGAAAAGGTGTGAAAAAAATGAAGAGCTTCAAAAGGTGTCAAAAATATGAGGAGCATGAAACCGTCTGAAAAATCGGAGGAGCATGAAGCGTTGTTGAAAAACATGAAGAGCCTGAAAAGGTTTGAGAAATATGAAGAGCTTCAAAAGGTGTCAAAAATATGACTAGCATGAAACGGTCTGAAAAACAGGAGGAGCATGAAGCGGTGTTGAAAAACATGAAGAGCCTGAAAAGGTGTGCAAAATATGAAGAGCTTCAAAAGGTGTGAAATACATGAGGAGCATGAAACGGTCTGAAAAATAGGAGGAGCATGAAGCGGTGTTCAAAAACATGAAGAGCCTGAAAAGGTGTGAAAAATATGAAGAGCCTCAAAACGTGTCAAAAATATGAGGAGTATGAAACGGTCTGAAAAATAGCAGGAGCAAGAAGCGGTGTTGAAAAACATGAAGAGGCTGAAAACGTGTGAAAAATATGAAGAGCTTCAAAAACGTGAAAAATAAGAAGAGCTTCAAAAGGTGTGAAAAATATGAAGAGCTTCAAAAGGTGTCAAAAATGAGATGAGCATGAAACCGTCTGAAAAATAGGAGGAGCAAAAAAGGTTGTTGAAAAACATGCAGAGCCTGAAAAAGTGTGAAAAATATGAACAGCTTCAAAAGATGTGAAAAATATGAAGAGATTCAAAAGGTGTCAAAAATGAGATGAGCATGAAACCGTCTGAAAAATAGGAGGAGCATGAAGCGGTGTTGAAAAACATGAAGAGCCGAAAACGTGTGAAAAATATGAAGAGCTTCAAAAGTTTTGAAAAATAAGAAGAGCTTCAAACGGTGTCAAAAATGAGATCTGCATGAAATGGTCTGAAAAATAGGAGGAGCATGATGTGGTGTTGAAAAAAATGAAGAGCCTGAAAAGGTGTGAATTATACGAAGAGCTTCAAAAGGTGTCAAAAATATGTGGAGCATGAAATGGTCCGAAAAATAGGAGGAGCATGAAGCGGTGTTGAAAAACATGAAGAGCCTGAAAAGGTGTGAAAAATATGAAGAGCTTCAAAAGGTGTCAAAAATATGAGGAGCATGAAACGGCCTGAAAAATAGGAGGAGCATGAAACGGTGTTCAAAAACATGAAAAGCCTGAAAAGGTGTGAAAAATATGAAGAGCTTCAAAAGGTGTGAAATACATGAGGAGCATGAAACTCTCTGAAAAATAGAAGGAGCATGAAGTGGTGTTCAAAAACATGAAGAGCCTGAAAAGTTGTGAAAAATATGAAGAGCTTCAAAAGGTGTGAAAAACATGAGGAGCATGATCTGGTTTGCAAAATAGGATTAGCATGAAGCGGTGTTCAAAAACATGAAGAGCCTGAAAAGGTTTGAGAAATATGAAGAGCTTCAAAAGGTGTCAAATATATGAGTAGCATGAAACGGTCTGCAAAAAAGGAGGAGCATGAAGTGGTGTTGAAAAACATGAAGAGCATGAAAAAGTGTGAAAAATATGAAAGCTTCAAAAGGTGACAAAAATATGCGGAGCATGAAACGGTCTGAAAAATAGGAGGAACATGAAGTGGTGTTCAAAAACATGAAGAGCCTGAAAAGGTGTGAAAAATATGAAGAGCTTCAAAATGTGTCAAAAATATGACGAGCATGAAACCCTCTTAAAAATAGGAGGAGGATGAAGCGGTGTTCAAAAACATGAAGAGCCTGAAAAGGTGTGAAAAATATGAAGAGCTTCAAAATGTGTCCAAAATATGACGAGCATGAAACCCTCTTAAAAATAGGAGGAGGATGAAGCGGTGTTCAAAAACATGAAGAGCCTGAAAATGTGTGCAAAATATGAAGAGCTTCAAAAGGAGTGAAATACATGAGGAGCATGAATAGGTGTTCAAAAATATTCAGAGACTTAAAAGGTGCGAAAAGTATGAAGAGCTTCAAAAAGTGTCAAAAATTAGATTAGCATGAAAGGGTCTGAAAAATAGGAGGAGCCTGAAGAGGTGTTGAAAAACATGAAGAGGCTGAAAAAGTGTGAAAAATATGAAGAGCTTCACAAATATGAAAATTATGAAGAGCTTCAAAAGGTGTGAAAAATATGAAGAGCTTCAAAAGATGTCAAAAATGAGATGAGCATGAAACGGTCTGAAAAATGGAGGAGCATGAAGTGGTGTTGAAAATCATGAAGAGCCTGAAAAGGTGTGAAATATATGCAGAGCTTCAAAAGGTGTCAAAAATATGAGGAGAATGAAACGGTCTGAAAAACACGAGGAGCATGAAGTGTTGTTGAAATACATGAAGAGCCTGAAAAGGTGTGAAAAATATGAGGAGCTTCAAAAGGTGTCAAAAATATGAGGAGCATGAAACGGTCCGAAAAATAGGAGGATCATGAAGCGGTGTTGAAAAACATGAAGAGCCTGAAAAGGTGTGAAAAATATGAAGAGCTTCAAAAGGTGTCAAAAATATGAGGAGCATTAAACGGTCTGAAAAATAGGACGAGCATAAGCGGTGTTCAAAAACATGAACAGCCTGAAAAGGTGTGAAAAATATGAAGAATTTCAAAATGTGTGAAAAATATGAAGAGCTTCAAAAGGTGTCAAAAATTAGATTAGCATGAAAGGGTGTGAAAATTAGGAGGAGCATGAAGAGGTGTTGAAAATCATCAAGAGCCTGAAAACGTGTGAAATATATGAACAGCTTCAAAAGGTGTGAAAATTATGAAGAGCTTCAAAAGGTGTCAAAATTTTGAGGAGCATGAAACGGTCTGAAAAATAGGAGGAGCATGAAACGGTGTGAAAAATATGAAGAGCTTCAAAAGGTGTGAATTATATCAGGAGCATGAAAAGTTCTGAAAATTAGGAGGACCATGAAGCGGTGTTCAAAAACATAAAGAACCTGAAAATGTGTGAAAAATATGAAGAGCTTCAAAAGATGTCAAAAATATGAGGAGCATAAAACATTCTGAAAAATAGGAGGACCATGAAGCGGTGTTGAAAAACATGAAGAGCCTGAAAAGGTGTGAAAAATATATAGAGCTTCAAAAGATGTCAAAAATATGAGGAGCATGAAACTGTCTGAAAAATAGGAGGAGCATGAAGCAGTGTTCAAAAACATGAAGAGCCTGAAAACCTGTGAAAAATATGAAGAGCTTCAAAAGTTTTGAAAAATAAGAAGAGCTTCAAAAGGTGTCAAAAATGAGATCTGCATGAAATGGTCTGAAAAATAGGAGGAGCATGAAGCGGTGTTCAAAAACATGAAGAGCCTGAAAAGGTGTGAAAAATATGAAGAGCTTCAAAAGGTGTCAAAATTAGGAGGAGCATGAAACGGTCTGCAAACCTGGAGGAGCATGAGGTGGTGTTGAAAAACATGAAGAGCCTGAAAAGGTGTGAAGAACATGAAAAGCTTCAAAAGATGTCAAAAATATGAGGAGCAAGAAACGGTCTGAAAAATAGGAGGAGCATGAAGTTGTGTTGAAAAACTTGAAGAGCCTGAAAAGGTGTGAAATATATGAAGAGCTTCAAAAGTTGTGAAAAATATGAAGAGCTTCAAAATGTGTGAAATTCATGAGGAGCATGAAACGGTCTGAAAAATAGGAGGAGCATAAAGCTGTGTTCAAAACATGAAGAGCTGAAAAGGTGTGAAAAATATGAAGAGCTTCAAAAGGTTTCAAAACTATGAGGAGCATGAAACGGGCTGAAAAATAGGAGGAGCATGAAGCGTTGTTGAAAAGAATGAAGAGCTTGAAAAGGTGAGAAAAATATGAAGACCTTCAAAAGCTGTCAAAAATATAGGAGAATGAAACGGTCTGAAAAATAGGAGGAGCATGAAACGGTGTTCAAAACATGAAGAGCTGAAAAGGTGTGAAAAATATGAAGAGCTTCAAAAGGTGTCAAAAATATGAGGAGCATGAAACTCTCTGAAAAATAGGAGGAGCATGAAGCGGTGTTGAAAAACATGAAGAGCCTGAAAAGATGTGAAAAATATGAAGAGCTTCAAAAGTTGTCAAATATATGAGGAGCATGAAACGGTCTGAAAAATAGGAGGAGCATGAAGCTGTGTTCAAAAACATGAAGAGCCTGAAAAGGTGTGAAATATATGAAGAGCTTCAAAAGGTGTGAAAAATATGAAGAGCTTCAAAAGGTGTCAAAAATAGGAGGAGCATGAAACTCTATGAAAAATAGGAGGAGCATGAAGTGGTCTTCAAAACATGAAGAGCCTGAAAAGGTGTGAAAAATATGAAAGCTGCAAAAGGTGTCAAAAATATGAGGAGCATGAAACGATCCGAAAAATATGAGGAGCATGAAGGGCTGTTGAAAATCATAAAGAGCCTGAAAAGTTGTGAAAAATATGAAGAGCTTCAAAAGATGTGAAAAACATGAAGAGCTTCAAAAGGTGTCAAAATGAGATGAGCATGAAACGGTCTGAAAAACAGGAGGAGCATGAAGTCGTGTTGAAAAAAATGAAAAATCTGAAAAGGTGTGAAATATATGAAGAGCTTCAAAAGGTGTCAAAAATATGAGGAGAATGAAACGGTCTGCAAAATAGGAGGAGCATGAAATGGTGTTCAAAAACATGAAGAGCCTGAAAAGTTGTGAAAAATATGAAGAGCTTCAAAAGGTGTCAAAAATATGAGGAGCATGAAAAGTTCTGAAAATTAGGAGGAGCATGAAGCAGTGTTGAAAATCATGAAGAGCCTGAAAATGTGTGAAAAATTTGAAGAGGTACAAAAGGTATCAAAAATATGAGGAGCATTAAACGGTCTGAAAAATAGGAGTAGCATGAAGCGGTGTTCAAAAACAGGAAGAGCATGAAAATTTGTTAAAAAAATGAAGAGCTTCAAAAGGTGTCAAAAATATGAGGAGCATGAAACGGTCTGAAAAATAGGAGGATTATGAAACGGTGTTCAAAAATATGAAGAGCCTGAAAAGGTGTGAAAAATATGAAGAGCATCAAAAGATGTGAAAAATATGAAGAGCTTCAAAAGGTGTAAAAAATATGAGGAGCATGAAACGGTCTGAAAAATAGGAAGAGCATGAAACGGTGTTCAAACAAATCAAGAGCCTGAAAAGGTGTGAAAAATATGAAGAGCTGCAAAAGGTGTGAAAAACATGAGGAGCATGAAATGGTCCGAAAAATAGGAGATGCATGAAGTTGTGTTGAAAAACATGAAGAGCCTGAAAAAGTTTGAGAAATATGAAGAGCTTCAAAAGGTGTCAAAAATGAGGTGAGCATGAAACGGTCTGAAAAATCGGAGGTGCATGAAGCGGTGTTGAAAAACATGAAGAGCCTGAAAAGGTGTGAGAAATATGAAGAGCTTCAAAACGTGTCAAAAATATGAGTAGCATGAAACGGTCTGAAAAATAGGAGGAGCATGAAGCGGTGTTGAAAAACATGAAGAGCCTGAAAAGGTGTGAGAAATATGAAAGCTTCAAAAGGTGTCGAAAATATGAGGAGCATGAAACTGTCTCAAAAATAGGAGGAGCATGAAACGGTGTTCAAAAACATGAAGAGCCTGAAAAGGTGTGAAAAATATGAAGAGCTTCAAAATGTGTCAAAAATATGACGAGCATGAAACCCTCTTAAAAAGAGGAGGAGGATGAAGCTGTGTTCAAAAACAAGAAGAACCTGAAAATTTGTGCAAAATATGAAGAGCTTCAAAAGGAGTGAAATACATGAGGAGAATGAAAAGGTGTTCAAAAACATGCAGAGACTTAAAAGGTGTGAAAAGTATGAAGAGCTTCAAAAAGTGCCAAAAATTCGATTAGCATGAAAGGGTCTGAAAAATAGGAGGAGCCTGAAGAGTTGTTGAAAAACATGAAGAGCCTGAAAAAGTGTGAAAAATATGAAGAGCTTCAAAAATATGAAAATTATGAAGAGCTTCAAAAGGTGTGAAAAATATGAGGAGCATGAAACGGTCTGAAAAATAGGAGGAGCCTGAACCGGGGTTCAAAAACATGAAGAGCCTGAAAAGGTGTGAAAAATATGAAGAGCTTCAAAAGGTGTGAAATACATGAGGAGCATGAAACGGTCTGAAAAATAGGAGGAGCATGAAGTGATGTTCAAAAACATGAAGAGCCTGAAAATGAGTGAGAAATATGAAAAGCTTCAAAAGGTGTCAAAAATACGAGGAGCATGAAACGGTCTGAAAAATAGGAGGAGCATGAAGCGGTGTTGAAAAACATGAAGAGCCTGAAAATGTGTTAAAAATATGAAGAGCTTCAAAAGGTGTCAAAAATATGAGGAGCATGAAACATTCTGAAAAATAGGAGGAGCATGAAGCGGTGTTGAAAAACATGAAGAGCCTGAAAAGGTGTGAAAAATATAAAGAGCTTCTAAAGGTGTGAAAAACATGAGGAGCATGATATGGTTTGCAAAATAGGATTAGCATGAAGCGGTGTTCAAAAACATGAAGAGCCTGAAAATATGTGAAAAATATGAAAAGCTTCAAAAGGTGTCAAAAATGAGATGAGCATGAAACGGTCTGAAAAATAGGAGGTGCATTAAGTGGTGTTGAAAAACATGAAGAGCCTGAAAAGGTTTGAGAAATATGAAGAGCTTCAAAAGGTGTCAAAAATATGAGGAGCATGAAATGTTCTGAAAAATCGGAGGTGCATGAAGCGGTGTTGAAAAACATGAAGAGCCTGAAAAGGTGTGAGAAATATGAAGAGCTTCAAAAGGTGTCAAATATATGAGTAGCATGAAACGGTCGGCAAAAAAGGAGGAGCATGAAGTGGTGTTGAAAAACATGAAGAGCTTGAAAAAGTGTGAAAAATATGAAAGCTTCAAAAGGTGACAAAAATATGAGGAGCATGAAACGGTCTGAAAAATAGGAGGAACATGAAGTGGTGTTCAAAAACATGAAGAGCCTGAAAAGGTGTGAAAAATATGAAGAGCTTCAAAATGTGTCAAAAATATGACGAGCATGAAACCCTCTTAATAATAGGAGGAGGATGAAGCGGTGTTCAAAAACATGAAGAGCCTGAAAAGGTGTGAAAAATATGAAGAGCTTCAAAATGTGTCCAAAATATGACGAGCATGAAACCCTCTTAAAAATAGGAGGAGCATGAAGCGGTGTTCAAAAACATGAAGAGCCTGAAAATGTGTGCAAAATATGAAGAGCTTCAAAAGGAGTGAAATACATGAGGAGCATGAAAAGGTGTTCAAAAACATTCAGAGACTTAAAAGGTGCGAAAAGTATGAAGAGCTTCAAAAAGTGTCAAAAATTAGATTAGCATGAAAGGGTCTGAAAAATAGGAGGAGCCTGAAGAGGTGTTGAAAAACATGAAGAGGCTGAAAAAGTGTGAAAAATATGAAGAGCTTCAAAAATATGAAAATTATGAAGAGCTTCAAAAGGTGTGAAAAATATGAAGAGCTTCAAAAGATGTCAAAAATGAGATGAGCATGAAACGGTCTGAAAAATGGAGGAGCATGAAGTGGTGTTGAAAATCATGAAGAGCCTGAAAAGGTGTGAAATATATGCAGAGCTTCAAAAGGTGTCAAAAATATGAGGAGAATGAAACGGTCTGAAAAATACGAGGAGCATGAAGTGTTGTTGAAATACATGAAGAGCCTGAAAAGGTGTGAAAAATATGAGGAGCTTCAAAAGGTGTCAAAAATATGAGGAGCATGAAACGGTCCGAAAAATAGGAGGATCATGAAGCGGTGTTGAAAAACATGAAGAGCCTGAAAAGGTGTGAAAAATATGAAGAGCTTCAAAAGGTGTCAAAAATATGAGGAGCATGAAACGGTCTGAAAAATAGGACGAGCATAAGCGGTGTTCAAAAACATGAACAGCCTGAAAAGGTGTGAAAAATATGAAGAATTTCAAAAGGTGTGAAAAATATGAAGAGCTTCAAAAGGTGTCAAAAATTAGATTAGCATGAAAGGGTGTGAAAATTAGGAGGAGCATGAAGAGGTGTTGAAAATCATCAAGAGCCTGAAAAGGTGTGAAATATATGAACAGCTTTAAAAGGTGTGAAAATTATGAAGAGCTTCAAAAGGTGTCAAAATTATGAGGAGCATGAAACGGTCTGAAAAATAGGAGGAGCATGAAACGGTGTGAAAAATATGAAGAGCTTCAAAAGGTGTGAATTATATCAGGAGCATGAAAAGTTCTGAAAATTAGGAGGACCATGAAGCGGTGTTCAAAAACATAGAGAACCTGAAAATGTGTGAAAAATATGAAGAGCTTCAAAAGATGTCAAAAATATGAGGAGCATGAAACATTCTGAAAAATAGGAGGAGCATGAAGCGGTGTTGAAAAACATGAAGAGCCTGAAAAGGTGTGAAAAATATATAGAGCTTCAAAAGATGTCAAAAATATGAGGAGCATGAAACTGTCTGAAAAATAGGAGGAGCATGAAGCAGTGTTCAAAAACATGAAGAGCCTGAAAACGTGTGAAAAATATGAAGAGCTTCAAAAGTTTTGAAAAATAAGAAGAGCTTCAAAAGGTGTCAAAAATGAGATCTGCATGAAATGGTCTGAAAAATAGGAGGAGCATGAAGCGGTGTTCAAAAACATGAAGAGCCTGAAAAGGTGTGAAAAATATGAAGAGCTTCAAAAGGTGTCAAAATTAGGAGGAGCATGAAACGGTCTGCAAACCTGGAGGAGCATGAGGTGGTGTTGAAAAACATGAAGAGCCTGAAAAGGTGTGAAAAACATGAAAAGCTTCAAAAGATGTCAAAAATATGAGGAGCATGAAACAGTCTGAAAAACAGGAGGAGCATGAAGTTGTGTTGAAAAACTTGAAGAGCCTGAAAAGGTGTGAAATATATGAAGAGCTTCAAAAGTTGTGAAAAATATGAAGAGCTTCAAAATGTGTGAAATTCATGAGGAGCATGAAACGGTCTGAAAAATAGGAGGAGCATAAAGCTGTGTTCAAAACATGAAGAGCTGAAAAGGTGTGAAAAATATGAAGAGCTTCAAAAGGTTTCAAAACTATGAGGAGCATGAAACGGGCTGAAAAATATGAGGAGCATGAAGCGTTGTTGAAAAGAATGAAGAGCTTGAAAAGGTGAGAAAAATATGAAGACCTTCAAAAGCTGTCAAAAATATAGGAGAATGAAACGGTCTGAAAAATAGGAGGAGCATGAAACGGTGTTCAAAACATGAAGAGCTGAAAAGGTGTGAAAAATATGAAGAGCTTCAAAAGGTGTCAAAAATATGAGGAGCATGAAACTCTCTGAAAAATAGGAGGAGCATGAAGCGGTGTTGAAAAACATGAAGAGCCTGAAAAGATGTGAAAAATATGAAGAGCTTCAAAAGTTGTCAAATATATGAGGAGCATGAAACGGTCTGAAAAATAGGGGGAGCATGAAGCTGTGTTCAAAAATATGAAGAGCCTGAAAAGGTGTGAAATATATGAAGAGCTTCAAAAGGTGTCAAAAATAGGAGGAGCATGAAACTCTATGAAAAATAGGAGGAGCATGAAGTGGTGTTCAAAACATGAAGAGCCTGAAAAGGTGTGAAAAATATGAAAGCTGCAAAAGGTGTCAAAAATATGAGGAGCATGAAACGATCCGAAAAATATGAGGAGCATGAAGGGCTGTTGAAAATCATAAAGAGCCTGAAAAGTTGTGAAAAATATGAAGAGCTTCAAAAGATGTGAAAAACATGAAGAGCTTCAAAAGGTGTCAAAATGAGATGAGCATGAAACGGTCTGAAAAACAGGAGGAGCATGAAGTCGTGTTGAAAAAAATGAAAAATCTGAAAAGGTGTGAAATATATGAAGAGCTTCAAAAGGTGTCAAAAATATGAGGAGAATGAAACGGTCTGCAAAATAGGAGGAGCATGAAATGGTGTTCAAAAACATGAAGAGCCTGAAAAGTTGTGAAAAATATGAAGAGCTTCAAAAGGTGTCAAAAATATGAGGAGCATGAAAAGTTCTGAAAATTAGGAGGAGCATGAAGCAGTGTTGAAAAACATGAAGAGCCTGAAAATGTGTGAAAAATTTGAAGAGGTACAAAAGGTATCAAAAATATGAGGAGCATTAAACGGTCTGAAAAATAGGAGTAGCATGAAGCGGTGTTCAAAAACAGGAAGAGCCTGAAAATTTGTTAAAAAAATGAAGAGCTTCAAAAGGTGTCAAAAATATGAGGAGCATGAACCGGTCTGAAAAATAGGAGGATTATGAAACGGTGTTCAAAAATATGAAGAGCCTGAAAAGGTGTGAAAAATATGAAGAGCATCAAAAGATGTGAAAAATATGAAGAGCTTCAAAAGGTGTAAAAAATATGAGGAGCATGAAACGGTCTGAAAAATAGGAAGAGCATGAAACGGTGTTCAAACAAATCAAGAGCCTGAAAAGGTGTGAAAAATATGAAGAGCTGCAAAAGGTGTGAAAAACATGAGGAGCATGAAATGGTCCGAAAAATAGGAGATGCATGAAGTTGTGTTGAAAAACATGAAGAGCCTGAAAAAGTTTGAGAAATATGAAGAGCTTCAAAAGGTGTCAAAAATGAGGTGAGCATGAAACGGTCTGAAAAATCGGAGGTGCATGAAGCGGTGTTGAAAAACATGAAGAGCCTGAAAAGGTGTGAGAAATATGAAGAGCTTCAAAAGGTGTCAAAAATATGAGTAGCATGAAACGGTCTGAAAAATAGGAGGAGCATGAAGCGGTGTTGAAAAACATGAAGAGCCTGAAAAGGTGTGAGAAATATGAAAGCTTCAAAAGGTGTCGAAAATATGAGGAGCATGAAACTGTCTCAAAAATAGGAGGAGCATGAAACGGTGTTCAAAAACATGAAGAGCCTGAAAAGGTGTGAAAAATATGAAGAGCTTCAAAATGTGTCAAAAATATGACGAGCATGAAACCCTCTTAAAAAGAGGAGGAGGATGAAGCTGTGTTCAAAAACAAGAAGAACCTGAAAATTTGTGCAAAATATGAAGAGCTTCAAAAGGAGTGAAATACATGAGGAGAATGAAAAGGTGTTCAAAAACATGCAGAGACTTAAAAGGTGTGAAAAGTATGAAGAGCTTCAAAAAGTGCCAAAAATTCGATTAGCATGAAAGTGTCTGAAAAATAGGAGGAGCCTGAAGAGTTGTTGAAAAATATGAAGAGCCTGAAAAAGTGTGAAAAATATGAAGAGCTTCAAAAATATGAAAATTATGAAGAGCTTCAAAAGGTGTGAAAAATATGAGGAGCATGAAACGGTCTGAAAAATAGGAGGAGCCTGAACCGGGGTTCAAAAACATGAAGAGCCTGAAAAGGTGTGAAAAATATGAAGAGCTTCAAAAGGTGTGAAATACATGAGGAGCATGAAACGGTCTGAAAAATAGGAGGAGCATGAAGTGATGTTCAAAAACATGAAGAGCCTGAAAATGAGTGAGAAATATGAAAAGCTTCAAAAGGTGTCAAAAATATGAGGAGCATGAAACGGTCTGAAAAATAGGAGGAGCATGAAGCGGTGTTGAAAAACATGAACAGCCTGAAAATGTGTTAAAAATATGAAGAGCTTCAAAAGGTGTCTAAAATATGAGGAGCATGAAACATTCTGAAAAATAGGAGGAGCATGAAGCGGTGTTGAAAAACATGAAGAGCCTGAAAAGGTGTGAAAAATATGAAGAGCTTCAAAAGGTGTGAAAAACATGAAGAGCATGATATGGTTTGCAAAATAGGATTAGCATGAAGCGGTGTTCAAAAACATGAAGAGCCTGAAAATATGTGAAAAATATGAAAAGCTTCAAAAGGTGTCAAAAATGAGATGAGCATGAAACGGTCTGAAAAATAGGAGGTGCATTAAGCGGTGTTGAAAAACATGAAGAGCCTGAAAAGGTTTGAGAAATATGAAGAGCTTCAAAAGGTGTCAAAAATATGAGGAGCATGAAACGGTCTGAAAAATCGGAGGTGCATGAAGGGGTATTGAAAAACATGAAGAGCCTGAAAAGGTGTGAGAAATATGAAGAGCTTCAAAAGGTGTCAAATATATGAGTAGCATGAAACGGTCTGCAAAAAAGGAGGAGCATGAAGTGGTGTTGAAAAACATGAAGAGCTTGAAAAAGTGTGAAAAATATGAAAGCTTCAAAAGGTGACAAAAATATGAGGAGCATGAAACGGTCTGAAAAATAGGAGGAACATGAAGTGGTGTTCAAAAACATGAAGAGCCTGAAAAGGTGTGAAAAATATGAAGAGCTTCAAAATGTGTCAAAAATATGACGAGCATGAAACCCTCCTAAAAATAGGAGGAGCATGAAGCGGTGTTCAAAAACATGAAGAGCCTGAAAAGGTGTGAAAAATATGAAGAGCTTCAAAATGTGTCCAAAATATGACGAGCATGAAACCCTCTTAAAAATAGGAGGAGGATGAAGCGGTGTTCAAAAACATGAAGAGCCTGAAAATGTGTGCAAAATATGAAGAGCTTCAAAAGGAGTGAAATACATGAGGAGCATGAAAAGGTGTTCAAAAACATTCAGAGACTTAAAAGGTGCGAAAAGTATGAAGAGCTTCAAAAAGTGTCAAAAATTAGATTAGCATGAAAGGGTCTGAAAAATAGGAGGAGCCTGAAGAGGTGTTGAAAAACATGAAGAGGCTGAAAAAGTGTGAAAAATATGAAGAGCTTCAAAAATATGAAAATTATGAAGAGCTTCAAAAGGTGTGAAAAATATGAAGAGCTTCAAAAGATGTCAAAAATGAGATGAGCATGAAACGGTCTGAAAAATGGAGGAGCATGAAGTGGTGTTGAAAATCATGAAGAGCCTGAAAAGGTGTGAAATATATGCAGAGCTTCAAAAGGTGTCAAAAATATGAGGAGAATGAAACGGTCTGAAAAATACGAGGAGCATGAAGTGTTGTTGAAATACATGAAGAGCCTGAAAAGGTGTGAAAAATATGAGGAGCTTCAAAAGGTGTCAAAAATATGAGGAGCATGAAACGGTCCGAAAAATAGGAGGATCATGAAGCGGTGTTGAAAAACATGAAGAGCCTGAAAAGGTGTGAAAAATATGAAGAGCTTCAAAAGGTGTCAAAAATATGAGGAGCATGAAACGGTCTGAAAAATAGGACGAGCATAAGCGGTGTTCAAAAACATGAACAGCCTGAAAAGGTGTGAAAAATATGAAGAATTTCAAAAGGTGTGAAAAATATGAAGAGCTTCAAAAGGTGTCAAAAATTAGATTAGCATGAAAGGGTGTGAAAATTAGGAGGAGCATGAAGAGGTGTTGAAAATCATCAAGAGCCTGAAAAGGTGTGAAATATATGAACAGCTTCAAAAGGTGTGAAAATTATGAAGAGCTTCAAAAGATGTCAAAATTATGAGGAGCATGAAACGGTCTGAAAAATAGGAGGAGCATGAAACGGTGTGAAAAATATGAAGAGCTTCAAAAGGTGTGAATTATATCAGGAGCATGAAAAGTTCTGAAAATTAGGAGGACCATGAAGCGGTGTTCAAAAACATAAAGAACCTGAAAATGTGTGAAAAATATGAAGAGCTTCAAAAGATGTCAAAAATATGAGGAGCATGAAACATTCTGAAAAGTAGGAGGAGCATGAAGCGGTGTTGAAAAACATGAAGAGCCTGAAAAGGTGTGAAAAATATATAGAGCTTCAAAAGATGTCAAAAATATGAGGAGCATGAAACTGTCTGAAAAATAGGAGGAGCATGAAGCAGTGTTCAAAAACATGAAGAGCCTGAAAACGTGTGAAAAATATGAAGAGCTTCAAAAGTTTTGAAAAATAAGAAGAGCTTCAAAAGGTGTCAAAAATGAGATCTGCATGAAATGGTCTGAAAAATAGGAGGAGCATGAAGCGGTGTTCAAAAACATGAAGAGCCTGAAAAGGTGTGAAAAATATGAAGAGCTTCAAAAGGTGTCAAAATTAGGAGGAGCATGAAACGTCTGCAAACCTGGAGGAGCATGAGGTGGTGTTGAAAAACATGAAGAGCCTGAAAAGATGTGAAAAACATGAAACGCTTCAAAAGATGTCAAAAATATGAGGAGCATGAGACGGTCTGAAAAATAGGAGGAGCATGAAGTTGTGTTGAAAAACTTGAAGAGCCTGAAAACGTGTGAAATATATGAAGAGCTTCAAAAGTTGTGAAAAATATGAAGAGCTTCAAAATGTGTGAAATTCATGAGGAGCATGAAACGGTGTGAAAAATGGGAGGAGCATAAAGCTGTGTTCAAAACATGAAGAGCTGAAAAGGTGTGAAAAATATGAAGAGCTTCAAAAGGTTTCAAAACTATGAGGAGCATGAAACGGGCTGAAAAATATGAGGAGCATGAAGCGTTGTTGAAAAGAATGAAGAGCTTGAAAAGGTGAGAAAAATATGAAGACCTTCAAAAGCTGTCAAAAATATAGGAGAATGAAACGGTCTGAAAAATAGGAGGAGCATGAAACGGTGTTCAAAACATGAAGAGCTGAAAAGGTGTGAAAAATATGAAGAGCTTCAAAAGGTGTCAAAAATATGAGGAGCATGAAACTCTCTGAAAAATAGGAGGAGCATGAAGCGGTGTTGAAAAACATGAAGAGCCTGAAAAGATGTGAAAAATATGAAGAGCTTCAAAAGTTCTCAAATATATGAGGAGCATGCAACGGTCTGAAAAATAGGAGGAGCATGAAGCTGTGTTCAAAGACATGAAGAGCCTGAAAAGGTGTGAAATATATGAAGAGCTTCAAAAGGTGTGAAAAATATGAAGAGCTTCAAAAGGTGTCAAAAATAGGAGGAGCATGAAACTCTATGAAAAATAGGAGGAGCATGAAGTGGTCTTCAAAACATGAAGAGCCTGAAAAGGTGTGAAAAATATGAAAGCTGCAAAAGGTGTCAAAAATATGAGGAGCATGAAACGATCCGAAAAATATGAGGAGCATGAAGGGCTGTTGAAAATCATAAAGAGCCTGAAAAGTTGTGAAAAATATGAAGAGCTTCAAAAGATGTGAAAAACATGAAGAGCTTCAAAAGGTGTCAAAATGAGATGAGCATGAAACGGTCTGAAAAACAGGAGGAGCATGAAGTCGTGTTGAAAAAAACGAAAAATCTGAAAAGGTGTGAAATATATGAAGAGCTTCAAAAGGTGTCAAAAATATGAGGAGAATGAAACGGTCTGCAAAATAGGAGGAGCATGAAATGGTGTTCAAAAACATGAAGAGCCTGAAAAGTTGTGAAAAATATGAAGAGCTTCAAAAGGTGTCAAAAATATGAGGAGCATGAAAAGTTCTGAAAATTAGGAGGAGCATGAAGCAGTGTTGAAAAACATGAAGAGCCTGAAAATGTGTGAAAAATTTGAAGAGCTACAAAAGGTATCAAAAACATGAGGAGCATTAAACGGTCTGAAAAATAGGAGTAGCATGAAGCGGTGTTCAAAAACAGGAAGAGCCTGAAAATTTGTTAAAAAAATGAAGAGCTTCAAAAGGTGTCAAAAATATGAGGAGCATGAAACGGTCTGAAAAATAGGAGGATTATGAAACGGTGTTCAAAAATATGAAGAGCCTGAAAAGGTGTGAAAAATATGAAGAGCATCAAAAGATGTGAAAAATATGAAGAGCTTCAAAAGGTGTAAAAAATATGAGGAGCATGAAACGGTCTGAAAAATAGGAAGAGCATGAAGCGGTGTTGAAAAACATGAAGAGCCTGAAAATGTGTTAAAAATATGAAGAGCTTCAAAAGGTGTCAAAAATATGAGGAGCATGAAACATTCTGAAAAATAGGAGGAGCATGAAGCGGTGTTGAAAAACATGAAGAGCCTGAAAAGGTGTGAAAAATATATAGAGTTCAAAAGGTGTCAAAAATATGAGGAGCATGAAACGGTCTGAAAAATTGGAGGAGCATGAAGTGGTGTTGAAAAATATTAAGAGAATGAAAAGGTGTGCAAAATATGAAGAGCTTCAAAATTTGTCAAATATATGAGGAGCATGAAAAGGTCTGAAAAATAGGAGGAGCATGAAACGGTGTTCAAAAACATGAAGAGCTTGAAAAGGTGTAAAAAATATGAAGAGTTTCAAAAGGTGTGAAATACATGAGGAGCATGAAACGTTCTGAAACATAGGAGGACCATGAAGCGGTGTTGAAAAACATGAAGAGCCTGAAAAGGTGTGAAAAATATGAAGAGCTTCAAAAGGTGTGAAATATGTGAGGAGCATGAAACGGTGTTCAAAAACATGAAGAGCCTGAAAATGAGTGAGAAATATGAAAAGTTTCAAAAGGTGTCATAAATATGAGGAGCATGAAACGGTCTGAAAAATAGGAGGAGCATGAAGCGGTGTTGAAAAACATGAAGAGCATGAAAACGTGTGAAAAATATGAAGAGCTTCAAAAGGTTTGAAAAATATGAAGAGCTTCAAAAGGTGTCAAAAAGGAGATCTGCATGAAACGGTCTGAAAAATTGGAGGAGCATGAAGTGGTGTTGAAAAAAATGAAGAGCCTGAAAAGTTGTGAAAAATATGAAGAGCTTCAAATGGTGTCAAAAATATGAGGAGCATGAAACGGTTTGAAAAATAGGACGAGCATGAAGCGGTGTTCAAAAACATGAAGAGCCTGAAAAGGTGTGCAAAATATGAAGAGCTTCAAAAGGTGTGAAATATATGAGGAGCATGAAACGGTGTTCAAAAACATGCAGAGACTGAAAAGGTGTGAAAAATATGAAGAGCTTCAAAAGATGTCAAAAATGAGATGAGCATGAAAAGGTCTGAAAAATAGGATTAGCATGAAGTGGTGTTGAAAATCATGAAGAGCCTGAAAAGGTGTGTAATATATGCAGAGCTTCAAAAGGTGTCAAAAATATGAGGAGAATGAAACCGTCTGAAAAATACGAGGAGCATGAAGTGTTGTTGAAAAACATGAAGAGCCTGAAAAGGTGTGAAAAATATGAAGAGCTTCAAAAGGTGTCAAAAATATGAGGAGCATGATATGGTTTGAAAAATAGGATTAGCATGAAGCGGTGTTCAAAAACATGAAGAGCCTGAAAATATGTGAAAAATATGAAAAGCTTCAAAAGGTGTCAAAAATGAGATGAGCATGAAACGGGCTGAAAAATCGGAGTTGCATGAAGCGGTGTTGAAAAACATGAAGAGCCTGAAAAGGTGTGAGAAATATGAAGAGCTTCAAAAGGTGTTAAAAATATGAGTAGCATGAAACGCTCTGCAAAAAAGGAGGAGCATGAAGTGGTGTTGAAAAACATGAAGAGCTTGAAAAGGTGTGAAAAATATGAAAGCTTCAAAAGGTGTCGAAAATATGAGGAACATGAAACGGTCTCAAAAATAGGAGGAGCATGAAACGGTGTTCAAAAACATGAAGAGCCTGAAAAGGTGTGAAAAATATGAAGAGCTTCAAAATGTGTCAAAAATATGACGATCATGAAACCCTCTTAAAAATAGGAGGAGGATGAAGCTGTGTTCAAAAACAAGAAGAACCTGAAAATTTGTGCAAAATCTGAAGAGCTTCAAAAGGAGTGAAATACATGAGGATCATGAAAAGGTGTTCAAAAACATGCAGAGACTTAAAGGGTGTGAAAAGTATGAAGAGCTTCAAAAAGTGCCAAAAATTAGATTAGCATGAAAGGGTCTGAAAAAAAGGAGGAGCCTGAAGAGTTGTTGAAAAACATGAAGAGCCTGAAAAAGTGTGAAAAATATGAAGAGCTTCAAAAATATGAAAATTATGAAGAGCTTCAAAAGGTGTGAAAAATATGAAGAGCTTCAAAATATGCCAAAAATGAGATGAGCATGAAACGGTCTGAAAAATAGGAGGAGCATGAAGTGGTGTTGAAAATCATGAAGAGCCTGAAAATGTGTGAAATATATGCAGAGCTTCAAAAGGTGTTAAAAATATGAGGAGCATGTAACGGTCTGAAAAATACGAGGAGCATGAAGTTGTGTTGAAAACCATGAAGAGCCTGAAAAGGTGTGAAATATATATAGAGCTTCAAAAGGTGTCAAAAATATGAGGAGCATGAAACGGTCTGAAAAATAGGAGGAGCATGAAGCGGTGTTGAAAAACATGAAGAGCCTGAAAATGTGTTAAAAATATGAAGAGCTTCAAAAGGTGTCAAAAATATGAGGAGCATGAAACATTCTGAAAAATAGGAGGAGCATGAAGCGGTGTTGAAAAACATGAAGAGCCTGAAAAGGTGTGAAAAATATATAGAGCTTCAAAAGGTGTCAAAAATATGAGGAGCATGAAACGGTCTGAAAAATAGGAGGAGCATGAAGTGGTGTTGAAAAAATGAAGAGCCTGAAAAGGTGTGAAAAATATGAAGAGCTTCAAATGGTGTCAAAAATATGAGGAGCATGAAACGGTTTGAAAAATAGGACGAGCATGAAGCGGTGTTCAAAAACATGAAGAGCCTGAAAAGGTGTGAAAATTACGAAGAGCTTCAAAATATGTCAAAAATATGACGAGCATGAAACCCTCTTAAAAATAGGAGGAGGATGAAGCGGTGTTCAAAAACATGAAGAGCCTGAAAAGGTGTGCAAAATATGAAGAGCTTCAAAAGGTGTGAAATATATGAGGAGCATGAAACGGTGTTCAAAAACATGCAGAGACTGAAAAGGTGTGAAAAATATGAAGAGCTTCAAAAGATGTCAAAAATGAGATGAGCATGAAACGGTCTGAAAAATAGGAGGAGCATGAATTGGTGTAGAAAATCATGAAGAGCCTGAAAAGGTGTGAAATATATGCAGAGCTTCAAAAGGTGTCAAAAATATGACGAGAATGAAACCGTCTGAAAAATACGAGGAGCATGAATTGTTGTTGAAAAACATGAAGAGCCTGAAAAGGTGTGAAAAATATGAAGAGCTTCAAAAGGTGTCAAAAATATGAGGAGCATGATATGGTTTGAAAAGTAGGATTAGCATGAAGCGGTGTTCAAAAACATGAAGAGCCTGAAAATATGTGAAAAATATGAAAAGCTTCAAAAGGTGTCAAAAATGAGATGAGCATGAAACGGTCTGAAAAATAGGAGGAGCATTAAGCGGTGTTGAAAATCAAGAAGAGCCTGAAAAGATTTGAGAAATATGAAGAGCTTCAAAAGGTGTCAAAAATATGAGGAGCATGAAACGGTCTGAAAAATTGGAGGTGCATGAAGCGGTGTTGAAAAACATGAAGAGCCTGAAAATGTGTGAGAAATATGAAGAGCTTCAAAAGTTGTCAAATATATGAATAGCATTAAACGGTCTGCAAAAAAGGAGGAGCATGAAGTGGTGTTGAAAAACATGAAGAGCTCGAAAAGGTGTGAAAAATATGAAAGCTTCAAAAGGTGACAAAAATATGAGGAGCATGAAACGGTCTGAAAAATAGGAGGAGCATGAAGTGGTGTTCAAAAACATGAAGAGCCTGAAAAGGTGTGAAAAATATGAAGAGCTTCAAAATGTGTCAAAAATATGACGAGCATGAAACATTCTGAAAAATAGGAGGAGCATGAAGCGGTGTTGAAAAACATGAAGAGCCTGAAAAGGTGTGAAAAATATATAGAGCTTCAAAAGGTGTCAAAAATATGAGGAGCATGAAACGATCTGAAAAATAGAAGGAGCATGAAGCGGTGTTGAAAAACATGAAGAGCCTGAAAACGTGTGAAAAATATGAAGAGCTTCAAAAGGTTTGGAAAATATGAAGAGCTTCAAAAGGTGTCAAAAAGGAGATCTGCATGAAACGGTCTGAAAAATAGGAGGAGCATGAAGTGGTGTTGAAAAAAATGAAGAGCCTGAAAAGGTGTGAAAAATATGAAGAGCTTCAAATGGTGTCAAAAATATGAGGAGCATGAAACGGTTTGAAAAATAGGACGAGCATGAAGCGGTGTTCAAAAACATGAAGAGCCTGAAAAGGTGTGAAAATTACGAAGAGCTTCAAAATATGTCAAAAATATGACGAGCATGAAACCCTCTTAAAAATAGGAGGAGGATGAAGCGGTGTTCAAAAACATGAAGAGCCTGAAAAGGTGTGCAAAATATGAAGAGCTTCAAAAGGTGTGAAATATATGAGGAGCATGAAACGGTGTTCAAAAACATGCAGAGACTGAAAAGGTGTGAAAAATATGAAGAGCTTCAAAAGATGTCAAAAATGAGATGAGCATGAAACGGTCTGAAAAATAGGAGGAGCATGAATTGGTGTAGAAAATCATGAAGAGCCTGAAAAGGTGTGAAATATATGCAGAGCTTCAAAAGGTGTCAAAAATATGACGAGAATGAAACCGTCTGAAAAATACGAGGAGCATGAATTGTTGTTGAAAAACATGAAGAGCCTGAAAAGGTGTGAAAAATATGAAGAGCTTCAAAAGGTGTCAAAAAGGAGATCTGCATGAAACGGTCTGAAAAATAGGAGGAGCATGAAGTGGTGTTGAAAAAAATGAAGAGCCTGAAAAGGTGTGAAAAATATGAAGAGCTTCAAATGGTGTCAAAAATATGAGGAGCATGAAACGGTTTGAAAAATAGGACGAGCATGAAGCGGTGTTCAAAAACATGAAGAGCCTGAAAAGGTGTGAAAATTACGAAGAGCTTCAAAATATGTCAAAAATATGACGAGCATGAAACCCTCTTAAAAATAGGAGGAGGATGAAGCGGTGTTCAAAAACATGAAGAGCCTGAAAAGGTGTGCAAAATATGAAGAGCTTCAAAAGGTGTGAAATATATGAGGAGCATGAAACGGTGTTCAAAAACATGCAGAGCCTGAAAAGGTGTGCAAAATATGAAGAGCTTCAAAAGGTGTCAAAAATATGAGGAGCATGAAATGGTCTGAAAAATAGGAGGAGCATGAAGCGCTGTTGAAAATCATAAAGAGCCTGAAAAGTTGTGAAAAATATGAACAGCTTCTAAAGATGTGAAAAACATGAAGAGCTTCAAAAGGTGTCAAAATGAGATGAGCAGGAAACGGTCTGAAAAATAGGAGGAGCATGAAGTCGTGTTGAAAAAAAGGAAAAGTCTGAAAAAGTGTGAAATATATGAAGAGCTTCAAAAGGTGTCAAAAATATGAGGAGAATGAAACGGTCTGAAAAATAGGAGGAGCATGAAGAGATGTTGAAAAACATGAATTGTCTGAAAACGTGTGGAAAATATGAAGAGATTCATAAATGTGAAAAATATGAAGAGCTTCAAAAGGTGTGAAAAATATGAAGAGCTTCAAAAGGTGTCAAAAAAGAGATGAGCATGAAAAGTTCTGAAAAATAGGAGGAGCATGAAGCGGTGTTCAAAAACATGAAGAGCCTGGAAAGGTGTGAAAAATATGAAGAGCTTCAATAGATGTCAAAAATATGAGGAGATTAAACGGTCTGAAAAATAGGAGGAGCATGAAGCCGTGTTGAAAAACATGAAGAGCCTGAAAATGTGTGAAAAATATGAAGAGCTTCAAAACGTCTCAAAAAGATGAGGAGCATGAAACGGTCTGAAAAATTGGAGGAGCATGAAGTGGTGTTGAAAAACATGAAGAGCCTTAAAAGGTGTGAAAAATATGAAGAGCTTCAAAAGGTGTCAAAAATATGAGGAGCATGAAACAGTCTGAAAAATATGACCAGCATGAAGAGGTGTTGAAAAACATGAAGAGCCTGAAAAGGTGTGAAAAATATGAAGAGCTTCAAAAGGTGTGAAATACATGAGGAGCATAAAACTCTCTGAAAAAGAGAAGGAGCATGAAGTGGTGTTCAAAAACATGAAGAGCCTGAAAAGGTGTGAAATATATGAAGAGCTTCAAAAGGTGTGAAAAATATGAGGAGCATGATATGGTTTGAAAAATAGGATTAGCATGAAGTGGTGTTCAAAAACATGAAGAGCCTGAAAAGTTGTGAAAAATATGAAAAGCTTCAAAAGGTGTCAAAAATGAGATGAGCATGAAACGGTCTGAAAAATAGGACGTGCATGAAGCTGTGTTGAAAAACATGAAGAGCCTGAAAAGTTGTGAAAAATATGAAGAGCTTCAAAAGGTGTCAAAAATATGAGGAGCATGAAACGGTCTGAAAAATAGGAGGAGCATGAAGCGGTGTTCAAAAACATGAAGAGCCTGAAATGGTGTGAAAAATATGAAGAGCTTCAAAAGGTGTCAAAAATATGAGGAGGATGAAACGGTCTGCAAAATCAGAGGAGCATGAAGCGTTGTTGAGAAACATGAAGAGCCTAAAAAGGTGTGAGAAATATGAAGAGCTTCAAAAGGTGTTAAAAATATGAGTATCATGAAACGGTCTGCAAAAAAGGAGGAGCATGAAGTGGTGTTGAAAAAGATGAAGAGCCTGAAAAGGTGTTAAAAATATGAAAGCTTCAAAAGGTGTCAAAATTATGAGGAGCATGAAACGGTCTGAAAAATAGGAGGAGCATGAAGCGCTGTTGAAAATCATAAAGAGCCTGAAAACGCGTGAAAAATATGAAGACCTTCAAAATTTGTCAAAAATATGAAGAGCTTCAAAAGGTGTTAAAATGAGATGAGCATGAAACGATCTGAAAAATAGGAGGAGCATGAAGTGGTGTTGAAAAAATGAAGAGCCTCGAAAGGTGTGAAAAATATGAAGAGCTTCAAAAGATGTGAAAAACATGAAGAGCTTCAAAAGGTGTCAAAATGAGATGAGCATGAAACGGTCTGAAAAATAGGAGGAGCATGAAGTCGTGTTGAAAAAAAGGAAAAGTCTGAAAAAGTGTGAAATATATGAAGAGCTTCAAAAGGTTTCAAAAATATGAGGAGAATGAAACGGTCTGAAAAATAGGAGGAGCATGAAGCGATGTTGAAAAACATGAATTGTCTGAAAACGTGTGGAAAATATGAAGAGATTCGTAAATGTGAAAAATATGAAGAGCTTCAAAAGGTGTGAAACATATGAAGAGCTTCAAAAGGTGTCAAAAAAGAGATGAGCATGAAAAGGTCTGAAAAATAGGAGGAGCATGAAGCGGTGTTGAAAATCATGAAGAGCCTGAAAACGTGTGAAAAATATGAAGACCTTCAAAATTTGTCAAAAATATGAAGAGCTTCAAAAGGTGTTAAAATGACATGAGCATGAAACGATCTGAAAAATAGGAGGAGCATGAAGTGGTGTTGAAAAAATGAAGAGCCTGGAAAGGTGTGAAATATCTGAAGAGCTTCAAAAGGTGTCAAAAATATGAGGAGCATGAAACGGTCGGCAAAATACGACGAGCATGAAGCGGTGTTGAAAAACATGAAGAGCCTGAAAAGGTGTGAAAAAATATGAAGAGCTTCAAAAGGTGTCCAAAATATGAGGAGCATGAAACAATCTGAAAAATACGAGGAGCATGAAGCGGTGTTCAAAAACATGAAGAGCCTGAAAAGGTGTGAAAAATATGAAGAGCTCAAAAAGTGTCAAAAATATGAGGAGCATGAAACGATCTGAAAAATAGAAGGAGCATGAAACGGTGATCAAACACATGAAGAGCCTGAAAACGTGTGGAAAATATGAAGAGCTTCAAAAGGTGTGAAATACATGAGGAGCATGAAACAATCTGAAAAATAGGAGGAGCATGAAGCGGTGTTCAAAAACATGAAGAGCCTGAAAAGTTGTGAAAAATATGAAAAGCTTCAAAAGGTGTCAAAAATGAGATGAGCATTAAACGGTCTGAAAATTAGGAGTAACATGAAATGGTGTTGAAAATCATGAAGAGCCTGAAATAGTGTGAAAAATATAAAGAGCTGCAAAAGGTGTCAAAAATATGAGGAGCATGAAACGGTCTGATAAATAGGTGGAGCATGAAGCTGTGTTCAAAAACATGAAGAGCCTGAAAAGGTGTGAAAAATATGAAGAGCTTCAAAAGGTGTGAAAAATATGAGTAGCATGAAACGGGCTGAAAAATAGAAGCAGCATGAAACGGTTTTGAAAAACATGAAGAGCCTGAAGACGTGTGAAAAATATGAAGAGATTCAAAAGGTGTGAAAAATATAAAGAGCTTCAAAGGTGACAAAAATGAGATGAGCATGAAACGGTATGAAAAATAGGAGGAGCATGAAGTGGTGGTGAAAAACATGAAGAGCCTGAAAAGGTGTGAAAAATACGAAGAGCTTCAAAAGCTGTCAAAAATATGAAGAGCATGAAACGGTCTGAAAAACAGGAGGATCAGGAAGCGGTGTTCATAAACATGAAGAGCCTGAAAAGGTGTGAAAAATATGAAGAGCCTAAAAAGGTGTGAAAAACATGAAGAGTTTCTAAAGGTGTCAAAAATATGAGGAGCATGAAACTGTCTGAATAATAGAAGCAGCATGAAACGGTGTTGAAAAACATGAAGAGCCTGAAAAGGTGTGAAAAATATGAAGAGCTCAAAAAGTGTCAAAAATATGAGGAGCATGAAACGATCTGAAAAATAGGAGGAGCATGAAGCGGTGTTGAAAAACATGAAGAGCCTGAAAACGTGTGAAAAATATGAAGAGCTTCAAAAGGTGTGAAAAATATGAAGAGCTTCCAAAGATGTCAAAAATGAGATGAGCATGAAACGGTCTGAAAAATAGGAGGAGCATGAAGTGGTCGTGAAAATCATGAAGTGCCTGAAAAGGTGTGAAATATATGAAGAGCTTCAAAAGTTGTGAAAAAATGAGGAGGTTCAAAAGGTGTCAAAAATATGAGGAGCATGAAACGGTCTGAAAAATAGGAGGAGCATGAAACGGTGTTCAAAAACATAAAGAGCCTGAAAAGGTGTGAAAAATATGAAGGGCTTGAAAAGGTGTGAAATACATGAGGAGCATGAAACGGTCTGAAAAATAGGAGGATCATGAAGCGGTGTTTAAAAACATGCAGAGCCTGAGAACTTGTGAAAAATATGAAGAGCTTCAAAAGGTGTCAAAAATATGAGGAGAATGAAACGGTCTGAAAAATAGGAGGATCATGAAGCGGTGTTGAAAAACATGAAGAGTCTGAAAAGGTGTGAAAGATATGAAGAGCTCCAAAAGTTGTCAAAAATATGAGGAGCATGAAACGGTCTGAAAAATAGGAGGAGCATGAAGTGGTGTTGAAAAACATGAAGAGTCTGAAAACGTGTAACAAAATATGAAGAGGTTCAAAGGTGTCAAAAATATGAGGAGCATGAAACGGTCTCAAAAATAGTAGGAGCGTGAAGCGGTGATGAAAAACATGAAGAGCCAGTAAACGTGTGATGAAATATGAAGAGGTTCAAAGGTGTCAAATATATGAGGAGCATGAAACGATCTGAAAAATAGGAGGAGCATGAAGCGGTGTTGAAAAACATGAAGAGCCTGAAAAGGTGTGAAAAATATGAAGAGTTTCTAAAGGTGTCTAAAATATGAGGTGCATGAAACGGTCTGAAAAATAGCAGGAGCATGAAGCGTTGTTGAAAAACATGAAGAGTCTGAAAACGTGTGAAAAACATGAAGAGCCTAAAAAGGTGTGAAAAACATGAAGAGTTTCTAAAGGTGTCAAAAATATGAGGAGCATGAAACTGTCTGAATAATAGAAGCAGCATGAAACGGTGTTGAACAACATGAAGAGCCTGAAAAGGTGTGAAAAATATGAAGAGCTCAAAAAGTGTCAAAAATATGAGGAGCATGAAACGATCTGAAAAATAGGAGGAGCATGAAGCGATGTTGAAAAACATGAAGAGCCTGAAAACGTGTGAAAAATATGAAGAGCTTCAAAAGGTGTGAAAAATATGAAGAGCTTCTAAAGGTGTCAAACATGAGATGAGCATGAAACGGTCTGAAAAATAGGAGGAGCATGAAGTGGTCGTGAAAATCATGAAGTGCCTGAAAAGGTGTGAAATATATGAAGAGCTTCAAAAGTTGTGAAAAAACGAGGAGGTTCAAAAGGTGTCAAAAATATGAGGAGCATGAAACGGTCTGAAAAATAGGAGGAGCATGAAACGGTGTTCAAAAACATGAAGAGCCTGAAAAGGTGTGAAAAATATGAAGAGCTTGAAAACGTGTGAAATACATGAGGAGCATGAAACGGTCTGAAAAATAGGAGGATCATGAAGCGGTGTTTAAAAACATGCAGAGCCTGAGACCTTGTGAAAAATATGAAGAGCTTCAAAAGGTGTCAAAAATATGAGGAGAATGAAACGGTCTGAAAAATAGGAGGATCATGAAGCGGTGTTGAAAAACATGAAGAGTCTGAAAAGGTGTGAAAGATATGAAGAGCTCCAAAAGTTGTCAAAAATATGAGGAGCATGAAACGGTCTGAAAAATAGGAGGAGCATGAAGTGGTGTTGAAAAACATGAAGAGCCAGTAAACGTGTGATGAAATATGAAGAGGTTCAAAAGGTGTGAAATACATGATTAGTTTGAAACGGGCTGAAAAATACGAGAAGCATGAAGTGGTGTGGAAAATTATGAAGAGCGTGAAAAGGTGTGGAAAATATGAAGAGCTTCAAAAGGTGTGAAATACATGAGGAGCATGAAACTCTCTGAAAAATAGAAGGAGCATGAAGCGGTGTTCAAATATGAAGAGCCTGAAAAGGTGTGAAAAATATGAAGAGCTTCAAACGGTGTCAAAAATATGAGGAGCATGAAACGGTCTGAAAAATAGGAGGAGCAAGAAGCCGTGTTCAAAAACATGAAGAGCCTGAAAAGGTCTGAAAAATATGAAGAGCTTGAAAAGGTGTGAAATATATGAAGAGCTTCAAAAGGTGTCAAAAATGAGATGAGCATGAAACGGTGTGAAAAATAGGAGGAGCATGAAGCGGTTTTGAAAAAAATGAAGAGGCTGAAAAGGTGTGAAATATATGAAGAGCTTCAAGAGGTGTCAAAAATATGAAGAGCAGGAAATGGTCTGAAAAATAGGAGGAGCATGAAGCGGTGTTGAAAAACATGAAGAGTCTGAAAAGGTGCGAAAGATTTGAAGAGTTTCTAAAGATGTCAAAAATATGAGGAGCATGAAACGGTCTGAAATATAGGAGAAGCATGAAGTGGTGTTGAAAAACATGAAGAGCCTGAAAGGGTGTGAAAATTATGAAGAGCTTCAAAAGGTGTCAAAAATATGAGGAGCATGAAACGGTCTGAAAAATAGGAGGAGCAAGAAACGGTGATCAAAAACATGGAGAGCCTTAAAAGGTGTGAAAAATATGACGAGCTTCAAAAAGTGTGAAAAACATGAGGAGCATGAAACGGGCTGAAAAATAGTAGAAGCATGAAGTGGTGTTGAAAAACATGAAGAGCCTGAAAAAGTGTGAAAAATATAAAGAGCTTCAGAAGGTGTGAAAAATATTAAGAGCTTCAACAGGTGTCAAAAATTAGATGAGCATGAAACGGTCTGAAAAATTGGAGGAGCAAGAAGTAGTGTTGAAAAAAATGAAGAGCCTGAAAAGGTGTGAAAAATATGAAAAGCTTCAAAAGGTGTCAAAAATATGAGGAGCATGAAACGGTCTGAAATGTAGGTGGAGCATGAATCAGTGTCGAAAAATATGAAGAGCCTGGAACGGTGTGCAAAATATGAAGAGCTTCAAAAGGTGTGAAATATATGAAGAGCTTCAAAAGGTGTCGAAAATGACATGAGCATGAAACGGTCTGAAAAATAGGAGGAGCATGAAACGGTGATCAAAAACATGAAGAGCCTGAAAAGGTGTGAAAAACATGAAGAGCCTGAAAAGGTGTGAAGTACATGAGGAGCATGAAACGGGCTGAAAAATAGGAGAAGCACGAAGGGGTGTGGAAAAACATGAAGAGCCTGAAAAGGTTTGAAAAATATGAAGAGCTTCTAAAGGTGTGAAATAAATGAGGAGCATGAAACTCTCTGAAAAATAGAAATAGCATGAAGTGGTGTTGAAAAACATGAAGAGCCTGAAAACGTGTGAAAAATATGAAGAGCATCAAAAGGTGTGAAAAATATGAAGAGCTTCAAAAGGTGTAAAAAATGAGATGAGCATGAAACCGTCTGAAAAATAGGAGGAGCATGAAGTGGTGTTGAAAAAAATGAAGAGCCTGAAAAGTTGTGAAACATATGAAGAGCTTCAAAAAATGTCAAAATTATGAGGAGCATGAAACGGCCTGAAAAATTGGAGGAGCATGAAGCGGTGTTCAAAAATATGAAGAGCCTGAAAAGGTGTGAAAAATATGAAGAGCTTCAAAAGGTGTCAAAAATATGAGGAGCATGAAAGGGTCTGAAAAATAGGAGGAGCATGAAGCGGTGTTCAAAAACATGAAGAGCGTGAAAAGGTGTGAAAAAAAGGAAGAGCTTCAAAAGGTGTGAAAAATATGAGGAGCATGAAACGGTCTGAAAAATAGGAGGAGCATGAAGCGATGTTTAAAAACATGAGGAGGCTGAGAACTTGTGAAAAATATGAAGAGCTTCAAAAGGTGTCAAAAATGAGATGAGCATGAAACGGTCTGAAAAATAGGAGGAGCATGAAGTGGATTTGAAAAAAATGAAGAGCCTGAAAAGGTGTGAAAAATATGAAGAGCTTCAAAAGGTGTGAAATATATGAGGATCATGAAACGGTCTGAAAAATAGGAGGAGTATGCAGCGGTTAAAAAACATGAAGAGGCTGAAAAGGTGTGAAAAATATGAAGAGCTCCAAAAGTTGTCAAAAATATGTGGAGTGTGAAACGGTCTCAAAAATAGGAGGAGCGTGAAGCGGTGATGACAAACATGAAGAGCCTGAAAACGTGTGATAAAATATGAAGAGCTTCAAAGGTGTCAAATATATGAGGAGCATGAAACGGTCGCAAAAATAGGAGGAGCATGAAGCGGTGTTGAAAAACATGAAGAGCCTGAAAAGGTGTGAAAAGTATGAGAGCTTCAAAAGGTGTCAATAATAAGAGGTGCATGAAACAGTCTGAAAAATAGGAGGAGCATGAAACTGTCTGAAAAATAGAAGAAGCATGAAGCGGTGTTGAAAAACATGAATAGCATGAAAAGGTGTGAAAAATATGAAGAGGTTGAAAATGTGTGAAATATATGAAGAGCTTCAAAAGGTGTCAAAAATGAGATGAGCATGAAACGGTGTGAAAAATAAGAGGAGCATGAAATGGTGATCAAAACGTGAAGAGCCTGAAAAGGTGTGAAAAATATGAAGAGCTTCAAAAGGTGTGAAATACATGAGGAGCATGAAACGGGCTGAAAAATAGGAGAAGCATGAAGTGGTGTGGAAAAACATGAAGAGCCTGAAAAGGTGTGAAAAATATGAAGAGCTTCAAAAGGTGTGAAATACATGAGGAGTATGAAACTCTCTGAAAAATAGAAGGAGCATGAAGCGGTGTTCAAACATGAAGAGCCTGAAAAGGTGTGAAAAATATGAAGAGCTTCAAAAGGTGTCAAAAATATTAGGAGCATGAAACGGTCTGAAAAATAGGAGGAGCACGAAGCGGTGTTCAAAAACATGAAGAGACTGAAAAGGTGTGAAAATATGAAGAGCTTCAAGAGGTGTCAAAAATATGAGAAGCATGAAACGTTCTGAAAAATAGGAGGAGCATTAAGCGGTGTTCAAAAACATGAAAAGCGTGAAAAGGTGTGAAAAAAAGGAAGAGCTTCAAAAGGTGTCAAAAATATGAGAAGCATGAAACGGTCTGAAAAATATGAGGAGCATGAAGCGGTGTTGAAAAACATGCAGAGCCTGAGAACTTGTGAAAAATATGAAGAGCTTCAAAAGGTGTCAAAAATATGAGGAGAATGAAACGCTCTGAAAAATAGGAGGATCATGAAGCGGTGTTGAAAAACATGAAGATCTGAAAAGGTGTGAAAGATATGTAGAGTTTCTAAAGATGTCAAAAATATGAGGAGCATGAAACGGTCTGAAAAATAGGAGGAGCATGAAGTGGTGTTGAAAAACATGAAGAGCCTGAAAAGGTGTGAAAAATTTGAAGAGATTCAAAAGGTGAGAAATACATAAGGAGAATGAAACTCTCTGAAAAATAGGAGAAGCATGAACCGGTGTTGAAAAACATGAAGAGCCTGAAAAGGTGTGAAAAATATGAGAGCTTCAAAAGGTGTCAATAATAAGAGGTGCATGAAACAGTCTGAAAAATAGGAGGAGCATGAATCTGTCTGAAAAAAGGAGAAGCATGAAGCGGTGTTGAAAAAAATGAAGAGCCTGAAAAGGTGTGAAAAATACGAAAAGCTTCAAAAGGTGTCAAAAATATGAGGAGCATGAAACGGTCTGAAAAATAGGTGGAGCATGAAGCGGTGCTGAAAAATATGAAGAGCCTGGAAAGGTGTGCAAAATATGAAGAGCTTCAAAAGGTGTGAAATATATGAAGAGCTTCAAAAGGTGTCAAAAATGACATGAGCATGAAACGGTCTGAAAAATAGGAGGAGCATGAAACGGTGATCAAAAACATGAAGAGCCTGAAAAGGTGTGAAAAATATGAAGAGCTTCAAAAGGTGTGAAATACATGAGGAGCATGAAACTCTCTGAAAAATAGAAATAGCATGAAGCGGTGTTGAAAAACATGAAGAGCCTGAAAAAGTGTGAAAATATGAAGAGCTTCAAAAATATGAAAATTATGAAGAGCTTCAAAAGGTGTGAAAAATTTGAAGAGATTCAAAAGGTGTCAAAATGAGATGAGCATGAAACGGTCTGAAAAATAGGAGGAGCATGAAGCGGTGTTGAAAATCATAAAGAGCCTGAAAAGTTGTGAAAAATATGAAGAGCTTCAAATGGGGTCAAAAATGAGATGAGCATGAAACGGTCTGAAAAATAGGAGGATCATGTAACGGTGTTGAAAAACATGAAGAGCCAGAAAAGGTTGAAAAATATGAAAAGCTTCAAAAGGGGTCAAAAACGAGATGAGCATGAAACGGACTGAAAAATAGGAGGATCATGAAACGATGTTGAAAAACATGAAGAGCCTGAAAAGGTCTGAAAAATAATAGGAGCTTCAAAAGGTGTGAAAAATATGAGGAGCATGAATCGGTCTGTAAAATAGGAGTAGCATGTAGGTGTGTTCAAAAACATGAAGAGCCTGAAAACGTGTGAAAAATATTAAGAGCTTCAAAAGGTGTCAAAAATATGAGGAGCATGAAACGGTCTCAAAAATAGGAGGAGCATGAAGCGTTGTTGAAAAACGTGAAGAGCCTGAAAACGTGTGAAAAATATTAAGAGCTTCAAAAGGTGTGAAAAATATGAAGAACTTCAAAAGGTATCAAAAATCGAAGAGCAGGAAATGGTCTGAAAAATAGTAGGAGCATGAAGTGGTGTTAAAAACATGAAGAGCCTGAAAAGGTGTGAAATATAGGAAGAGCTTCAAAAGGTGTCAAAAGTATGAGGAGAATGAAACGGTCTAAAAATAGGAGGAGAATGAAGTGGTGTTGAAAAACATGAAGAGCTTGAAAAGTGTGAAAAATATGAAGAGCTTCTAAAGGTGTCAAAAATATGAGGAGCATGAAAAGGTCTGAAAAAGAGGAGAAGCATGAAGTGGTGTTGAAAAAAAAAGAGCTTGAAAAGTGTGAAAAATATGAAGAGCATCAAAAGGTGTCAAAAATATGAGGAGCATGAAACGGTCTGAAAAATAGGAGGAGCATGAAGCGGTGTTGAAAAACATGAAGAGCCTGAAAACGTGTGAAAAAATATGAAGAGCTTCAAAAGGTGTGAAAAATATGAAGAGCTTCAAAAGGTGTCAAAAATTTGAGGAGCAAGAGGCCGTCTGAAAAACAGGAGGAGCATGAAGCGGTGTTGAAAAACATGAAGAGCATGAAAAGATGCCCAAAATATGAAGAGCTTCAAATGGTGTTAAAAATATGAGGAGCATAAAACGTTCTGAAGTATAGGAGGAGCATGAAGCGATGTTGAAAAACATGAAGAGCCTGAAAAGGTGTGAAATATTTGAAGAGCTTCAAAAGGTATCAAAAATGGGAGCAGCATGAAACGGTCTGCAAATTAGGAGGAGCATGAAGCGGTGTTGAAAAACATGAAGAGCATGAATAGGTGCCAAAAATATGAAGAGCTTCAAAAGGTATCAAAAATGGGAGCAGCATGAAACGGTCGGAAAAATAGGAGGAGCATGAAGCGATGTTGAAAAAAATGAAGAGCCTGAAAAGGTGTGAAATATTTGAAGAGCTTCAAAAGGTGTCAAAAATAGGAGGAGTCTGAAACGGTCTGAAATCTAGGAGGAGCATGAAGTGGTATTGAAAAACATGAAGAGCCTGAAAAGTTGTGAAAAATATGAAGAGCTTCAAAAGGTGTCAAAAATGTGAGGAGCATGAAACGGTCAGACATAGTAGGAGCACGAAGCAGTATCAAAAATATGAAGAGCCTCAAAAGTTGTGAAAAATATGAAGAGCTTCAAAAAGTGTCAAAAATACGAGGATCATGAAACGGTCTGAAAAATAGGAGAAGCATGAAGCGTTGTTGAAAAACATGAAGAGCCTGAAAAGGTGTGAAATATATGAAGAGCTTCAAAAGGTGTCAAAAATATGAGGAGCATGAAACGGTGTGAAAATAGGAGGAGGATGAAACGGTCTGAAAAAAATTAGGAGCATGAATCAATGTTGAAAACATGAAGAGCATGAAGAGGTGTGAAAAATATGAAGAGCTTCAAAACGTGTCAAAAATATTAGGAGCAAGAAACGGTCGGAAAAATAGGAGGAGCATGAAGCGGTGTTGAAAAACATGAAGAGCCTGAAAATGTGTGAAAAATATGAAGAGCTTCAAAAGGTGTCAAAAATATGAGGCGCCTGTAACGGTCTGAAAAATAGGAGGAGCATGAAGCGGTATTGAAAAACATGAAGAGCTTGAAATGGGGTGAAATATATGAAGAGCTTCAAAAGGTGTCAAAAATGTGAGGAGCATGAAACGGTCTGAAAAATAGGAGGAGCAAGAAGCCGTGTTCAAAAACATGAAGAGCCTGAAACGGTTTGAAAAATATGAAGACCTTGAAAAGGTGTGAAATATATGAAGAGCTTCAAAAGGTGTCAAAAATGAGATGAGCATGAAACGGTGTGAAAAATAGGAGGAGCATGAAGCGGTTTTGAAAAAAATGAAGAGGCTGAAAAGGTGTGAAATATATGAAGAGCTTCAAGAGGTGTCAAAAATATGAAGAGCAGGAAATGGTCTGAAAAATAGGAGGAGCATGAAGCGGTGTTGAAAAACATGAAGAGTCTGAAAAGGTGTGAAAGATATGAAGAGTTTCTAAAGATGTCAAAAATATGAGGAGCATGAAACGGTCTGAAATATAGGAGAAGCATGAAGTGGTGTTGAAAAACATGAAGAGCCTGAAAGGGTGTGAAAATTATGAAGAGCTTCAAAAGGTGTCAAAAATATGAGGAGCATGAAACGGTCTGAAAAATAGGAGGAGCAAGAAACGGTGATCAAAAACATGGAGAGCCTTAAAAGGTGTGAAAAATATGACGAGCTTCAAAAGGTGTGAAAAACATGAGGAGCATGAAACGGGCTGAAAATAGTAGAAGCATGAAGTGGTGTTGAAAAACATGAAGAGACTGAAAAAGTGTGAAAAATATAAAGAGCTTCAGAAGGTGTGAAATATATTAAGAGCTTCAACAGGTGTCAAAAATTAGATGAGCATGAAACGGTCTGAAAAATTGGAGGAGCAAGAAGTAGTGTTGAAAAAAATGAAGAGCCTGAAAAGGTGTGAAAAATATGAAAAGCTTCAAAAGGTGTCAAAAATATGAGGAGCATGAAACGGTCTGAAATGTAGGTGGAGCATGAAGCGGTGTTGAAAAATATGAAGAGCCTGGAACGGTGTGCAAAATATGAAGAGCTTCAAAAGGTGTGAAATATATGAAGAGCTTCAAAAGGTGTCGAAAATGACATGAGCATGAAACTCTCTGAAAAATAGAAGGAGCATGAAGCGGTGTTCAAACATGAAGAGCCTGAAAAGGTGTGAAAAATATGAAGAGCTTCAAAAGGTGTCAAAAATATTAGGAGCATGAAACGGTCTGAAAAATAGGAGGAGCACGAAGCGGTGTTCAAAAACATGAAGAGACTGAAAAGGTGTGAAAATATGAAGAGCTTCAAGAGGTGTCAAAAATATGAGAAGCATGAAACGTTCTGAAAAATAGGAGGAGCATTAAGCGGTGTTCAAAAACATGAAAAGGGTGAAAAGGTGTGAAAAAAAGGAAGAGCTTCAAAAGGTGTCAAAAATATGAGAAGCATGAAACGGTCTGAAAAATATGAGGAGCATGAAGCGGTGTTGAAAAACATGCAGAGCCTGAGAACTTGTGAAAAATATGAAGAGCTTCAAAAGGTGTCAAAAATATGAGGAGAATGAAACGGTCTGAAAAATAGGAGGATCATGAATCGGTGTTGAAAAACATGAAGAGTCTGAAAAGGTGTGAAAGATATGTAGAGTTTCTAAAGATGTCAAAAATATGAGGAGCATGAAACGGTCTGAAAAATAGGAGGAGCATGAAGTGGTGTTGAAAAACATGAAGAGCCTGAAAAGGTGTGAAAAATTTGAAGAGCTTCAAAAGGTGAGAAATACATGAGGAGAATGAAACTCTCTGAAAAATAGGAGAAGCATGAACCGGTGTTGAAAAACATGAAGAGCCTGAAAAGGTCTGAAAAATATGAGAGCTTCAAAAGGTGTCAATAATAAGAGGTGCATGAAACAGTCTGAAAAATAGGAGGAGCATGAATCTGTCTGAAAAATAGGAGAAGCATGAAGCGGTGTTGAAAAAAATGAAGAGCCTGAAAAGGTGTGAAAAATATGAAAAGCTTCAAAAGGTGTCAAAAATATGAGGAGCATGAAACGGTCTGAAAAATAGGAGGAGCATGAATCAGAGTTCAAAAACATGAAGAGCCTGAAAAGGTGAGAAAAATATGAAGAGCTTCAAAAGCTGTCAAAAATATGAGGAGCATGAAACGGTATGAAAAATAGGAGGAGCATGAAACGGTCTGAAAAATAGGAGGAGCATGAAGTGGAGCTGAAAAACATGAAGTGCCTGAAAAGGTATGAAAAATATGAAGAGCTTCAAAAGGTGTAAAAATGAGATGAGCATGAAACGGTCTGAAAAATAGGAGGAGCATGAACTGGTGCTGAAAAACATGAAGAGCCTGAAAAGGTTTGAAAAATATGAAGAGCTTCAAAAGCTGTCAAAAATGAGATGAGCATGAAACGGTCTGAAAAAAAGGAGGAGCATGAAGCGTTGTTGAAAATCTTGAAGAGCAAGAAAAGGTGTGAAAAATATGAAGAGCTTCAAAAGGTTTCAAAAATATGAGGATCATGAAACGTTCTGAAAAATAGGAGCAACATGAACGGTCTGAAAAATAAGAGGAGCATGAAATGGTGTTGAAAAACAGGAAGAGCCTGAAAATGTGAGAAAAATATGAAGAGCTTCAAAAGGTTTCAAAAATATGAGGAGCATGAAACTTTCTGAAAAAGAGGAGGAGCATGAACCGGTGTTGAAAAACATGAAGAGCCTGAAAAGGTGTGAAAAATATGAAGAGGTTTAAAAGGTGTCAAAAATATGAGGAGCATGAAACTTTCTGAAAAATAGGAGGAACATGAAACCGTGTTCAAAAACATGAAGAGCCTGAAAAGGTGTGAAAATATGAAAAGCCTTAAAAAATATCAAAAATTTGAGGTGTATTAAACGGTCTGAAAAATAGCAGGAGCATGAAGTGGTGTTGAAAAACATGAAGAGCCTGAAAAGGTGTGAAAAATATGAAGAGCTTTAAAAGGTGTGAAAAATATGAGGAGCATGAAACTTTCTGAAAAATAGGAGGAGCATGAAACGGTGTTCAAAAACATGAACAGCCTGACAAGGTGTGAAAATATGAAAAGCCTTAAAAAATGTCAAAAATTTGAGGTGTATTAAATGGTCTGAAAAATAGCAGGAGCATGAAGTGGTGTTGAAAACCATGAACAGCGTGAAAAGGTGTGAAAAATATGAAGAGCTTTAAAAGGTGTGAAAAATATGACGAGCATGAAACGGTCTGAAAAATAGGAGGAGCATGAAGCGGTGTTCAAAAACATGAACGGCCCGAAAAGGTGTGAAAAGTATGAACAGCTTCAAAATGTGTCAAATATATGAGGAGAAAGAAATGGTCTGAAAAAAAGGAAGAGCATGAAGTGGTGTTCAAAAACATGAAGAGCCTGAAAAGTTGTGAAAAATATGAAGAGCTTCAAAAGCTGTCAAATATATGAGGAGCACGAAACGGTCTGAAAAAAAGCAGGAGCATGAAGCATTGTTGAAAATCTTGAAGAGCTTGAAAAGGTGTGAAAAATATGAAGAGCTTCAAAAGGTGTGAAAAATATGAGGATCATGAAACGGTCTGAAAAATAGAAGCAGCATGAAACGGTCTGAAAAATAAGAGGAGCATGAAATGGTGTTGAAAAACAGGAAGAACCTGAAAATGTGAGAAAAATATGAAGAGCTTCAAAAGGTTTCAAAAATATGAGGAGCATGAAACTTTCTGAAAAATAGAAGGAGCATGAACCGGTGTTGAAAAACATGAAGAGCCTGAAAATGTGTGAAAAATATGAAGAGCTTCAAAAGGTGTGAAAAATATGAAGAGCTTCAAAAGGTGTCAAATTGAGATGTGCATGAAACGGTCTGAAAAATAGGAGGAGCATTAAGCTGTGTTGAAAATCATAACGAGCCTGAAAAGGTGTGAAAAATATGAAGAGCTTCAAAAATGTGAAAAATATGAAGAGCTTCCAAAGGTGTCAAAAATATGAGGAGCATGAAAAGGTCAGAAAAAGAGGAGGAGCATGAGCGGAGTTGAAAAACATGAAGAGACTGAAAAGGTGTGAAAAATATGAAGAGCTTCAAAAGGTTTGAAAAATAGGAGGAGCATGAATCGGTTTTCAAATACATGAAAAGCCTAAAAAGGTGTGAAAAATACGAAGAGCTTCAAAAGGTGTCAAAAATATGACGAGCATCAAAGAGTCTGAAAAACAGGAGCAGCATGAAACGGTGTTCAAAAACATGAATAGCCTGAAAAGGTGTGAAAAATGTGAAGAGCTTCAAAAGGTGTGAAAAATAGGAGGAGCATGAAGGGGTATTCAAAAACATGAAAAGCCTGAAAAGGTGTGAAAAACATGAAGAGTTTCAAAAGGTGTCAAAAATGAGATGAGCATGAAACGGTCTGAAAAATAGGAGGATCATGAAGCGGTATTGAAAATCATGAAGAGCCTGAAAAGGTGTGAAAAATATGAAGAGCTTCAAAAGGGGTCAAAAATATGAGAGGCATGAAACGATCTGAAAAAAAGCAGGAGCATGAAGCCGTGTTCAAAAACATGAAGAGCCTGAAAAGGTGTGAAAATGATGAAGAGCTTCAAAAGGTGTGAAATACATGAGGAGCATGAAACGGTCTGAAAAATAGGAGGAGAATGAAGCGGTGTTTAAAAACATGAAGAGCCTGAAAAGGTGTGAAAATTATGAAGAGCTTCAAAAGGTGTGAAATACATGAGGAGCATGTAACGTTCTGAAAAATAGGAAGAGCATGAGACGCTGTTGAAAAAAATGAACAGCCTGAAAAGGTGTGAAAAATATGAAAAGCTTCAAAAGGTGTGAAAATTATGAGGAGCTTGAAACTGTCTGAAAAAGAGGAGGAGCATGAAGCGGTGTTGAAAAACAAGAAGAGCCTGAAAAGGTGTGAACAATATGAAGAGCTTCAAAAGGTGTCAAAAATATGAGGAGCATGAACGGTCTGACAAATAGGAGGAGCATGAAGTGGTGTTCAAAAGCATGAAGAGCCTGAAAAGGTGTGAAAAATATGAAGAGCTTCAAAAGGTGTGAAATACAAGAGGAGCATGAAACGGTCTGAAAAATAGGAGGAGCAGGAAGCAGTGTTCAACAACATGAAGAGCCTGAAAAAGTCTGAAAAATATGAAGAGCTTCAAAAGGTTTCAAAAATATTAAGAGCATATAACGGTCTGAAAAAAAAGGAGGAGCATGAGGCGGTGTTGAAAAACATGAAGAGCTTGAAAAGTTGTGAAAAATATGAAGAGCTTCAAAGGTGTCAAAAAATGAGGAGCTTGAAACGGTCTGAAAAATAGGAGGAGCATGAAGCAGTGTTCAAACAAGTGAAGAGCCTGAAAAGGTGTGAAAAATATGAAGAGCTTCAAAACGTGTGAAATACATGAGGAGCATGAAAAGGTCTGAAAAATAGGAGGAGCATGAAGAGGTGTTCAAAAACATGAAGAGCCTGAAAAAGTGTGAAAAATATGAAGAGCTTATAAAATTGTCAAAAATATGAGGAGCATGAAACGGTCTGAAAAATAGGAGGAGCATGAAACGGTGATCAAAAACATGAAGAGCCTGAAAACATGTGAAAAATATGAAGAGCTTCAAACGGTGTGAAAAATATGAGGAGCATGAAACAGACTGAAAAAGATGAGGAGCATGAAGTGGTGTTCAAAAACATGTGCAGCCTTAAAAGCTGTGAAAAATATGAAGAGCTTCAAAAGGTGAAAAATAGGAGGAGCATGAAGCGTTGTTCAGAATCATGAAAAGCCTGAAAAGTTGTGAAAAATATGAAGAGCTTCAAAAGGTGTGAAATACATGAGGAGCATGTAACGTTCTGAAAAATAGGAGGAGCATGAGGCGGTGTTGAAAAACATGAAGAGCTTGAAAAGGTGTGAAAAATATGAAGAGCTTCAAAGGTGTCAAAAAATGAGGAGCTTGAAACGGTCTGAAAAATAGGAGGAGCATGAAGCAGTGTTCAAACACATGAAGAGCCTGAAAAGGTGTGAAAAATATGAAGAGCTTCAAAACGTGTGAAATACATGAGGAGCATGAAAAGGTCTGAAAAATAGGAGGAGCATGAAGAGGTGTTCAAAAACATGAAGAGCCTGAAAAAGTGTGAAAAATATGAAGAGCTTATAAAATTGTCAAAAATATGAGGAGCATGAAATGGTCTGAAAAATAGGAGGAGCATGAAACGGTGATCAAAAACATGAAGAGCCTGAAAACATGTGAAAAATATGAAGAGCTTCAAACGGTGTGAAAAATATGAGGAGCATGAAACAGACTGAAAAAGATGAGGAGCATGAAGTGGTGTTCAAAAACATGTGCAGCCTTAAAAGCTGTGAAAAATATGAAGAGCTTCAAAAGGTGAAAAATAGGAGGAGCATGAAGCCTTGTTCAGAAACATGAAAAGCCTGAAAAGTTGTGAAAAATATGAAGAGCTTCAAAAGGTGTCAAAAATATGAGGAGCATGAAACGGTCTGAAAAATAGGAGAAGTAAGAAGCGTTATTGAAATACATGAAGAGCCTGAAAACGTGTGAAGAATATGAAGAGCTCAAAAGGTGTGAAAAAAATGAAGAGCTTCAGAAGGTGTCAAAAATGAGATGAGCATGAAACGGCCTTAAAAGTAGCAGGAGCAGGAAGTGGTGTTCAGAAACATGGAGAGCCTGAAAAGGTGTGAAAAATATGAAGAGCTTCAAAAGGTGTGAAATACATGAGGAGCATGAAACGGTCTGAAAAATAGGAGGAGCATGAAGAGGTGTTCAAAAACCTGAAGAGCCTGAAAAGGTGTGAAAAATATGAAGAGCTTCAAAAGGTGTGAAATACATGAGGAGCATGAAACGGTCTGAAAAATAGGAGGAGCATGAAGAGGTGTTCAAAAATATGAAGAGCCTGAAAAGGTGTGAAAAATATGAAGTGCTTCAAAAGGTGTCAACAATATGAGGAGCATGAAACGGTCTGAAAAATAGGAGGAGCAAGAAGTGGTGTTGAAAAAGAAGAAGAGACGGAAAAGGTGTGACAAATATGAAGAGCTTCAAAACGTGTCAAAAATATGAAGAGCACGAAACGGTCTGAAAAATAGGAGGAGCATGAAGCGGTGTTGAAAAACATGAAGAGCCTGAAAACATGTGAAAAATATGAAGAGCTTCAAAAGGTATGAAAATATGAATAGCTTCAAAAGTTGTCAAAAAAGAGATGAGCATGAAACGGTCTGAAAAATAGGAGCAGCATGAAGCGGTGTTGAAAAACATGAAGAGTCTGAAAAGGTGTGAAAAATATGAAGAGCTTCAAAAGGTGTCAAAAATATGAGGAGCATGAAACGGTCTGAAATATAGGAGGATCATCAAGCGGTGTTGAAAAACATGAAGAGCCTGAAAATGTGTGAAAAACGTGAAGAGCTTCAAAAGATGTCAAAAATATGAGGAGCATGAAACGGTCTGAAAAATATGAGGAGCATGAAGCGGTGTTAAAAAACATGAAGAGCCTGAAAAGAAGTGAATAATATGAAGAGCTTCAAAAGGTGTGAAAAATATGAAGACCTTCAAAAGGTGTCAAAAATGAGATGAGCATGAAACGGTTGGAAAAATAGGAGGAGCATGAAGCGGTGTTGAAAAACATGAAGAGCCTGAAAACCTGTGAAAAATAGGAAGAGCTTCAAAAGGTGTGAAAAATATGAAGAGCTTCAAAAAATGTCAAAAATATTAGGAGCATGAAATGGTCTCAAATATAGGAGAATCATGCAGCGGTGTTGAAAATTATAAACAGCCTGAAAAAGTGTGAAAAATATGAAGAGCTTCAAAAGGTGTCAAAAATATGAGTATCATGAAACGGTCTGAAAAACAGGAGCAGCATGAAACAGTGTTCAAAAACATGAAGACATTGAAAAGGTGTGAAAAATATAAAGAGGTTCAAAAGGTGTGAAATACATGCGGAGCATGAAACGGTCTGAAATATAAGAGGATCATGAAGCGGTGTTGAAAAACATGAAGAGCCTGAAAAGGTGTGATAAATGTGAAGAGCTTCAAAAGGTGTCAAAAATATGAGGAGCATGAAACGGTCTGAAAAATAGGAGGAGCATGAAACGGTGACCAAAAACATGAAGAGTCTGAAAACGTGTGAAAAATATGAAGAGCTTCAAACGGTGTGAAAAATATCAGGAGCCTGAAACGGTCTGAAAAAGATGAGGAGCATGAAGTGGTCTTCAAAAACATGTACAGCCTGAAAAGGTGTGAATAATATGAAGAGCTTCAAAAGATGTGAAAAATATGAAGAGCTTCAAAAGGTGTCAAAAATGAGATGAGCATGAAACGGTCTGAAAAATAGGAGAAGAATGAAACGGTGTTGAAAAATTGAAGAGCCTGAAAAGCTGTGAAAAATATGAAGAGCTTCAAAAGGTGTGAAAAATATGAAGAGCTTCCAAAGGTGTCAAAAATATGAGGAGCATGAAAAGGTCAGAAAAAGAAGAGGAGCATGAGCGGAGTTGAAAAACATGAAGAGACTGAAAAGGTGTGAAAAATATGAAGAGCTTCAAAAGGTTTGAAAAATAGGAGGAGCATGAATCGGTTTTCAAATACATGAAAAGCCTGAAAAGGTCTGAAAAATACGAAGAGCTTCAAAAGGTGTCAAAAATATGACGAGCATGAAAGAGTCTGAAAAATAGGAGCAGCATGAAGCAGTGTTCAAACACATGAAGAGCCTGAAAAGGTGTGAAAAATATGAAGAGCTTCAAAAGGTATGAAATTTAGGAGGAGCAGGAAGTTGTGTTCAGAAACATGGAGAGCCTGAAAAGGTGAGAAAAATATGAAGAGCTTCAAAAGGTGTGAAATACATGAGGAGCATGAAACGGTCTGAAAAATAGGAGGAGCATGAAGAGGTGTTCAAAAACCTGAAGAGCCTGAAACGGTGTGAAAAATATGAAGAGCTTCAAAAGGTGTGAAAAACAGGAGGAACATGAAACGGTGTTCAAAAATATGAAGAGCCTGAAAAGGTGTGAAAAATATGAAGTGCTTCAAAAGGTGTCAACAATATGAGGAGCATGAAACGGTCTGAAAAAAAAGGAGGAGCAAGAAGCGGTGTTGAAAAACAAGAAGAGACAGAAAAGGTGTGAAAAATATGAAGAGCTTCAAAACGTGTCAAAAATATGAGGAGCACGAAACGGTCTGAAAAATAGCAGGAGCATGAAGCGGTGTTGAAAAACATGAAGAGCCTGAAAAAGTGTGAAAAATATGAAGAGCTTCAAAAGGTATGAAAATATGATGAGCTTCAAAAGTTGTCAAAAAAGAGATGAGCATGAAACGGTCTGAAAAATAGGAGCAGCATGAAGCGGTGTTGAAAAACATGAAGAGTCTGAAAAGGTGTGAAAAATATGAAGAGCTTCAAAAGGTGTCAAAAATATGTGGAGCATGAAACGGTCTGAAATATAGGAGGATCATCAAGCGGTGTTGAAAAACATGAAGAGCCTGAAAATGTGTGAAAAAAGTGAAGAGCTTCAAAAGATGTCAAATATATGAGGAGCTTGAAACGGTCTGTAAAATAGGAGGAGCATGAAGCAGTGTTCAAAAACATGAAGAGTCTGAAAAGGTGTGAAAAATAGGAAGAACTTCAACACGTGTGAAATACATGAGGAGCATAAAAATGTCTGAAAAATAGGAGTAGCATGAAGAGGTGTTCAAAAACATGAAGAGGCTGATAAGGTGTGAAAAACATGAAGAGCTTCAAAAAGTTTGAAAAATAGGAGGAGCATGAAGCGGTGTTCAAAAACATGAGGAGCCTGAAAAGGTGAGAAAAATATGAAGAGCTTCAAAAGGTGTGAGAAATGTGAGGAGCATGAAGCGGTGTTCAAATACATGAAGAGCCTGAAAAAGTGTGAAAAATATGAAGAGCTTCAAAAGGTTTGAAAAATAGGAGGAGCATGAAGCTGTGTTCAAAAACATGAGAGCCTGAAAAGGTGTGAAAATATGAAGAGCTTTAAAAGGTGTGAAAAATACGAGGAGCATGAAACGGTGTTCAAAAACATGAAGAGCCTAAAATGGTGTGAAAATTATGAAGAGCCTCAAAACGTGTCAAAAATATGAGGAGTATGAAACGGTCTGAAAAATAGGAGGAGCATGAAGCGATGTTGAAAAACTTGAAGACCCTGAAAAGCTGTGAAAAATATGAAGAGCTTCAAAAGGTGTGAAAAATATGAAGAGCTTCCAAAGGTGTCAAAAATATGAGGAGCATGAAAAGGTCAGAAAAAGAGGAGGAGCATGAGTGGAGTTGAAAAACATGAAGAGACTGAAAAGGTGTGAAAAATATGAAGAGCTTCAAAAGGTGTCAAAAATATGAGGAGCTTGAAACGGTCTGAAAAATAGGAGGAGCATGAAGCAGTGTTCAAAAATATGAAGAGTCTGAAAAGGTGTGAAAAATATGAAGAGCTTCAAAAGGTGTCAAAAATATGACGAGCATGAAAGAGTCTGAAAAATAGGAGCAGCATGAAGCAGTGTTCAAACACATGAAGAGCCTGAAAAGGTGTGAAAAATATGAAGAGCTTCAAAAGGTATGAAATTTAGGAGGAGCAGGAAGTTGTGTTCAGAAACATGGAGAGCCTGAAAAGGTGAGAAAAATATGAAGAGCTTCAAAAGGTGTGAAATACATGAGGAGCATGAAACGGTCTGAAAAATAGGAGGAGCATGAAGAGGTGTTCAAAAACCTGAAGAGCCTGAAACGGTGTGAAAAATATGAAGAGCTTCAAAAGGTGTGAAAAACAGGAGGAACATGAAACGGTGTTCAAAAATATGAAGAGCCTGAAAAGGTGTGAAAAATATGAAGTGCTTCAAAAGGTGTCAACAATATGAGGAGCATGAAACGGTCTGAAAAAAAAGGAGGAGCAAGAAGCGGTGTTGAAAAACAAGAAGAGACAGAAAAGGTGTGAAAAATATGAAGAGCTTCAAAACGTGTCAAAAATATGAGGAGCACGAAACGGTCTGAAAAATAGCAGGAGCATGAAGCGGTGTTGAAAAACATGAAGAGCCTGAAAAAGTGTGAAAAATATGAAGAGCTTCAAAAGGTATGAAAATATGATGAGCTTCAAAAGTTGTCAAAAAAGAGATGAGCATGAAACGGTCTGAAAAATAGGAGCAGCATGAAGCGGTGTTGAAAAACATGAAGAGTCTGAAAAGGTGTGAAAAATATGAAGAGCTTCAAAAGGTGTCAAAAATATGTGGAGCATGAAACGGTCTGAAATATAGGAGGATCATCAAGCGGTGTTGAAAAACATGAAGAGCCTGAAAATGTGTGAAAAAAGTGAAGAGCTTCAAAAGATGTCAAATATATGAGGAGCTTGAAACGGTCTGTAAAATAGGAGGAGCATGAAGCAGTGTTCAAAAACATGAAGAGTCTGAAAAGGTGTGAAAAATAGGAAGAACTTCAACACGTGTGAAATACATGAGGAGCATAAAAATGTCTGAAAAATAGGAGTAGCATGAAGAGGTGTTCAAAAACATGAAGAGGCTGATAAGGTGTGAAAAACATGAAGAGCTTCAAAAAGTTTGAAAAATAGGAGGAGCATGAAGCGGTGTTCAAAAACATGAGGAGCCTGAAAAGGTGAGAAAAATATGAAGAGCTTCAAAAGGTGTGAGAAATGTGAGGAGCATGAAGCGGTGTTCAAATACATGAAGAGCCTGAAAAAGTGTGAAAAATATGAAGAGCTTCAAAAGGTTTGAAAAATAGGAGGAGCATGAAGCTGTGTTCAAAAACATGAGAGCCTGAAAAGGTGTGAAAATATGAAGAGCTTTAAAAGGTGTGAAAAATACGAGGAGCATGAAACGGTGTTCAAAAACATGAAGAGCCTAAAATGGTGTGAAAATTATGAAGAGCCTCAAAACGTGTCAAAAATATGAGGAGTATGAAACGGTCTGAAAAATAGGAGGAGCATGAAGCGATGTTGAAAAACTTGAAGACCCTGAAAAGCTGTGAAAAATATGAAGAGCTTCAAAAGGTGTGAAAAATATGAAGAGCTTCCAAAGGTGTCAAAAATATGAGGAGCATGAAAAGGTCAGAAAAAGAGGAGGAGCATGAGTGGAGTTGAAAAACATGAAGAGACTGAAAAGGTGTGAAAAATATGAAGAGCTTCAAAAGGTGTCAAAAATATGAGGAGCTTGAAACGGTCTGAAAAATAGGAGGAGCATGAAGCAGTGTTCAAAAATATGAAGAGTCTGAAAAGGTGTGAAAAATATGAAGAGCTTCAAAAGGTGTCAAAAATGAGATGAGCATGAAACGGTCTGAAAAATAGGAGGAGAATGAAACGATGTTGAAAAACTTGAAGACCCTGAAAAGCTGTGAAAAATATGAAGAGCTTCAAAAGGTGTGAAAAATATGAAGAGCTTCCAAAGGTGTCAAAAATATGAGGAGCATGAAAAGGTCAGAAAAAGAGGAGGAGCATGAGTGGAGTTGAAAAACATGAAGAGACTGAAAAGGTGTGAAAAATATGAAGAGCTTCAAAAGGTGTCAAAAATATGAGGAGCTTGAAACGGTCTGAAAAATAGGAGGAGCATGAAGCAGTGTTCAAAAATATGAAGAGTCTGAAAAGGTGTGAAAAATATGAAGAGCTTCAAAACGTGTGAAATACATGAGGAGCATGAAAAGGTCTGAAAAATAGGAGTAGCATGAAGAGGTGTTCAAAAACATGAAGAGGCTGAAAAATTGTGAAAAACAGGAAGAGCTTCAAAAGGTGTGAAATACATGCGGAGAATGAAACGGTCTGTAAAATAAGAGAAGCATGAAGCGGTGTTCAAAAACATGAAGAGCCTGGAATGGGGCGAAAAATATGAAGAGCTTCAAAAGATTTGAAAAATATGAGGAGCATGAAAAGTTCTGAAAAATAGGAGGAGCATGAAGGGGTGTTTAAAAACATGAAGATCCTGAAAAGGTGTGAAAAATATGAAGAGCTTCAAAAGGTGTGAAAAATACCAAGAGCTTCAAAAGGTGTCAATAATGAGATGAGCATGAAAAGGTCTGAATAATAGGAGGAACATGAAGTGGTGTTGAAAAACATGAAGAGCCTGAAAAGGTGTGAAAAATATGAAGAGTTTCAAAAGGGTCAAAAATATGAAGAGCTTCAAAAGATGTCAAAAATATGAGGAGCATGAAACGGTCTGAAAAATATGAGGAGCATGAAGCGGTGTTGAAAAACATGAAGAGCCTGAAAATGTGTGATAAACGTGAAGAGCTTCAAAAGATGTCAAAAATATGAGGAGCATGAAACGGTCTGAAAAATATGAGGAGCATGTAGCGGTGTTGAAAACTATAAACAGCCTGAAAAAGTGTGAAAAATATGAAGAGCTTCAAAAGGTGTCAAAAATATGAGTATCATGAAATGGTCTGAAAAACAGGAGCAGCATGAAACAGTGTTCAAAAACATGAAGACATTGAAAAGGTGTGAAAAATATGAAGAGTTTCAAAAGGTGTGAAATACATGAGGATCATGAAACGGTCTGAAAAATATGAGGAGCATGAAGCGGTGTTCAAAAACATGAGGAGCCTGAAAAGGTGAGAAAAATATGAAGAGCTTCAAAAGGTGTGAGAAATGTGAGGAGCATGAAGCGGTGTTCAAATACATGAAAAGCCTGAAAAGGTGTGAAAAATATGAAGAGCTACAAAAGGTTTCAAAAATATGAGGAGCTTGAAATGGTCTGAAAAATAGGACGAGCATGAAACGGTGTTCAAAAACATGAAGAGCATGAAAAGGTGTGAAAATTATGAAGAGCTTCAAAAGGTGTGAAAAACATGAGGAGAATGAAACGGTCTGAAAAATAGGAGAAGCATGAAGCAGTGTTCAAAACATGAAGAGCCTGAAAAAGTGTGAAAAATATGAAGATCTTCAAAAGTTTGAAAAATATGAAGACCCTGAAAAGGTGTCAAAAATGAGATGAGCAAGAAACAGTCTGAAAAGTAGGAGGAGCATGAAGTGTTGTTCAAAAACATGAAGGGCCTGAAAACGTGTGAAAAATATGAAGAGCTTCAAAAGGTTTGAAAAATAGGAGGAGCATGAAGCGGTGTTCAAAAACATGAAGAGCCTGAAAAAGTGTGAAAAATATGAAGAGCTTATAAAATCGTCAAAATTATGAGGGGCATGAAGAGATGTTCAAAAACATGAAGAGGCTGATAAGGTGTGAAAAACATGAAGAGCTTCAAAAGGTTTGAAAAATAGGAGGAGCATGAAGCGGTGCTCAAAAACATGAAGAGCCTGAAAATGTGTGAAAAATATGAAGAGCTTATAAAATTGTCAAAAATATGGGGAGCATGAAACGGTCTGAAAAATACGAGCAGCCTGAAACCGTCTGAAAAATAGGAGGAGCATGAAGCGGTGTTCAAAAACATGAAGGGCCTGAAAACGTGTGAAAAATATGAAGAGCTTCAAAAGGAGTCAAAAATATGCGGAGCCTGAAACGATCTGAAAAATAGGAGGAGCATGAAGCGGTGTTGGAAAACATGAAGAGCCAGAAAATGTGTGAAAAATGTGAAGAGCTTCAAAAGGTGTCAAAAATATGAGGAGCATGAAACGGTCTGAAAAATAGGAAGAGAATGAAACGGTGATCAAAAACATGAAGAATCTGAAAACGTGTGAATAATATGAAGAGCTTCAAACGGTGTGAAAAATATCAGGAGCATGAAACGGTCTGAAAAAGATGAGGAGCATGAAGTGGTCTTCAAAAACATATACAGCCTGAAAAGGTGTGAAAAATATGAAGACCTTCAAAAGGTGTGAAATACATGAGTATCATGAAACGGTATAAAAAATAGGAGGAGCATGAAGCTGTGTTCAAAAACATGAGAGCCTGAAAAGGTGTGAAAATATGAAGAGCTTTAAAAGGTGTGAAAAATACGAGGAACATGAAACGGTGTTCAAAAACATGAAGAGCCTAAAATGGTGTGAAAATTATGAAGAGCCTCAAAACGTGTCAAAAATATGAGGAGTATGAAACGGTCTGAAAAATAGGAGGAGCATGAAGCGATGTTGAAAAACTTGAAGAGCCTGAAAAGGTGTGAAAATATGAAGAGCTTCAAAAGGTGTGAAAAATAGGAGGAGCATGAAGCTGTGTTCAAAAACATGAGAGCCTGAAAAGGTGTGAAAATATGAAGAGCTTCAAAAGGTGTAAAAATGAGATGAGCATGATACGGTCTGAAAAATAGGAGGGGCATTAAGTGGTGTTGAAAAACATGAAGAGCCTGAAAAGGTGTGAAAAATATGAAGAGCTTCAAAAGGTGTGAAATACTTGAGGAGCATGAAACGATCTGAATAATAGGAATATCATGAAGCGTTGTTGAAAAACATGAACAGCCTGAAAAGGTGTGAAATATATGAAGAGATTCAAAAGGTTTAAAATATATGAGGAGCATGAAACGGTCTGAAAAATAGAGGCAGCATAAAACGGTGTTCAAAAACATGAAGAGCCTGAAAAGGTGTGAAAAATAGGAAGAGCTTAAAAAGGTGTGAAATGTATGAGGAGCATGAAACGGTCTGAAAATTAGGAGGAGCATGAAACTGTGTTCAAAAACATGAAGAGCCTGAAAAGGTGTGAAAAACATGAAGAGCTTCAAAAGTTTGAAAAATAGGAGGAGCATGAAGCGGTGTTCAAAAACATGAAGAGCCTGAAAAAGTGTGAAAAATATGAAGAGCTTATAAAATTGTCAAAATTATGAGGAGCATGAAACGGTCTGAAAAATACGAGCAGCATGAAACGGTCTGAAAAATAGGAGGAGCATGAAGCGGTGTTCAAAAACACGAAGAGCCTAAAAAAGTGTGAAAAGTATGAAGAGCTTCAAAACGTATGAAAAATATGAAGAGCTTCAAAAGGTGTCAAAAAAGAGATGAGCATGAAACGGTCTGAAAAATAGGAGGAGCATGAAGCGGTTTTGAAAAACATGAAGAGCCTGAAAAGGTGTGAAAAATATAGAGCTTCAAAAGGTGTCAAAGATATGAGGAGCATGAAACGGTCTGAAAAAAAGGAGGAGCATGAAACGGTGTTCCAAAACATGAACAGCCTGAAAAGTTGTGATAAATATGAAGAGCTTCAAAAGTTGTCAAAAATATGAGGAGCATGAAAAGGTCTGAAAAATAGGAGGAGCATGAAACGGTGTTCCAAAACATGAAGAGCCTGAAAAGGTGTGAAAAATATGAAGAGCATCAAAAGGTGTCAAAAATATGAGGAGCATGAAACGGTCTGAAATATAGGAGGAGCAAGAAGCCGTGTTGAAAAACATGAAGAGCCTGAAAACGTGTGTAAAATATGAAGAGCTTCTAAAGGTGTGAAAAATATGAAGAGCTTCAAAAGGTGTCAAAAATATGACGAGCATGAAACGGTCTGAAAAATAGGAGGAGCATGAAGTGGTGTTGAAAAACATGAAGAGCCTGAAAAGGTGTGAAAAATATGAAGAGCTTCAAAACGTGTCAAAAATATGAGAAGCATGCAACGTTCTGAAAAATAGGAGGAGTAAGAACCGCTATTGAAATACATGAAGAGCCTGAAAACGTGTGAAGAATGTGAAGAGCTCAAAAGTTTTGAAAAAAATGAAGAGCTTCAGAAGGTGTCAAAAATGCGATGAGCATGAAACCGTCGGAAAAATAGGAGGCGCATGAAGTGGTGTTGAAAAACATGAAGAGTCTGAAAAGGTGTGAAAAATACGAAGAGCTTCAAAAGGTGTGAGAAATATGAGGAGCATGAAACGGTCTGAAAAATAGGAGGAGCATGAAACGGTCTGAAAAATAGGAGGAGCATGAAGCGGTGTTCAAAAACATGAAGAGCCTGAAAAGGTGTGAAATATATGAAGAGCCTCAAAGGTGTCAAAAATATGAGGAGCAAGAAAAGGTCTGAAAAATAGGAGGAGCTTAAGCGGGTTGAAAAATATGAAGAGTCTGAAAAGATGTGAAAAATATGAAGAGCTTCAAAAGGTGTCAAATATATGAGGAGCATGAAACGGTCTGAAAAATTGGAGAAGCATGAAGTGGTGTTCAAAAAAATGAAGAGCCTGAAAAGGTGCGAAAAATATGAAGAGCTTCAAAAGGTGTCAAAAATATGAGGACCATGAAACGGTCTGAAAAATATGAGGAACAAGAAACTGTTTTCAAATACATGAAGAGCCTCAAAAGGTGTGAAAAGTATGAAGAGCTTCAAACTGTGTCAAAAATATGATGAGCATGAAACGGTCCGATAAATAGGAGGAGCATGAAGTGGTGTTGAAAAACATGAAGAGCCTGAAAAAGGTGTGAAACATATGAGGAGCATGAAACGGTCTGAAAAATAGGAGGCGCATGAGACGGTGTTGAAATACATGAAAAGCCTGAAAAGGTGTGAAAAATATGAAGAGCTTCAAAGGATGTCAAAAATATGAGGAGCATGAAAATGTCTGAAAAATAGGAAGAGAATGAAGCGGTGTAGAAAAACATGAAAAGCCTGAAAAGGTGTGAAAAATATAAAGAGCTTCAAAAGGTGTGAAAAAGATGAGGAGCATGAAACGGTCTGAAATAAAGGAGGAGAATGAAGTGGTGTTGAAAAACATGAAAAGCCTGAAAAGGTGTGAAAAATATGAAGAACTTCAAAAGGTGTCAAAAATATGAGGAGCATGAAACGGTCTGAAAAATAGGAGGAGCATGAAGTGGTGTTGAGAAACATGAAGAGCCTGAAAAAGTTGTGAAACATATGAGGAGAATGAAACGGTCTGAAAAATAGGAGGAGCATGAAGTGGTGTAGAAAAACATGAAGACCCTGAAAAAATGTGAAAAATATGAAGAGCTTCAAAAGGTGTCAAAAATATGAGGAGCTTGAAACGGTCTGAAATATAGGAGGAGCGTGAAAAGGTGTTAAAACATGAAGAGCTTAAAAAGGTGTGAAACATATGAGGAGCATGAAAAGGTCTGAAAAATAGGAGGAGCATGAAGCGGTGTTGAAAAACATGAAAAGCCTGAAAAGGTGTGAAAAATATGAAGAGCTTCAAAAGGTGACAAAAATATGAGGAGCATGAAAAGCTCTGAAAAATAGGAGGAGCATGAAGTGGTGTAGAAACACATGAAGAGCCTGAAAAGGTGTGAAATCTATGGAGAGCTTCAAAAGGTGTCAAAAATATGAGGAGCATGAAACGGTCTGAAAAATAGGAGGATCATTAATCGGTGTTCAAAAATATGAAGAGCCTGGAAAGCTGTGAAAAATATGAAGAGCTTCAAAAAGTGTCAAAAATATGAGGAGCATGAAACGATCTGAAAAATAGGAGGAGCATGAAGTGGTGTTGAAATACATGAAGAGCCTGAAAAAGGTGTGAAACATATTAGGAGCCTGAAACGGTCTGAAAGAGAGGAGGAGCATGAAAAGGTGTTGAAAAACATGAGGAGCATGGAAAGATGTGAAAAATATGAAGAGCTTCAAAAGGTGTCAAAAATATGAGGAGCATGAAACTGTCTGAAAAATAGGAGGAACATGAATCGGTGTTGAAAATCATGAAGAGCCTGAAAAAGTGTGAAGAATAAGAAGAGCTTCAAAAGGTGTCAAAAATATGAGGAGCATGAAACGATCTAAAAATTAGGAGGAGCATGAAACCGTGTTGAAAAATATGAAGACCATGAAAGGGTGTGAAAAACATGAAGAGCTTCAAAAGGTGTCAAAAATATGAATTGTATGAAACCGTCTGAAAAATAGGAGGAGCATGAAACGGTCTGAAAAAATGGAGGAGCATGAAATGGTGTTGAAAACCATATAGAGCCTGAAAATGTGTGAAAAATATGAAGAGCTTCAAAAGGTGTCAAAAATATGAGGAGCAAGAAACGGTCTGAAAAATAGGAGGAACATGAAACGGTTTGACAAATAGGAGGAGCATGAAACGGTGTTGAAAAACATGAAGAACCTGAAAGGTGTCGAAAATATGAAGAGCTTCAAAATGTGTCAAAAATATGAGGAGCATGAAACGGTTTGAAAAATAGGAGGAGCATGAAACGGTGTTGAAAAACATGAAGAAACTGAAAGGTGTCGAAAATATGAAGAGCTTCAAAATGTGTCAAAAATATGAGGAGCATGAAACGATCTGAATAATCGGAGGAGCATGAAAGCGTGTTGAAAAACATGAAGAGCACGGAAAGGTGTGAAAAATATGAAGAGCTTCAAAAGGTGTCAAAAATATGAGGACCATGAAACGGTTTGAAAAATAGGAGGAGCATGAAGTTGTGTTGAAAAACATGAAGAGCCTGAAAAGGTGTGAAATATATGAAGAGCTTCAAAAGGTGTAAAAAATATGAGGAGTTTGAAACGGTCTGAAAAATAAAAGGATCTGGTTTCCTCAGTGTGTATGCCCAGACGTGGAATTTCTGGGTCATATGGCAGTTCTATTTCCTGTTTTTTAAGAAATCTCTACACCGTTTTCCATAGCGGCTGTACTAGTGTGCATTCCCACCAACAGTATAAGAGGGTTCCCTTTTCTCCACTCCCTCTCCAGCATTTATTGCTTGTAGACTTTTGGATAGCAGCCATCCTGACTGGCATGTAATGGTACCTCATTGTGGTTTTGATTTGCATTTCTCTAATAATGAGTGATGTTGAGCATCTTTTCATGTGTTTGTTATCCATCTGTATGTCTTCTTTGGAGAAATGTCTGTTTAGTTCTTTGGCTCATTTTTTATTGGGTCATTTATTTTTCTGGAATTGAGCTGCAGGATTTGCTTGTATATTTTTGAGATTAATCCTTTGTCTGTTTCTTCATTTGCTATTATTTTCTCCCAATCTGAGGGCTGTCTTTTCACCTTACTTATAGTTTCCTTTGTAGTGCAAAAGCTTTTAAGTTTCATTAGGTCCCATTTGTTTAGTTTTGCTTTTATTTCCAATATTCTGGGAGGTGGGTCATAGAGGATCTTGCTTTGATTTATGTCGGAGAGTGTTTTGCCTATCTTCTCCTCTAGGAGTTTTATAGTTTCTGGTCTTACATTTAGATCTTTAATCCATTTTGAGTTTATTTTTGTGTATGGTGTTAGAAAGTGTTCTATTTTCATTCTTTTACAAGTGGTTGACCAGTTTTCCCAGCACCACTTGTTAAAGAGGTTGTCTTTTTTCCATTGTATATCCTTGCCTCCTTTGTCAAAGATAAGGTGTCCATAGGTTCGTCTGAAAGAGACACGTGCACCCCAATGTTCATCGCAGCACTGTTTATAATAGCCAGGACATGGAAGCAACCTAGATGCCCGTCAGCAGATGAATGGATAAGAAAGCTGTGGTACATATACACCATGGAATATTACTCAGCCATTAAAAAGAATTCATTTGAATCAGTCCTAATGAGATGGATGAAGCTGGAGCCCATTATACAGAGTGAAGTAAGCCAGAAAGATAAAGAACATTACAGCATACTGACACATGTATATGGAATTTAGAAAGGTGACAACGATAACCCTATATGCAGAACAGAAAAAGAGACACAGAAATACAGAACAGACTTTTAAACTTTGTGGGAGAATGTGAGGGTGGGATATTTCAAAAGAACAGCATGTATGCTATCTATGGTGAAACAGATCACCAGCCCAGGTAGGATGCACGAGACAAGTGCTCCGGCTTGGTGCACTGGGAAGACCCAGAGGAATCGGGTGGAGAGGGAGGTGGGAGGGGGAATCGGGACTGGGAATACATGTAAATCCATGGCTGATTCATATCAATGTATGACAAAACCGACTGGGAAAAAAAATAAAAATAACAAAAAAAAAATAAAAAAAATAACAATAAAAAAAAAATAAGAGGAGCATGAAACGGTGTTCAAAAACATGAAGAGCCTGAAAAGGTGTGGAAATTATGAAGAGCTTCAAAAGGTGTCAAATATATGAGGAGCATAAAACGGTCTGAAAAAAAGGAGGAGCATGAAATGGTGTTGAAAAACATGAAGAGCCTGAAAAGGTGTGATAAATATGAAGAGTTTCAAAACGTGTCAAAAAGATGAGGAGCATGAAACGGTCTGAAAAATAGGAGGAGCCTGAAGCGGTGTTGAAAAATATGAAGAGCCTGAAAAGGTGTGAAAAACCTGAAGAGCTTCAAAAGGTGTCAAATATATGAGGAGCATGAAACGGTCTGAAAATTAGGAGGAGCATGAAGTGGTGTTGAAAATCATGAAGAGCCTGTAAGGTGTGAAAAATATGAAGAACTTCAAAAGGTGTCAAAAATATAAGGAGCATAAAACGGCCTGAAAAATAGGAGGAGCATGAAGTGGTGTTGAAAAAAGTGAAGAGCCTGAAAAGGTGTGAAAAATATGAAGAAGTTCAAAAGGTGTCAAAAATCTGAGCAGCATGAAACGGTCTGAAAAACAGGAGGAGCATGAAACGGTGTTCAAAAACATGAAGAGCCTGGAGAAGTGTGAAAAATATGAAGAGCTTCAAAAGGTGACAAAAATATGAGGAGCAAGAAACGGTCTGAAAAATAGGAAGAGCAAGAAACGGTTTAAACAAACATGAAGAGAGTGAAAAGGTGTGAAAAATATGAAGAGCTTCAAAAGGTATCAAAATATGAGGAGCATGAAACGGTCTTAAAAATAGGACGAGCATGAAGCGGTGTTGAAAAACCGGAAGCCCCTGAAAAGGTGTGAAAAATATGAAGAGCTTGAAAATGTGTCAAAAATATGAGGAGCATGAAATGGTCTGAACAAGAGGAGGAGCCTGAAAAGGAGTTCAAAAACATGAAGAGCCTGAAAAGGTGTGAAAAATATGAAGAGCTTCAAATTGGTCAAAAATATGGAGAGCATGAAACGGTCTGAAAAATAGGAAGAGCATGAAGCGGTGTTGAAAAACAGGAAGCGCCTGAAAAGGTGTGAAAAATATGAAGATCTTCACAAGGTGTCAGAAATACGAGGAGCATGAAACGGTCTCAAAAACAGGAGGAGCATGAAAGGGTGTTGAAAAACATGAACAGCATGAAAAGCTTTGAAAAATATGAAGAGCTTCACATGGTGTCAGAAATACGAGGAGCATGAAACGGTCTGAAAAATAGGAGGAGCATGAAACGGTGTGAAAAATATGAAGAGCTTCAAAAGGTGTCAAAAATATGAGGAGCATGACATGGTCAGAAATATAGGAGGAGGATGAAGCGGATTTAAAAAACTTGAAGAGCCTGAAAAAGTGTGACAATTATGAAGCGCTTCAAAAGGTGTCAAAATTATGGGGAGCATTAAACGGTCTGAAAAATAGGAGGAGCATGAAATGGTGTTGAAAAATATGAAGAGCATTGAAAGGTGTGAAAAATATGAGGAGCTTCAAAAAGTGTGAAAAATATGAAGAGCATGAAATGGTCTGAAATATATGAGGAGCATGAAACGGAGTTCAAAACCATGAAGAGCCTGAAAAGGTGTGCAATATATGAAGAGCTTCAAAAGGTGTCAAAAATATGAATTGCATGAAACCGTCTGAAAATTAGGAGGAGCCTGAAACGGTCTGAAAAAATGGAGGAGCATGAAATAGTGTTGAAAAACATGAAGAGCCTGAAAATGTGTGAAAAATATGAAGAGCTTCAAAAGGTGTCAAAAATATGAGGAGCATGAAACGGTCTGAAAAATAGGAGGAGCATGAAGCAGTGTTGAAAAACAGGAAGCGCCTGAAAAGGTGTGAAAAATATGAACAGCTTCAAAATGTGTCAAAAATATGAGGAGCATGAAATGGTCTGAACAAGAGGAGGAGCCTGAAAAGGAGTTCAAAAAGATGAAGAGCCTGAAAAGATGTGAAAAATATTAAGAGCTTCAAAAGGTGTCAAAAATATGAGGAGCAAGTAACGGTCTGAAAAATAGGAGGAGCATGAAGCGGTGTTGAAAAACAGTAAGCGCCTGAAAAGGTGTGAAAAATATGAAGAGCTTGAAAATGTGTCAAAAATATGAGGAGCATGAAATGGTCTGAACAAGAGGAGGAGCTTGAAAAGGAGTTCAAAAACATGAAGAGCCTGAAAAGGTGTGAAAAATATGAAGAGCTTCAAAAGGTGTCAAAAATATGGAGAGCATGAAACGGTCTGAAAAATAGGAGGAGCATGAAGCGGTGTTGAAAAACAGGAAGCGCCTGAAAAGGTGTGAAAAATATGAAGATCTTCACAAGGTGTCAGAAATACGAGGAGCATGAAACGGTGTCAAAAACAGGAGGAGCATCAAAAGGTGTTGAAAAACATGAACAGCATGAAAAGCTTTGAAAAATATGAAGAGATTCACATGGTGTCAGAAATACGAGGAGCATGAAACGGTCTGAAAAATAGGAGGAGCATGAAGCATTGTGAAAAACATGAAGAGCCTGAAAAGATGTGAAAAATATGAAGAGCTTCAAAAGTTGTCAAAAATATGAGGAGCATGAATCGGTCTGAAAAATAGGAGGAGCATTAAGCGGTCTTGAAAAACATGAAGAACCTGAAAAGCTGTGAAAAATATGAAAAGCTTCAAAAGGTGTGAAAAATATGAGGAGCAGGAAACGGTCTTAAAAATAGGAGGAGCATGAAACGGTGTTGAAAAACATGAAGAGCTTCAAAAGGTGTCAAAATATGAGGAGCATGAAACGGTCTGAAAAGTAGGAGGAGCATGAATCGGTGTTAAAGAACATGAAGAGCCTGAAAAGGTGTGAAATATATGAAGAGCTTCAAAAGGTGTCAAAAATATGAGGAGCATGAAACGATCTGAAAAATAGGAGGAGAATGAAGTGGTTTTCAAAAACATGAAGAGCCTGAAAAGTTGTGAAAAATAGGAAGAGCTTCAAAAGGTGTCAAAAATATGAGGAGTATGAAACGGTCTGAAAAATATGAGGAGCATGAGGTTGTGTTGAAAAATATGAAGAGCCTGAAAAGGTGTGAAAAATATGGAGAGCGTCAAAAGGTGTCAAAATATGAGCAGCATGAAACGGTCTGAAAAAAAGGAGGAGCATGAAACAGTGTTCAAAAACAAGAAGAACCAGGAAAGGTGTGTAAAATATGAAGAGCTTCAAAAGGTGTCAAAAATAAGAGAAGCATGAAACGGTCTGAAAAATAGAAGGAGCATGAAACAGTGTTGAAAAACATGAAGAGCCTGAAAAGGTGTGAAATATATGAAGAGTTTCAAAAGGTGTCAAATATATAGGAGCATGAAACTGTCTGAAAAATAGTATGAGAATGAAACGGTTTTGAAAAAGATGAAGAGCATGAAAACCTGTGAAAAATATGATGAGCTTCAGAAGGTGTCAAAAATATGAGAAGCATGAAACAGTCTCAAAAATAGTACGAGCATGAAGCTGTGCTGAAAAACAAGAAGAGAATGAAAAGGTGTGAAAAATATGAAGAGCTTCAAAAGGTGTCAAAAATATGAGAAGGATGAAACGGTCTGTAAAAGAGGAGGAGCATGAAGCTCTGTGGAAAAACATGAAGAGAATGAAAGGTGTTAAAAATATGAAGAGCTTCAAAAGGTGACAAAAATATTAACAGCATGAAACGTTCTGAAAAAAGGAGGAGCATGAGGCGGTGTTGAAAAACATGAAGAGACTGAAAAGGTCTGAAAAATATGAAGAGCTTCAAAAGGTGTCAAAAATATGAGGTGCATGAAACGGTCTGAAAATAGGAGGAGTAAGAAGTGGTGTTTAAAAATATGAAGAGCCTGAAATGGGGTGAAAAATATGAAGAGCTTCAAAAGGTGTCAAAAATATGAGGAGCAAGAAACAGTCTGAAAAATAGGAGGCGCATGAAACGTTCTGAAAAATAGGAGGAGCATGAAGTGGTGTTCAAAATCATGAAGAGCCTGAAAAGGTGTGAAGAATATGAAGAGCTTCACAAGGTGTCAAATATATGAGGAGCACGAAACGGTCTGAAAAATAGGAGGAGCATGAAACGGTGTTGAAAAACATGAAAAGCGTGAAAAGGTGTGAAAAATAAGAAGACCTTCAAAAGATGTCAAATATATGAGGAGCACGAAACGGTCTGAAAAATATGAGGAGCATGAAACGGTGTTCAAAAACATGAAGAGCCTGAAAAGGTGTGAAATATATGAAGAGCTTTAAAAGGTGTCAAATATATGAGGAGCATGAAACGGTCTGAAAATAGGAGGAGCATGAAACGGTGTTGAAAAACATGAAAAGCATGAAAAAGTGTGAAAAATAAGAAGAGCTTCAAAAGATGTCAAATATATGAGGAGCAGGAAACGGTCTGAAAAATAGGAGGAGCATGAAACGGTGTTCAAAAACCTGAAGAGCCTGAAAAGGTGTGAAAAATATGAAGAGCATGAAAATGTGTGAAAAATATGAGGAGCATAAACTGTGTTCAAAAACATGAAGATCCACAAAAGGTGTGAAAAATATGAAGAGCGTCAAAATGTCTCAAAGAAATGAGGAGCATGAAACGGTTTGAAAATAGAAGGAGCATGAAGAGGTGTTCAAAAACATGAAGAGCCTGAAAAGGTGTGAAAAATATGAAGAGCTTCAAAATGTGTCAAAAATATGAGGAGCATGAAACGGTCTGAAAAATAGGAGGAGCATGAAGTGGTGTTGAAAAACATGAAGAGCCTGAAAAGGTGTGAAAAATATGAAGAGCTTCAAAAGGTGTCAAAAATATGAGGAGCATGAAAAGGTCTGAAAAATAGGAGGAGCATGAAGCGGTGTTGAAAAACATGAAGAGCGTGAAAAGGTGTGAAAAATATGAAGAGCTTCAAAAGGTATCAAAATATAAGTAGCATGAAACGGGCTGAAATATAGGATGAGCATGAAGCGGTGAAGAAAAACATGAAGAGCATGAAAACGTGTGAAAAATATGATGAGCTTCAAAGGTGTCAAAAATATGAAGAGTATGAAAAAGTCTGAAAAATAGGATTAGCATGAAACGGTGTTGAAAACGTGAAGAGCCTGAAAATGAATGGAAAATATGAAGAGCTTCAAAAGGTGTTGAAAATATGAGGAGCATGAAACGGTCTGAAAAATACGAGGAGTATGAAGCGGTGTTGAAAAACATGAAGAGCCTCAAAAGGTGTGAAAAATATGAAGAGCTTCAAAAGGTGTCAAAAATATGAGGAGCAAGAAACGGTCTGAAAAATAGGAGGAGCAAGAAACGGTTTTAACAAACATGAAGAGAGTGAAAAGGTGTGAACAATATGAAGAGCTTCAAAAGGTATCAAAATATGAGCAGCATGAAACGGGCTGAAATATAGGAGGAGCATGAAGCGGTGAAGAAAAACATGAAGAGCATGAAAACTTGTGAAAAATATTACGAGCTTCAAAAGGTGTCACAAATATGAGGAGCATGAAACGGTCTGAAAAATAGGAGGGGCATGAAGTGGTGTTGAAAAACATGAAGAGCCTCAAAAGGTGTGAAGAATATGAAGAGCTTCAAAAGGTGTCAAAAATATGAGGAGCAAGAAACGGTCTGAAAAATAGGAGGAGCATGAAGCGGTGTTGAAAAACAGGAAGCGCCTGAAAAGGTGTGAAAAATATGAAGATCTTCACAAGGTGTCAGAAATACGAGGAGCATGAAACGGTCTCAAAAACAGGAGGAGCATGAAAGGGTGTTGAAAAACATGAACAGCATGAAAAGCAGTGAAAAATATGAAGAGCTTCACATAGTGTCAGAAATACGAGGAGCATGAAACGGTCTGAAAAATAGGAGGAGCATGAAACGGTGTGAAAAATAGGAAGAGCTTCAAAAGAAGTCAAAAATATGAGGAGCATGAAACGGTCTGAAAAATATGAGGAGCATGAAACGGTGTGAAAAATATGAAGAGCTTCAAAAGGTGTCAAAAATATGAGGAGCATGACATGGTCAGAAATATAGGAGGAGGATGAAGCGGATTTAAAAAACTTGAAGAGCCTGAAAAAGTGTGACAATTATGAAGCGCTTCAAAAGGTGTCAAAATTATGGGGAGCATTAAACGGTCTGAAAAATAGGAGGAGCATGAAATGGTGTTGAAAAATATGAAGAGCATTAAAAGGTGTGAAAAATATGAGGAGCTTCAAAAAGTGTGAAAAATATGAAGAGCATGAAATGGTCTGAAAAATATGAGGAGCATGAAACGGTGTTCAAAAACATGAAGAGCCTGAAAAGGTGTGCAATATATGAAGAGCTTCAAAAGGTGTCAAAAATATGAATTGCATGAAACCGTCTGAAAATTAGGAGGAGCATGAAACGGTCTGAAAAAATGGAGGAGCATGAAATAGTGTTGAAAAACATGAAGAGCCTGAAAATGTGTGAAAAATATGAAGAGCTTCAAAAGGTGTCAAAAATATGAGGAGCATGAAACGGTCTGAAAAATAGGAGGAGCATGAAGCAGTGTTGAATAACAGGAAGCGCCTGAAAAGGTGTGAAAAATATGAAGAGCTTCAAAATGTGTCAAAAATATGAGGAGCATGAAACGATCTGAAAAATAGGAGGAGAATGAATTGGTGTTGAAAAACATGAAGAGCCTGAAAAGGTGTGAAAAATATGAAGAGCTTCAAAAAGTGTCAAAAATATGAGGATCATGAAAAGATCTGAAAATTAGGAGGAGCATGAAGCGTTGTTTAAAAACTTGAAGAGCCTGAAAAAGTGTGAAAAATATGAAGAGCTTCAAAATGTGTCAAAAATACGAGGAGCATGAAACTGCCTGAAAAATAGGAGTAGCATGAATTGGTGTTCAAAAACATGAAGAGCCTGTTAAGCTGTGAAAAATATGAAGGACTTCAAAAGGTGTCAAAAATATGAGGAGCATGAAACGGTCTGAAAAATAGGAGGAGCATGAAACGGTGTTCAAAAACATGAAGAGCCTGAAAAGGTGTGAAAAATATGAAGAGCTTCAAAAGGTGTCAAAATATGAGGATCATGAAATGGTCTGAAAATTAGGAGGAGCATGAAGCGTTGTTTAAAAACTTGAAGAGCCTGAAAAAGTTTGAAAAATATGAAGAGCTTCAAAAGGTGTCAAAAATATGAGGAGCATGAAACGGTGTTCAAAAACATGAAGAGCCTGAAAAGGTGTGAAAAATATGAAGAGCTTCAAAAGGTGTCAAAAATATGAGGACCATGAAACGGTCTGAAAAATAGGAGGAGCATGAAGCGGTGTTGAAAAACATGAAGAGTCTGAAAAGGTGTGAAATATATGAAGAGCTTCAAAAGGTGTAAAAAATATGAGGAGTTTGAAACGGTCTGAAAAATAAGAGGATCTGGTTTCCTCATTGTGTATGCCCAGAAGTGGAATTGCTGGGTCATATGGCAGTTCTATTTCCAGTTTTTTAAGAAATCTCTACACCTTTTTCCATAGCGGCTGTACTAGTGTGCATTCCCACCAACAGTATAAGAGGGTTCCCTTTTCTCCACTCCCTCTCCAGCATTTATTGCTTGTAGACTTTTGGATAGCAGCCATCCTGACTGGCATGTAATGGTACCTCATTGTGGTTTTGATTTGCATTTCTCTAATAATGAGTGATGTTGAGCATCTTTTCATGTGTTTGTTATCCATCTGTATGTCTTCTTTGGAGAAATGTCTGTTTAGTTCTTTGGCTCATTTTTTATTGGGTCATTTATTTTTCTGGAATTGAGCTGCAGGATTTCCTTGTGTATTTTTGAGATTAATCCTTTGTCTGTTTCTTCATTTGCTATTATTTTCTCCCAATCTGAGGGCTGTCTTTTCACCTTACTTATAGTTTCCTTTGTAGTGCAAAAGCTTTTAAGTTTCATTAGGTCCCATTTGTTTAGTTTTGCTTTTATTTCCAATATTCTGGGAGGTGGGTCATAGAGGATCTTGCTTTGATTTATGTCGGAGAGTGTTTTGCCTATCTTCTCCTCTAGGAGTTTTATAGTTTCTGGTCTTACATTTAGATCTTTAATCCATTTTGAGTTTATTTTTGTGTATGGTGTTAGAAAGTGTTCTATTTTCATTCTTTTACAAGTGGTTGACCAGTTTTCCCAGCACCACTTGTTAAAGAGGTTGTCTTTTTTCCATTGCATATCCTTGCCTCCTTTGTCAAAGATAAGGTGTCCATAGGTTCGTCTGAAAGAGACACGTGCACCCCAATGTTCATCGCAGCACTGTTTATAATAGCCAGGACATGGAAGCAACCTAGATGCCCGTCAGCAGATGAATGGATAAGAAAGCTGTGGAATATTCCATGGAATATTCCATGGAATACACCATGGAATATTACTCAGCCATTAAAAAAAATTCATTTGAATCAGTCCTAATGAGATGGATGAAGCTGGAGCCCATTTTACAGAGTGAAGTAAGCCAGAAAGATAAAGAACATTACAGCATACTGACACATGTATATGGAATTTAGAAAGGTGACAACGATAACCCTATATGCAGAACAGAAAAAGAGACACAGAAATACAGAACAGACTTTTAAACTTTGTGGGAGAATGTGAGGGTGGGATATTTCAAAAGAACAGCATGTATGCTATCTATGGTGAAACAGATCACCAGCCCAGGTAGGATGCACGAGACAAGTGCTCCGGCTTGGTGCACTGGGAAGACCCAGAGGAATCGGGTGGAGAGAGAGGTGGGAGGGGGGACTGGGATTGGGAATACATGTAAATCCGTGGCTGATTCATATCAATGTATGATAAACCGACTGGGAAAAAAAAATAAAAATAATAAAAAAAATTTAAAAAAAAACAATAAAAAAAAAATAAGAGGAGCATGAAATGGTGTTCAAAAACATGAAGAGCCTGAAAAGGTGTGGAAATTATGAAGAGCTTCAAAAGGTGTCAAATATATGATGAGCATAAAACGGTCTGAAACATAGGAGGAGAATGAAGCGGTGTTGAAAAACATGAAGAGCCTGAAAAGGTGTGAAAAACATGAAGAGCTTCAAAAGGTGTCAAAAATATGAGGACCATGAAACGGTCTGAAAAATAGGAGGAGCATGAAATGGTGTTCAAAAACATGAAGACATGAAAAGGTGTGAAAAATATGAAGAGCTTCAAAAAGGTGCCAAAAATATGAGGAGCATCAAACGGTCTGAAAAAAGGAGGAGCATGAAGCGGTGTTGAAAAACATGAAGAGACTGAAAAGTTGTGAAAAATATGAAGAGCTTCAAAAGGTGTCAAAATATGAGAAGCATGAAACGGTCTGAAAAATAGGAGGAGCATGAAAAGGTCTGAAAAATAGGAGGAGCATGAAGCGGTGTTGAAAACATGAAGAGTCTGAAAAGGTGTGAAAAATATGAAGAGCTTTAAAGGTGTCAAAAATATGAGGAGCATGAAACGGTCTGAAAAATAGGAGGAGCATGAAGCGGTGTTGAAAAACATGAAGAGCCTGAGAAGGTGTGTAAAATATGAAGAGCTTCATTATATGTGAAAAACATGAAGAGCTTCAAAAGTTGTCAAAAATGAGATGAGCATGAAACGGTCTGACAAATAGGAGGAGCAATAAGCGGTGTTGAAAAATATGAAGAGCCTGAAAAGGTGTAAAAAATATGAAGAGCTTCTAAATGTGTCAAAAATATGAAGAGCTTCAAAAGGTGTCAAAAATGAGATGAGCATTAAACGGTGTGAAAAAAATGAGGAGAATGAAGTGGTGTTGGAAATCATGAAGAGTCTGAAAAGGTGTGAAATATATGAGGAGCTTCAAAAGGTGTCAAAAATATGAGGGTCATGAAACGGTCTGAAAATTAGGAGGAGCATGAAGCGGTGTTGAAAAACATGAAGAGCCTGAAAAGGTGTGAAAAATATGAAGAGCTTCTAGAGGAGTCAAAAATATGAGGACCATGAAACGGTCTGAAAATTAGGAGGAGCATGAAGCGGTGTTGAAAAACATGAAGAGTCTGAAAAGGTGTCAAAAATATGAAGAGCTTCAAAAGTTGTCAAAAATATGAGGAGCATGAAACGGTCTGAAAAATAGGAGGAGCATGAAGTGGTGTTGAAAAACATGAAGAGCCTGAAAAGTTGTCAAAAATATGAAGAGCCTCTAAAGGGGTCAAAAGTAGAGGAGCTTCAAAAGGTGTCAAAAATGAGATGAGCATGAAATGGTGTGAAAATAGGAGGAGCATGAAGCCGTTTTGAAAATATGAAGAGACTGAAAAGGTGTGAAAGATAAGAAGAGCTTCAAAAGTTGTCAAAAATATGAGGAGCATGAAACGGTCTGAAAAAGAGGAGGAGCATGAAGCGGTGTTGAAAAACATGAAGAGCCTGAAAAGGTGTGAAAAATATGAAGAGCTTCTAACGGAGTCAAAAATATGAGGACCATGAAACGGTCTGAAAAATAGGAGGAGCATGAAGTGGTGTTCAAAAACATGAAGAGCCTCAAAGGTGTCAAAAATATGAAGAGCTTCAAAAGGTGTGAAAAATAGGAGGAGCATGAAACGGACTGAAATATAGGAGGAGCATGGAGTGGTGTTCAAAAACATGAAGAGCCTCAAAGGTGTCAAAAATATGAAGAGCTTCAAAAGTTGTCAAAAATATGAGGAGCATGAAACGGTCTGAAAAATAGGACGAGCATGAAGTGTTTGTGAAAAACATGAAGAGCCTGAAAAGCTGTGCAAAATATGAAGAGCTTCAAAAGGTGTGAAATACATGAGGAGCATGAAACGGTCTGAAAAATAGGACGAGCATGAAGCGGTGTTCACAAACATGAAGAGCATGAAAAGGTGTGAAAAATATGAAGAGCTTCAAAATGTGTCAAATATATGAGGAGCATGAAATGGTCTGAAAAATAGGAGGAGCATGAAGCGGTGTGGAAAAACATGAAGAGCCTGAAAAGGTGTGAAAAATATGAAGAGCATCAAAAGGTGTCAAAATTATGAGGAGCATGAAAGGGTCTGAAAAATAGGAGGAGCATGAAGCGGTGTTGAAAAACATGAAGAGCCTGAAAAGGTGTGAAAAATATGAAGAGCTTCAAAATGGGTCAAAAATATGAGGATCATGAAACGGTCTGAAAAATAGGAGAAGCAAGAAGTGGTGTTGAAAAACATGAAGAGCCTGAAAACGTGTGAAAAATATGAAGAGCTTCAAAAGGTGTGAAAAATATGAAGAGTTTCAAAAGGTGATAAAAATGAGATGAGCATGAAACGGTCTGAAAAATATGAGGAGCATGAAGCGGTGTTGGAAATCATGAAGAGTCTGAAAAGCTGTGAAATATATTAAGAGCTTCAAAAGGTGTCAAAAATATGAGGAGCATGAAACGGTCTGAAAAATAGGAGGAGCATGAAGCGATGTAGAAAAACATGAAGAACCTGAAAAGGTGTGAAAAATATGAAGAGCTTCAAAAGGTGTCAAAACTATGAGGAGCATGAAACGGTCTGAAAAATAGGAGGAGCATGAAAAGTTGTTCAAATGCATGAAGAGCCTGAAAAGGTGTGAAAAATATGAAGAGCTTCAAAAGGTGTAAAATACATGAGGAACATGATACGGTCTGAAAAATAGGAGGAGCATGAAGCTCTGTTCAAAAACATGAAGAGCCTGAAAAGTTGTGAAAAATATGAAAAGCTTCAAAAGTTGTCAAAAATATGAGGAGCATGAAACATTCTGAAAAATAGGAGGATGTTGAAGCGGTGTTCAAAATCATGAAGAGGCTGAAAAGGTGTGAAAAATATGAAGAGCTTCAAAACGTGTGAAATACATGAGGAGCATGAAACGGTCTGAAAAATAGGAGGAGCATCAAGCGGTGTTCAAAAACATGAAGAGCCTGAAAAGGTGTGAAAAATATGAAGAGCTTCAAAAGGTGTGAAAAATAGGAGGAGCATGAAACGGACTGAAATATAGGAGGAGCATGAAGCGGTGTTCAAAAACATGAAGAGCCTGAAAAGGTGTGAAAAATATGAAGAGCTTCAAAAAATGTCAAAAATATGAGGAGCATTAAACGGTCTGAAAAAAGGGAGGAGCATGAAGCGGTGTTCAAAAACATGAAGAGCCTGAAAATGTTTGAAAAATATGAAGAGCTTCAAAAGGTGTGAAAAATATGAAGACCTTCAAAAGGTGTCAAAAATTAGATTAGCATGAAAGGATCTGAAAAATAGGAGGAGCATGAAGTGATGTTGAAAAACATGAAGAGCCAGAGAAGGTGTGAAATATATGTAGAGCTTCAAAAGGTGTGAAAAATATGAAGAGTTTCAAAAGGTGTCAAAAATGAGATGAGCATGAAACGATCTGAAAAATAGGAGGAGCATGAAGTGGTGTTCAAAAACCTGAAGAGCCTGAAAAGGTGTGAAAAATATGAACAGCTTCCAAACGGGTCAAAAATATGAGGAGCATGAAACGGTCTGAAAAATAGAAGCAGCATGAAGCGGTTTTGAAATACATGAAGAGCCTGAAAACGTGTGAAAAATATGAAGAGCTTCAAAAGGTGTGAAAAATATGAAGAACTTCAAAAGGTGTGAAATACATGAGGAACATTAAATGGTCTGAAAAGTAGGAGGAGCATGAAGAGGTGTTGAAAAACATGAAGAGCCTGAGAAAGGTGTAAAAAATATGAAGAGCTTCAAAAGGTGTGAAAAATATGAGGTGCATGAAACGGTCTGAAAAATATGAGGAGCATGATGCGGTCTGAAAAAGAGGAGGAGAATGAAGCGGTGTTGAAAAACATGCGGAGCCTGAAAAGGTGTGAAAAATATGAAGAGCTTCAAAAGGTGTGAAAAATATGAGGTGCATGACACGGTCTGAACAATAGGAGGAGCATGAAACGGTGTTCAAAAACATGAAGATGCTGAAAATGTGTGAAAAATATGAAGAGCTTCAAAAGGTGTGAAATACATGAGGAGCATGAAACTCTGAAACAGAGGAGGAGCATGAAGCCGTGTTCAAAAACATGAAGAGCCTAAAAAGTTGTGAAAAATATGAAAAGCTTCAAAAGGTGTCAAAAATGAGATCAGCATGAAACGGTCTGAAAAATAGGAGGATCAGGAAACGGTGTTGAAAAACATGAAGAGCCTGAAAAGGTGTGAAAAATATGAAGAGCTTCAAAAGGCTTCAAAAATATGAGGAGAATGAAACGGTCTGAAAAATAGGAGGAGCATGAAGATGTGTTCAAAAACATGAAGAGCCTGAAAAGGTGTGAAATATATGAAGAGCTTCAAAAGGTGTAAAAAATATGAGGAGCTTGAAACGGTCTGAAAAATAAGAGGATCTGGTTTCCTCAGTGTGTATGCCCAGAAGTGGGATTGCTGGGTCATATGGCAGTTCTATTTCCAGTTTTTTAAGAAATCTCCACACTGTTTTCCATAGCGGCTGTACTAGTGTGCATTCCCACCAACAGTGTAAGAGGGTTCCCTTTTCTCCACACCATCTCCAGCATTTATTGCTTGTAGACTTCTGGATAGCAGCCATCCTGACTGGCATATAATGGTACCTCATTGTGGTTTTGATTTGCATTTCTCTAATAATGAGTGATGTTGAGCATCTTTTCATGTGTTTGTTATCCATCTGTATGTCTTCTTTGGAGAAATGTCTGTTTAGTTCTTTGGCTCATTTTTTATTGGGTCATTTATTTTTCTGGAATTGAGCTGCAGGATTTGCTTGTATATTTTTGAGATTAATCCTTTGTCTGTTTCTTCATTTGCTATTATTTTCTCCCAATCTGAGGGCTGTCTTTTCACCTTACTTATAGTTTCCTTTGTAGTGCAAAAGCTTTTAAGTTTCATTAGGTCCCATTTGTTTAGTTTTGCTTTTATTTCCAATATTCTGGGAGGTGGGTCATAGAGGATCTTGCTTTGATTTATGTCGGAGAGTGTTTTGCCTATCTTCTCCTCTAGGAGTTTTATAGTTTCTGGTCTTACATTTAGATCTTTAATCCATTTTGAGTTTATTTTTGTGTATGGTGTTAGAAAGTGTTCTATTTTCATTCTTTTACAAGTGGTTGACCAGTTTTCCCAGCACCACTTGTTAAAGAGGTTGTCTTTTTTCCATTGTATATCCTTGCCTCCTTGTCAAAGATAAGGTGTCCATAGGTTCATCTGAAAGAGACACGTGCACCCCAATGTTCATCGCAGCACTATTTATAATAGCCAGGACATGGAAGCAACCTAGATGCCCGTCAGCAGATGAATGGATAAGAAAGCTGTGGTACATATACACCATGGAATATTACTCAGCCATTAAAAAATTCACTTGAATCAGTCCTAATGAGATGGATGAAGCTGGAGCCCATTATACAGAGTGAAGTAAGCCAGAAAGATAAAGAACATTAGAGCATGCTAACACATGTACATGGAATTTAGAAAGGTGATAACGATAACCCTATATGCAGAACAGAAAAATAGACACAGAAATACAGAACAGACTTTTGAACTTTGTGGGAGAATGTGAGGGTGGGATATTTCAAAAGAACAGCATGTATGCTATCTATGGTGAAACAGAACACCAGCCCAGGTAGGATGCACGAGACAAGTGCTCCGGCTTGGTGCACTGGGAAGACGGAGAGGAATCGGGTGGAGAGGGAGGTGGGAGGGGGGATTGGGATTGGGAATACATGTAAATCCATGGCTGATTCATATCAATGTATGACAAAACCGACTGGGAAAAAAAAAATAAAAATAATAAAAAAAAATTTAAAAAAAAAACAATAAAAAAAAAAAATAAGAGGAGCATGAAATGGTGTTCAAAAACATGAAGAGCCTGAAAAGGTGTGGAAATTATGAAGAGCTTCAAAAGGTGTCAAATATATGATGAGCATAAAACGGTCTGAAACATAGGAGGAGCATGAAATGGTGTTCAAAAACATGAAGACCTGAAAAGGTGTGAAAAATATGAAGAGCTTCAAAAGGTGTCAAAAATATGAGGACCATGAAACGGTCTGAAAAATAGGAGGAGCATGAAATGGTGTTCAAAAACATGAAGACCTGAAAAGGTGTGAAAAATATGAAGAGCTTCAAAAGGTGCCAAAAATATGAGGAGCATCAAACGGTCTGAAAAAAGGAGGAGCATGAAGCGGTGTTGAAAAACATGAAGAGACTGAAAAGTTGTGAAAAATATGAAGAGATTCAAAAGGTGTCAAAATATGAGAAGCATGAAACGGTCTGAAAAATAGGAGGAGCATGAAAAGGTCTGAAAAATAGGAGGAGCATGAAGCGGTGTTGAAAACATGAAGAGTCTGAAAAGGTGTGAAAAATATGAAGAGCTTTAAAGGTGTCAAAAATATGAGGAGCATGAAACGGTCTGAAAAATAGGAGGAGCATGAAGCGGTGTTGAAAAACATGAAGAGCCTGAAAAGGTGTGTAAAATATGAAGAGCTTCATTATATGTGAAAAACATGAAGAGCTTCAAAAGTTGTCAAAAATGAGATGAGCATGAAACGGTCTGACAAATAGGAGGAGCAATAAGCGGTGTTGAAAAATATGAAGAGCCTGAAAAGGTGTAAAAAATATGAAGAGCTTCTAAATGTGTCAAAAATATGAAGAGCTTCAAAAGGTGTCAAAAATGAGATGAGCATTAAACGGTGTGAAAAAAATGAGGAGAATGAAGTGGTGTTGGAAATCATGAAGAGTCTGAAAAGGTGTGAAATATATGAGGAGCTTCAAAAGGTGTCAAAAATATGAGGGTCATGAAACGGTCTGAAAATTAGGAGGAGCATGAAGCGGTGTTGAAAAACATGAAGAGCCTGAAAAGGTGTGAAAAATATGAAGAGCTTCTAGAGGAGTCAAAAATATGAGGACCATGAAACGGTCTGAAAATTAGGAGGAGCATGAAGCGGTGTTGAAAAACATGAAGAGTCTGAAAAGGTGTCAAAAATATGAAGAGCTTCAAAAGTTGTCAAAAATATGAGGAGCATGAAACGGTCTGAAAAATAGGAGGAGCATGAAGTGGTGTTGAAAAACATGAAGAGCCTGAAAAGTTGTCAAAAATATGAAGAGCCTCTAAAGGGGTCAAAAGTAGAGGAGCTTCAAAAGGTGTCAAAAATGAGATGAGCATGAAATGGTGTGAAAATAGGAGGAGCATGAAGCCGTTTTGAAAATCATGAAGAGACTGAAAAGGTGTGAAAAATAAGAAGAGCTTCAAAAGTTGTCAAAAATATGAGGAGCATGAAACGGTCTGAAAAAGAGGAGGAGCATGAAGCGGTGTTGAAAAACCTGAAGAGCCTGAAAAGGTGTGAAAAATATGAAGAGCTTCTAAAGGAGTCAAAAATATGAGGACCATGAAACGGTCTGAAAAATAGGAGGAGCATGAAGTGGTGTTCAAAAACATGAAGAGCCTCAAAGGTGTCAAAAATATGAAGAGCTTCAAAAGGTGTGAAAAATAGGAGGAGCATGAAACGGACTGAAATATAGGAGGAGCATGAAGTGGTGTTCAAAAACATGAAGAGCCTCAAAGGTGTCAAAAATATGAAGAGCTTCAAAAGTTGTCAAAAATATGAGGAGCATGAAACGGTCTGAAAAATAGGACGAGCATGAAGTGTTTGTGAAAAACATGAAGAGCCTGAAAAGCTGTGCAAAATATGAAGAGCTTCAAAAGGTGTGAAATACATGAGGAGCATGAAACGGTCTGAAAAATAGGACGAGCATGAAGCGGTGTTCACAAACATGAAGAGCATGAAAAGGTGTGAAAAATATGAAGAGCTTCAAAATGTGTCAAATATATGAGGAGCATGAAATGGTCTGAAAAATAGGAGGAGCATGAAGCGGTGTGGAAAAACATGAAGAGCCTGAAAAGGTGTGAAAAATATGAAGAGCATCAAAAGGTGTCAAAATTATGAGGAGCATGAAAGGGTCTGAAAAATAGGAGGAGCATGAAGCGGTGTTGAAAAACATGAAGAGCCTGAAAAGGTGTGAAAAATATGAAGAGCTTCAAAATGGGTCAAAAATATGAGGATCATGAAACGGTCTGAAAAATAGGAGAAGCAAGAAGTGGTGTTGAAAAACATGAAGAGCCTGAAAACGTGTGAAAAATATGAAGAGCTTCAAAAGGTGTGAAAAATATGAAGAGTTTCAAAAGGTGATAAAAATGAGATGAGCATGAAACGGTCTGAAAAATATGAGGAGCATGAAGCGGTGTTGGAAATCATGAAGAGTCTGAAAAGCTGTGAAATATATTAAGAGCTTCAAAAGGTGTCAAAAATATGAGGAGCATGAAACGGTCTGAAAAATAGGAGGAGCATGAAGCGATGTAGAAAAACATGAAGAACCTGAAAAGGTGTGAAAAATATGAAGAGCTTCAAAAGGTGTCAAAACTATGAGGAGCATGAAACGGTCTGAAAAATAGGAGGAGCATGAAAAGTTGTTCAAATGCATGAAGAGCCTGAAAAGGTGTGAAAAATATGAAGAGCTTCAAAAGGTGTAAAATACATGAGGAACATGATACGGTCTGAAAAATAGGAGGAGCATGAAGCTCTGTTCAAAAACATGAAGAGCCTGAAAAGTTGTGAAAAATATGAAAAGCTTCAAAAGTTGTCAAAAATATGAGGAGCATGAAACATTCTGAAAAATAGGAGGATGATGAAGCGGTGTTCAAAATCATGAAGAGGCTGAAAAGGTGTGAAAAATATGAAGAGCTTCAAAACGTGTGAAATACATGAGGAGCATGAAACGGTCTGAAAAATAGGAGGAGCATCAAGCGGTGTTCAAAAACATGAAGAGCCTGAAAAGGTGTGAAAAATATGAAGAGCTTCAAAAGTGTGAAAAATAGGAGGAGCATGAAACGGACTGACATATAGGAGGAGCATGAAGCGGTGTTCAAAAACATGAAGAGCCTGAAAAGGTGTGAAAAATATGAAGAGCTTCAAAAAATGTCAAAAATATGAGGAGCATTAAACGGTCTGAAAAAAGGGAGGAGCATGAAGCGGTGTTCAAAAACATGAAGAGCCTGAAAATGTTTGAAAAATATGAAGAGCTTCAAAAGGTGTGAAAAATATGAAGACCTTCAAAAGGTGTCAAAAATTAGATTAGCATGAAAGGGTCTGAAAAATAGGAGGAGCATGAAGTGATGTTGAAAAACATGAAGAGCCAGAGAAGGTGTGAAATATATGTAGAGCTTCAAAAGGTGTGAAAAATATGAAGAGTTTCAAAAGGTGTCAAAA